>NC_080165.1:150906467-151206467 GCF_950295315.1 Erinaceus europaeus | reverse complement strand
TAGTTTTTAATGGCGCTGTGACTGATGCTGACTTTTACAGTTCATTCTGCCTTGAAGTGGTCTTACAGCAGGAGAGCACAACCCAAACAAATGAGCAGCCTGGGCCCTGGCCGGGCTGCTAGTCCAGAGATTTCTGTAAGGGCTACGGACTAGCAACAACCAGGAAGTCAGAGACAGAGAGGACGGGGTTGGCTGGCTCAGTGAGTAAAGCTCTGGATTTTACATTACCTCTGGCTTGGAGCATAAGGAATCAGTCCTGGAGCTCTCAGAGGGGCGGAGAACGTGCCTTCCGCCGGCTTGGTTTGGCCAGTCTGTGTGTGCTGAACCAAAAAGCTGACTGAACAAAGACATCTAAATTCACAGCTCTGGTTAAAGAACTGAGAGGCTAATCTGGCATACGGAAAGCAAAATTCAAATCACAATTCCTTGTGTATTTGAATGTGTGCTTATCCCAAGGTACATGAAAAGTATTTTTTAAGTTGGAGCATAAAAAATGGGGAAAACATTTGGATATATATTTATTTAGCTTGTAGATTCATATATATTTGAATAGTATATGTATATGTACATGTATGTTAATGTGTAAATAATGTTCACATGTGAATCTTTCATTCTTCTGATCCAGTTATGTTTGGTCTGTGAAATAAATCAGTTTCTGAAAAAAAATCAATACACGTAAAAGGTATCATACATAAGTAACAGTAACACTTTTTAAAATAGTCTTTAATTTGAGCCTGGCATGGAAATAAAAAAATCTACATTTGTTTTGAAGCTAGCACTTTAATATTTCAAGGAGACTATATTTCTAATGTCTAATTCAACCTCCTGATTAATAGTCACCAGATTAATTGCAGCAGCGACAACCCAGATGGGGAAGGAAAGGAACTGAGGGGACTATGGGAGCCTGGGTCACTGCAGCAGGAATGGGGTGGTGGTTCCGTGAGAATGAAACGGACTGATACAGTCTTGGGGAAGTGTGGAAACACACCCTGGGACAGCTACAACCCTTCAAATTCTGTAAAACATTTCCTCATTAGACTGATACTGAAGTCGGGAAAAGAACCTTGGTGAAATACTATTCTTCTTTCACTTGTAAAATGAGTTCCTTGAAACTTTCCCTGTTTTCTTTTAAATCCTTTCTGTAACGTATAGGCCTCCTCTCTGCTCCCCAAACAACACTGAACCACCAACTTCACATTTTCTTAATAATCCACTTATCTTCCTCAACAGATGAAAAGATTCTTTAGATACCACCTCACTCCTGTATGAATGGCATACATCAAAAAGGACAGCAGCAACAAATGCTGGAGAGGTTGTGGGGACAGAGGAACCCTTTTACATTGCTCGTGGGAGTGTAAATTGGTCCAGCCTCTGTGGAGAGCAGTCTGGAAAACTCTCACAAGGCTAGACATGGACTTTCCCAGTAATTCCTCTCCTGGGGTTATACCCCAAGAACTCCATAACACCCAACCAAAAAGAGGTGTGTACTCCTATGTTCATAGCAGCACAATTCATAATAGCTAAAACCTGGAAGCAACCCAGGTGCCCAACAACAGATGAGTGGCTGAGAAAGCTGTGGTATATATACACAATGGAATACTATGCAGCTATCAAGAACAATGAACCCACCTTCTCTGACCCATCTTGGACAGAGCTAGAAGGAATTATGTTAAGTGAACTAAGTCAGAAAGATAAAGATGAGTATGGGATGATCCCACTCATCAACAGAAGTTGAGGAAGAAGACCTGAAAGGGAAACTAAATGCAGGACCAAATTGTAAGTAGGGCACCAAAGTAAAAGCCCTGTGGTGAGGGGTAGACATGCAGCTTCCTGGGCCGGTGGGGGGTGGGAGTGGGTGGGAGGGATGGGTCACAGTCTTTTAGTGGTGGGAATGGTGTTTATGTACACTCCTAGTAAAATGTAGTCATATAAATCACTAGTTAATTAATATGAGAGGGGGAAAATTAATTGTATGTCTCAAAGTTTTTCAAAACACAAACTGAATCTTTTTAATATATAGGCTGGGTATTTGATATGCAGACTCTCTCAAAAGCCTAGACCAAGTAAATCAGAAGCAACCAATAGCACAGCTATATACAAGATACTGGGTACTGTACAGCAAACCATAACAAAAGGACTTTTCAAAGTTAACCCAATTACCAAATAATGTGATGATAACATTAACTATCGATTGTCTTTTTGAACCCTAAGACAGCAGGAACCTCACATCTCCACTATAGAGCCCCTACTTCCCCCAGCCCTGGAACCCTTGGATAGGGCCCACTTTCCTGTATGCCTCTCCCAATCCATATCAAATAATATTGCATCTGCCGATCACAACCTAATCAACACAACGATGGCCACCTCAACATGCTTCACTTCAGACTGTGTCCAGAGACTTCACGTGTGGAATGACAACCCTTCAGCTTCATTACTCGGGTGAGACCTTTCCTTTCATAGTACACTCTAATTTCATCTCAGGTGGTTCACTTTCTAACAAAGTCCCAAAACCTAGATATACACCAGTTTCTGTGAGAGAGAGCTTATGTTCACACGTATCCGTAAACTAGTGCAAAATATAAACCTGAAAGCAGAAGTACACTAGAGTTTGCAGTGAGTATCCCCCTAACACTTCCTCTCCACTATTCCAAGCTTTGGGTCCATGATTGCTCAACAATTTGTTTGGCTTCGTATGTTAACTCTCTTTTCAGTCACCAGGTTCCAGATGTCATCAGGATGCCGGCCAGGCTTCCCTGGACTGAAGACCCCACCAATGTGTCCTGGAGCTCCGCTTCCCCAGAGACACACCCTACTAGGGAAAGAGAGAGACAGGCTGGGAGTATGGATCCACCTGTCAACGCCCATGTTCAGCGGGGAAGCAATGACAGAAGCCAGACCTTCCACCTTCTGCAACCCTCAATGACCCTGGGTCCATGCTCCCAGAGGGATAGAGAATGCGAAAGCTGTCAGGGGAGGGGATGGGATATGGAGATTGGGTGGAGGGAATTGTGTGGAATTGTACCCCTCCTACCCTATGGTTTTGTTAATTAATCCTTTCTTAAAGAAAAAAAAAAAGGAAAAAAATGATTCTTTAGGAGAGAGACCAGGCTTTTGTATCACCTAAAACACACAAAAGTGCAGATCTTTGCACAATAAATGGCTGCTAAATTGAGTTGATTTAAATTACATTACAAGTCATTTGGAAGTGCTAGAACAAAATACTATTAATGGTGCCTGTGTCTATGCTTTGAATTAGATGTGAGGACAAATGCATTAATGCCAACATGCTCTCAAGCAAACACTCCAGCTCTGTGGTGAAGATTATCAAACATTAGCTCTCCTACCTGGGACATGTGATTAGCATGCCTGATTCTGCAGGTTCAGAACCACTTTACTTTCTTTTTCTTTTCCCCACTTAAAGCACTATCAGAAGGCTGCATAACTGGTCATATTTTCAACTAATAAAAGGCGTACTAGCAACATAACTCAGAAGTAATTTGAGATGACTTGTGTGTAAGAACATGTTTGTTTTGCCACAAAGAAATGATGGTAACAGAAGCTTAGTTCTCAGCTACTGTTACCCACAAAAAAAAAAAAAAAAAAAAAAAAAAACTCTCCAAAAACCTAGAAAAAAACATGAAGATTCAAATTTTCCTTTTGTTAAATATCAAGTTATTTCGTTGATTTCTGCTTTATAAGGAACATAAAAAAATGTGTCTTGATATTATTTCTTCTTTTAAGATCCTGTTTACTTATTTTATTCCATTTATTTATGATTGGGTAGAGACAGAAAGACATTGAGAGGGGAGGGGGGATAGATAGAGGAGAGAAACAGAGAAATACCTGCAGCCCTGCTTCAACACTTGTAAAACTTTTCTCCTGCAGGTGGGGACCAGGGACTTGAACCCGAGTCCTTGTGCACTGTGATGTGTGCACTCAACCAGGTGCGCCACTGCCTGTCCCCTAGCTTGATATTATTTCAAGAAAGAAAGGGATATACTAGTATGTTGAGGCCCACTGCAAATCTGTGCTGGTCTTTAAAGACAACTGACTTCTCATTTACTAGCACTGGGAAAAAGCATGGAAACCCAAAGTCTGTAAGGTATTAAGAATCCACTCGAATTGGGGGAAACTGGCTAAGATCATTCCTATATGTTTAAAGGTTTGTCACACAAAAAACCAACAAAAATTTGAGGAGAAGGCATGATTTTTCAGCAATTTTAGACTTTATTCAGGAGAACTGAGAACCCCAACGTGTTAGAGTGCACATAGGTGATTAAGAGTGAGACAGGAAGAGAGGAGAGCAAGGCATTTACTTACATGCTGGCAGGCCCACTTTGGCAGAGAGGGAGAGGGAGAGGGAGAGGGAGAGGGAGAGGGAGAGGGAGAGGGAGAGGGAGAGGGAGAGGGAGAGGGAGAGGGAGAGGGAGAGGGAGAGGGAGAGGGAGAGGTTCACCACACCCATAGGACTAGTTGGTATTTAAACCATCAAAGTCCTGCCTTCACCTTCTTTCTAAGGCAAACGCACACCTGTCATGGTTCCATTTCCTAGGGAACATGTCTGTATTCCCCCGGGGGACTTCCTGTATTTTTCTGACCTCAACCCACAACTAGGGCTGGAGAGATAGCATCATAAATATGCAAAATGTTTTCATTCCTAAGGCTCTCAGTTCCCAGGTTCAGTCCCTAACACCACCATAATCCAGAGTTGAGCAGTGCTCTGGGACAGACACTCCAATATTTTTCCTTTTTATCTATTTGTTGGATAGACAGAGAGAAATCCAGAGGGAGGGTGACATAGATGGAGCAGGAAGACATCTGCAGCCCTGCTTCACCTCTTGGAAAGCTTTTCCCCTGGAGACAAGAGGGCTTCATTCCGGGTCCTTGGGCACGTGACATGTCAGCTCCACCAGGTGCCTGCCACCGGACCCCAGCACTCTACTGTTAGTGGATGTTAAAGGCATGTATTCTAAAGAGACTCAAAGTGGTGCAATGCTTATGTGAGGACAGAGCAGCAAAGTGCTAGGTACAAATGAACTGTCCAAGGACTGTTTAATTATCAGTTTAATTAACTGATTAACCAATGAATTATTTTTATCAGGGTTTTGGATTGTGTAATCTACTCTTATAATAATTTAATTTTCCACTGTATTCAAGAAATGATTTTAAATTTATTTCTTATTCATGTGTATACTAATTTAGAATGTAAGTTGCTAGATTCATTCTTATTGCTATTATTATTATTATTTTATTATCATTATTGTTATTATGTATTGGGGGTTCGTGGTTTACAGTATAAGCTTGAACACACAGGCACAGTCTCTCACCTCCTCTCCACGAGTGTCTAGAAGACACTCCAGGACCCCAATATCCATTCATCCTGTCCCTTCGCCTCCTTTCCCAGAGTCCTTTGCTTTGGGGCGTCATGTTACACACAGTCCAACTGTCACCTTGTGTTTTCCCTTACTGCTCTTTATTCTCAAGTTCCACCTATAAGTGAGCTCATTCAGTATTTGTCTTTCTCTTTCTGGCTTGTCTCACTCAGCATGATGTGTTTGAATACTGATTACAATATTTCAAAGGAGGTGACCTCATCATTTTTAACAGCTGCATAGAATACGTTGTGCATACAGACCGCAGCTTTCGTAGCTACTCATGTGTCCTTGGGTATCTGAGGTGCTTCCGAGTGTGGTCTATGACACACTGCTGTGCTGCTGTGAACACTGGTGTGCACAGGTCTTTGCTGACATTTGACTTTATTTCCACTAGTTAGTCCCTAGGAGAGAGAGTTCTGGGTCATAGGGAGCACTTGCATATTGTTTGAACTCATGTCTACATTCATGAGAAGTAAGATTTTGGTAACAATGAAAATCTCAGTGTTCATTCCTCTCAGTATCAAGGCTGGCTGGTAAATATCTAGTGTGTAAATGCTTTTTTGTTTCTGCAGTCAGATGAACTTTGTTGCTCTTTTATATATAGGGAGCCAGTATAAGAAGTTACAAAGTTATCTTTATTCCTCACACCTATGGACAACTAATATTTAGACAAGGGGCCTCAATATCAAATGGAGAAAGGAAAGTCTTCAATCCGTGAAGCTGGAAAAATACGTTGAGACATTCAGAAGAATGAAACAACTGGAAATGGACTAAATCCTTTTTATGCCACCAGAAATAATCAAATACATAGAAGAAAACATCCACAGAACACTACTTACTATCTGCTTCAGAAATACCTTTGGGAGAATCAAGTCTAATTGTAAAGAAACCATAAACAAAAGTGAGACAACGAAAGTACTTTGACCTAAAAAGCTTCTGAATAGTACAAGGAGCTGTCACTAAAACAGAAAGACACCTTATTGAGTGAGCAAATAGACTGAGTGAGCATGCCATACATCAGACAAAGGGCTAATAGCCAAATGACATAGAAAGTCCATACAATTCAGCTCTATAACAGAAAAATGTAATTTCTTCTCCAGAAAAAATAGTCTCACAACCTATGATTATAAAAAATATTCAGTGTATTCATAGTGTTATTGTTTAGACAGTTTTTCTTACTATCATTTTATTAGGAACACAAATCTCTTTACCACAAATAAAATTAATTTAATCCAGAAACAAAACTCAGTAATTGACTTGTTTCACTATGTCCAGATATACAGAGTGAAGCTGGAAAAAACAGGTGATAGAGAGTAGTAATCTCTAATTTTCCTTCTTTTTTTTTTTTTTGCCTCCAGGATTATTGATGGGGATCCATGACTACACCATGAATTCACTGCTCCTGGAGGCTATTTTTTCCCCTTTTGTTACCCTGGTTGTTTTATTATTGTTGTAGTTATTATTGTTGTTTTTATTGCTGTCGTTGTTATTGGATAGGACAGAGAGAAATGGAGAGAGGAGGGGAAGACAGAGAGGGGGAGAGAAAGACAGACACCTGCAGACCTGCTTCACCGCCTGGGAAGCGACTCCCCTGCAGGTGGGGAGCCAGGGGCTCGAACTGGGATCCTTATGCCGGTCCTTGTGCTTGGCGCCACGTGCGCTTAACCCGCTGCACTACCACCCGACTCTCTCTAATTTTTCTTCTAAGTGTGAGTGATTCATTTTCTTACTTCTTTTTTCAATTTTTATTATTGATTTAATAATAATGAACAAGATTGTAAGATCACAGGGATACAATTCCACACAGTTCCCACCACCAGAGTTCCGTGTCCCATCGTCTCCATTGGAAGCTTCCCTATTCTTTATCCCTCTGGGAGGATGGACCAAAAGTCTTTATGGGGAACAGAAGGTGGGAGTTGTGGCTTCTCTGGTAATTGCTCTGGTTATTGCTTCTCTGGTGGGCATGGACTTTGGCAGGTGGATCCACACCCCCAGCCTGTGTCTGTCTTTCCCTAGAGGGGCAGGGCTCTGGATAGGGGAGTCTCCAGGACACACTGATGAGGTCGTCTCCCTAGTAAAGTCAGCATGGAATCATAGTATCATCTGCAGCTTGGTGGCTGAAAGGCAATAAGATATAGAGCGAGACAAACTGTTTAACAGGAACCCAATGCTAGGAATAAAGCAAATAAAAGTAGGGGTCTCCGTGTGGGAAGAAGCTAGGAAGTCTATTTTAGGAATCTTCCAAGGGGCCTATGGCTTTAGTCATTTTTGTCTGAGCCTAATAGATAACACACAGGTGAAAATTAAGTATTGTCTAGAAAGATGGCATATCAGAGTTGAGAACAGGACTAGGATGCTGGATTAGGGTAAAGAGTAGCTCCCAAACATAAGGAAAGTTTATAAATACCATTAGCTATTTGTGGGAGGTGCAGATCCCCAGTCTGGGGAGAGGCCTGTCACTTCTACACTGAGTTTTGAGGAGGTAGAGCCCAAGACAACCTGGCCTAAAGGCTTGTGTGTCCCTCCTGACTCTGTGAGCTGAGAGCTCAGGGGCAAAGGAGCTGCCTCCTCACACAATACACCCTAAAGGGTCCTGCTTCTCATGCGTGACTGGTGACTGATACGTGACCTCCCTTTATAAGGCCATAACTTGAGTCCTTATAGGCTGGTAACTCGCCTTTAAGCCCAAGCTGGATGTGAGACTCAGGTGTGACCTAAGAGTATGAATGAGGTGCGCCTGGGGGTGATTAACATGGTGTGAGTGTCCCGCGCTCTCCTCACTGGGCCCTCCACACTTCCCCACATTCCTATTGGATGGTGACCAGTATGTCTAACCCTGTGTCTGGACAATAAAAGAGCTGTCTCTCTGAAGCATTCCCAGAGCCTGGTCCTCTCCTCCGTGCCTCACCTTCACCTCTGGTTCCCAGTTCTCCGCTGGCCCAGCAACAACTATTAACCTCATCCATCTGACCCAGGGCCCGTGTCTATTCACATTCAACACAGGAGCCTGTGTGGCCTCTGAGTCGCTGTCACTCTGAGCTCACAGTCCCTGGTCACAGCTGGGACATTCCAGCCCATATTAATTTCAGCATCTGTCTTTGTCGAGTGCCAGAGCAGGCTGACGCAGCCTCCCTTCAGAGAGTGGGCAGTCCCGCCCATTGCTGCGCTACAGTGAGGGCAAGGTCCTGGAGAGGCCCACAGGAGAGTAAATGATGGAAGTGACCAGCAGTGGAACTTCATCATTTTCTAAACAGCTCAAGTCTAATTCCATGTTTAGCCTGTGCCGTCCCATCAGCTTAAACTACCTTCACAGCAGTGAACAGGCACTGATCCCTTGGCATCAACGTTCCTTCTCCCCTTTTCAGTTCTCTAAGCATGGTGTCCAACCTCCATTATTGCCTTACAACACATACTATTTAAGCTGTAAGCCTCTCCTGCCACTCCACTGTGGCCATTTGTACAGACACCAAATCGAAACGAACTCAGGAAAAGACTTGCTTAGAGAATGTCATATGAAAAGATAATCTAAGGCCATCCAATTTCTGAGATCATAGAAAGGAACTGGCCTATTAGATTTTTAGAGTTCTCAGCTTTGCCTAATACACAACTTTAGGAAACTACTGAGCCCTGCGTGCTGAAAGGCAGGTATGTCCCAAGAAAGATCAGTCGTAAACTGCTCGGATAACCTAAGTCTTTCATGAATAAGCACAGAAAACTGAAAAGTAGTGTTAAGGAACTCGTAGCTGTTTGAAATTAGCACAATGTAAGTCAAACAGGGGGAGGTCAGGAGGCTGCATTGTTATGTGGAAAACTGAGCAATTTTATGCATGTACAAACTATTGCATTTATTACTGACTGTAAAACATTAATCCCCTAATAAAGAATTTATTTAAAAATTAAAAAAAAAACTACAGAAGCAGAATAAACAGAGAGAAAGAGCACCCAGCCATGTGGTGTGGGTCTCCTGCAGCCTTGCTCACCAGCTTTTAACTATAAGAGCGGTTCTAAGAGAGGACAAAATAAAACAGCAGTAGCTGAAGGGGGCAAAAGCAAAAGGTGGCAAAAAGAAGTTTGGTTAATTTTTCAAAAAAAAAAAAAAAAAAAAAACAGACCAAAGAAGAAGGTGCAGGTTTGAAATCTGGCTATCAATCTTGTTATTCAATCAGATTATCAACCTGCTGTGTCATGTTAACAATAACTGACACAGAATTTGTGGAGCAGCTTTGAGGACTGCAAATTATCTTCTGGGACAAAAAGCCAATAGCCCCAGACTCCTGTTGGGGTCACAACAAGCCTTATCTGACACCCCGTTACTGCGCCCACACTCTGGGGAGTGAAGGCAGAGTCTGCAGGCATCAACCTAGAATCACTGAAGATCTGCTTGTTCCTCCTGTGCTCGCACAGACTGTACATCTTGCCCATGTCTATCGTCATAAGTGGGGAATTGTTGTGACCCCAACAGGAGTTTGGGGCTGTTAGCATGTGAATGGCGTCAGCCTGAGGAGGTGCAGCAGAGAAGGACAGGTATGAAAGGCAGGGACTTGGAGCAGCTTGCTCTCTTTGGCTGCGGCTTCTTCTGGTCACAAGCATCTCGACGAAGGTGCGCCAGGTATCTGCCATGGCTACTTCTCCTGGGAACTAAACACATGTGACTCTGCTGGCCGGTAAACTTTTAGACCCCCCTTCAGCCATGAGCAACCTTTAACTCACCTGATAATTGTTTATCTCATGGGCCTAAACTTTTGATAACTATATTCAGACTTTATGGACCTAGCATACTCTTTTTTAAAAAAGAATATTTATTTTCCCTTTTGTTGCCTTTGTTGTTTGTTATTGTTGTTGGAGCTGTCATTGTTGTTGTTATTGATGTTGTCATCGTTGGATAGGACAGAGAGAAATGGAGAGAGGAGAGGAAGACAGAGAGGGGGAGAGAAAGACAAACACCTGCAGACCTGCTTCACAGCTTGTGAAGCGACTCCCCTGCAGGTGGGGAGCCGGGGGCTTGAACCGGGATCCTTCTGCTGGTCCTTGCGCTTTGTGCCCTGTGCACTTAACCTGCTGCACTACAGCCTGACTCCCCAAAACCCTTTTTAAATTAAAGTTACAACAGGTCTCTGGCTTTGATTTAGACAGAGAATGACACCCATATTAATAAATCATTTTATATTTCATAAAAAAACTACTAGGAGATATGAACAAATAGAGGAACTAATTAGAATAATCACACTGTTATTGATAAAACATAAATCATACTGCAGTAAGCTTTTAGACTGGAAAGAAGAACACTGAGTTTTAAATTCAGAATTAATAAGCATTACAGTAAAAGAAATGGTTAAGAAAGTAAGGTTCAGGACTAGTAAAATATTTCACGTGGAGAGGTGTACAGCACAGGTTCAAGCCTGGCCTCTGCCACGTTGAAGGAAGTTTCAGTGTTGTGCTTTGGTATATCTATCTCTCTCTCTCTCTCTCTCTCTCTCAGCCCTGAAACCTCTTTCAGTGCAGTGGGCTCCAGGACTGAACCTCTGTTCCTACCTAATAAAAACTAAAAACTGAGAGAAAAAAATATATATGCTGAAATTTAAAAAAAGATAAAAAATAAAAGAAAAAATTATAAAAAAATAAAACAACAATAACAAAAGACAAGGTTTTTCTCTTCCAATTACATAAAAGAAACAAAAAGTAGATTCCCTGAATTTTTCATACATTATATGGAACTCTTTTTTTTTTTTTCCAGAGAACTGCTCAGCTCTGGTTTACAAAGGTATGAGAGGATTGAGCCTAAGAGCTTAGGACCTCAGGCATAAATCTCTTTGCTTAACCACTGAGCTACCCTCTCCCACTTTTTTTTGTTGTTGTGTTTTTGTTTGTTTGTTTTTATCAGAATTTTACTTTTGGTGCCACAGGTCTGAAGACCTTTCTGCATACACACTATGCTAAATTCCCAGTCTAAAACATTACCAACATTCCTCTCTCTCTTTTATTTTCAATCAGAACAGGGGTAGTGAAGGAGATTGGGCCATTATAGTCTCAGGCAAGAAAGTCTATTTGCATAAACATTATGTCAGCTCCCTGCCCTACAACTGTATCTTTACCTTAGATAAGGTCACATTCAACTGGTCAGCTATTAAAAATGGTGAATTCGATGTGATCTGGGGCCCATAATCAGCTTAGGAGCCTGTGTGCCCTCTGCATCCCTGTAGATCTGAGCTCACACACTGTGGTCATGAGTAGGAACGTTCCAAGCTGCCCCAATATCAGGACCCATTTTCCTCAGGTGTAGCACAGAGTATGTTGTCCTCCCTTCAGAGGATGGAACATTCTCTACCTTTGTTGATCCAAGTTGAGGGCAAGGTCCTGTGGGGGTCCACAAAGGCCCTTTGGACTATAACTAAAATATGCCTACTAGCTATCTACAGAATGGAGACTGGCCCAACTCTTCATCTGCGCTATTCCAGCCCTTAGGTCCATGATTAGCCAACAATTTGTTTGGCTTTGTATATTAACTCTCTTTTCAGTCACCAGGTTGCTATCATGATGCCAACCAGACTTCCCTGGACAGACAACACCACCAATGTGTCCTGGAGCTCTGCTTCCCCAGAGCCCTGCCCCACCAGGGAAAGAGAGAGGCAGACTGGGAGTATGGATCCACCTGTCAATGCCCATGTTCAGCAGGGAAGCAATTACAGAAGCCAGACTTTCCACCTTCTGCATCCCACAATGACCCTGGGTCCATGCTCCCAGAGGGATAGAGAACGGGGACGCTGTCAGGGGAGGGGGTGGGATACGGAGAGCTGGTGGTGGGAATTGTGTGGAGTTATATCCCTCTCATCCTCTGGTTTTGTAATGTTTCCTTTTTATAAATAAAAAAATTTTAAAATGGTGAATTCACATTCTTCACCCCATCTTGCATAAAGCTTGAAGGAATCATGTTAAGTGAGATAACTTAAAAACAAAATGATGAATATAGGTTGATCTCACTTATAGGCAGAAGTTGAAAAACAAGACCAGAAGAGAAAACACTAAGCACAACCTGGACTGGAGTTGGTGTATTGCACCAAAGTAAAAGACTCTGGGGTTGGTGAGGGGAAGGGTTCAGGTCCTGGAACAAGAGAAGATGGCAGAGGAGGACCTAGTGGGAGTTGTACTGTTATATGGAAAACCAGGAAGTGTTATGCATGGAAACCACTAACCCCTCAATAAAGAAATTTTAAAAAGAAAGGAAGGTAGATTTTCAGTTAATTCTCTCAATCTTTCCTGCTACTCACTATTTGGGTTGACAAAGAAGGCTTAGGCCATATGACAGTGCTTTTCAGCTAATTTGCCGAGACTCTAGCTAGAGTTGTATTATCAGATAACATAGTATATTACCCAGTGATGCCATTAGCTCAGCACTATGCAACTAGTCCAGTTTGATCACTAAGCAAGACAAAGAAAAGTATGTTTTGGAATGAGTAATTTTACCAAAACATATGTTTAAAAGAAAACCTAGTTCTTCCTTTTCAAGTTTAAGTTCTTTAATAGCCATCTACAAAAGAATAAACCTGTATTAAGAAATTCATTGTTGGAGAGGCATGCCTCATACTTTTAAGCTTACCCTAACTTCTTGCAGGCCAATTTCCAATTCACAATGTTAAGAATGCATCCCAAAGAATGCTTGAGAAACAGAAGATGAGTCTTGAATAGAATTTGAAAAGGAAAAGGTAGAATGCTTTGAGGACATAGTCATAGGGTTCTCTGAGACTGAAGGAACAATTGCTTTGTCTGAAGCCTTTTGATACTCCCTAAAAAGAAGAGAGCTTTCTAGTCCTATTCTCAACTCTGACACCATCTTCCCAGACTGTTGTTAAAATTTCGGAGGCTCTTGCTGGCTTAGCTTCACGGGCGGGTAACAGAGACACGGAGACAACGGCTGGGCAGGGAAGCTGTATTTCTTTATTCAGGAACAACGATTCATAAACTAAGACAAACTAATCACCAAACAGAACTCTGCTGTCTCTTTGTGGCGGCACAAGCACTCCCTCTCTTACTCTCGAACTCAGGAACTCAGGAACCCTCCAACTCTGGCACTCTGGAACTCTGGCGGGTTTCCTAGGGGCGGGGCCAAGTGGGCCCGCGAAATTAACTGGACTGATCTAATTCTCTTGGCGGGGGAGGGCTAGAACAAACCAATGTAAAGCATACGACACCAGACGATACTTTTAGTCCACCTGCATGTTAGCTATCAGGCTCAGGCAAAAATTACTCAGGTCATGGACCTGCATGGAACATACCTAAAATAGACTTCCTAGCTTCTTCCCACATGAAGACCCCTCGTTTCATTTGCTCTATTCCTACCTTATGTTCCTGTTTATTAAACTATGTGTCCTGCTTTATTTTTTACTGTCTTTCATCCATCAAGTTCCATATGCTACTACGATGCCAACGTGACTTCCCTGGGCAGACAGCCTCACTAATGTGTCCCTGAACCCCACCTTCCCAGAGTCTTATACCACTAGGGAAAGATAGAAACAGGCTGGGTGTATGAATCCACCTGCCAAGACCCATGTCCAGCATAGAAGAAATTACAGAAGCCAGAATAGAACTCCCACTTTCTGAAGCCCAAAAAGAATTTTGGTCCATCCTCCTAGAGATATAAAGAATAGGGATGCTTCCAATGGAAGAGATGGGACACAGAACTCTAGTGATGGGAACTGTGTGGAAGTTTACCTCTCTTGTCTTACAATCTTGTTCATCATTGTGAAATCACTAATCAAAATTGTTTTTTTTAACAAAGAGAATAATGAACTAGGAAGATGAATAATAGGGGGATTACTGTAGCAGTAAATTGTGATAAAAGATATTTTAGTAACAGAAGAGTCTAAGAGATGAGAAAGCCTAGCATCTTATCCAAGACAACTGGCTTTTTCTTCCTTTGTACAATCTGATTTGTACACATAAAGCCAGAATAGTGCCCAGACTTTTTACCTTGTATGTGGTGTTCTGAGGAATATTCTCTAAAAGCACCAATCCCTGCCTTCATCAAAGCACATGGACAACAAGGAACTCAAGTGCCCTGTCCATCTATTTGATCCATGTAGGTTTGGGAGAAAAGTTTACTGTTTTCTCTGATGTCTGTCCTGATTTGGGGTTTCTCTCAAGTTCTGCCAATGCTTTTCAAATAAGATAGCCACATTTCTATTCTCTTATTTTGCAAGTTTCCAGGGGGCATTGATAATAAAAGTCACAAGGGGAAAATGGAATTCCAAAAGAAATATTTCAAAATAGTACAGCTCAATGTATGTGCTCATTGGATCTGAGCTCAAAAAAAAAACTATGGAATTTCGTAAGACAAATCAAAACCAGGGTTCTCAATATAACCTATGCCATTCTGAAATAAGTCAATAAATAAAAAGGCAATGACATTTTTAACCACATATGCTAACTAGGTCATCTAATAATGATGACATGATTCCAGTCATGGTAGGGTATCATGTACTCATTATAATTCAAGTTATGGTCAATGACATTGATATAACTTAGAAGAATATGAGATAGAAGGGATATTTCATAGTAAATAGACCAAGAACGATTCCCTTTGGAATAGTAAAGGTATCAATTGCTTTACTTTTCATTTCCATGATGCTAAATTTGTATTTCATGTGAGGGCCTAGAATGAATGATCGCTTACTTGTCAGGCTGGAAAGGGAGAGAAACATAGATTATGATTGTTAAGGTTGTTGTTTTGGTAGCTAAAAGCAGCACTGGGGATTCTTCATAAACAGTACATACACATTTTCTTCTCTTATTTTTTAAGGAAAATAAGAGTGCTAGCCAAAAAATAAAAATAAGAAAGCAAACCAAAACATCCAGTATCATCAGGGAGATGTTTTTCTTGAAACAATGGCTTCATAGTTTTACTTGAAACAATGACTGAATCAATGAGCAGTACAACAAAACTGTGGTCCGTACAGCCAGGATCAGGCCTACATTTCCTCAAAAGCTCTACAGGAGAGAAGATTATTTATTTATCAGGGCTGGGCAGTGGCGCACTTGGTTGAGCACATCTTACAGGGCACAAGGACCCAGGTTCTAACCCCCATGCCCACCTGCAGGGGGAATGTTTGAGAGTGATGAAGCAGGTCTGCAAGTGTCTCTCTTTCTGTCTCCCTCTCTATCTCCGCCTACAATCTCAATTTCTGGCTGTCTCTATCCAATAAATAGAGGTAGTAAAAAAAAATTTTTAATTATTTATTTATCTTTTTAGAACACAAAATACCTGCAGTGGTCCCATATCTTTGTATTTTCCTTAAAATAACTCTAACAAAAGCATCTTGATGTTGCTCTGCTTAGTAAATAATATAAAATTCATAATAATTTCTTCCATATATCAGATTCTTCCCTTCCATAAGTTTCCAGTTGTCTCTCATTAGCTGAGCCATTCTTCTTCCTACATCACTCTTGATGGGATGTAGATGCTATTACATCCTACTTCTGAGAATAATCCGTTAATAGTCTATGTACTGAATACTAATTTGTATAAACCAAGGAAATTCACATGTAGTTAAGGGAAAAAAAGAAGTTATTGTTATAGTGAATATACTTTCTGCTCTCTAAACACATAAGGGCTATTTCTCTCTGTCTCTGTCTCTGTGTGTGTGTGTGTGTGTGTGTGTGTTCGCATGTGCTAAGTAGCTGACAAATCCTCATTGACTCAAATAGTAGGGTTGTTTTCACTGTGGAAATATTATCATTTTTAAATTATTTTTATTGTTTTAATTATCTAGAACAGAGAGACGAATTTAGGTGACATAGGGAGAGAAGAAGAGACGCCTCCATCTCTGCTTCACTGCAGGTGAAGCTCCTCCCCTGCAAGTGGAGACTAGGGGCTTGGTTCTGAGTCCTTGGGCATGAGTGGCATGTGTTCCACCAACTGTGTTTGCCACTGCCCAGCCCCCTACTGCAATTTAAAAAACATTAATTTTGCAAATATAAACTGTAGAGAGATGTTTTATACTAGTTGATATTAACAAGCAGGACTTTTCAAACTATATTCAGCAAAAGGAAGGGACAGAGGGAAGGGAGATGAGACAGAGGTAAGAAGACAGAAGAAAGAAAAGGAGGGGAGAAGGGAGGGAAAGAAAAAGGTAAGAAGAAAGGAAGAAAGGGAGAAAGGAAGAAAGAAAGAAAAGGAAAAGAAAAGAAAAGAAAAGAAAAGGTCCAGCCTGTTAGCTCTGATTCAACACACAAGGAAGCAATCATTTAATTTAAAATTGCCCCTCTTCTGTTCTCAAAGACTGTTTTAATTCTCTGTTGCATGGTCTCATCTCTTTCAGTAAGTTTATAAGATGGGCATGAATTCCATCTAACAGATGGAAACACTGACTTTGTGAGCATTTAGTGATGACCACACCATGAAAGGACACGTCTGTGGTGTGGAGCTCGCCCATAAACCTCTACTTTCTCTGTAGCCGTTAGTCCAGTTCTGCCTGAGTGATGAATTCATGGGTCTCCTGCTGATCTAACTCATGCCCGTATCCTGTCCATACTGCGTTTCTTCATCTATGACATATGAGTGAAGACATCGTACTACCCAAATTAGATGGCATTATAAACCAGATAGACCACCAGAGTGACTACACGAAAGTCTGACATACGTGGAGGTCTATGTAAATGGATGCTAATACAGTTTTAATTTGAGACTATTTAGATCTATACTGGTCCTTATGCCAACTATTCTAAGCTGTGATCTGGCTTGTACTTGCCAACAGGGTGAAAGGATATATCTTAGAGAGGCAGAAGTATCCTAAAATCTTTTCCTGGTTGGGTGGTAGGAAGCTTACTATTGTGGCTGACAATGAAGTTTGTTTAGGCTGATTCTAGATGCATTCTCTGATGGTTGATTTTAGGTCATCTTGGCTAAATGCCCATTATTCATGACATTTCAGACACTTTATACACATTCATCCACAATATATCTTCATATGTCTAAGGCATTTATGTGTGTTCTAGCTCTCTCTGTGAAGGGATTTTTTTTATTTTTAATACAAGAGGGCCATTTGCTTGAATAGACTTTTTTTTCTTAAAATATTTTTTTCTATTTATTTAGTACTGAGAGAGATAGGATGACAGAGAATCAGAGTATCATAAGTAGACTTTTTTAAGACAGTTCACTCCCTGTAAAGCAGGCAGGCTTCACCTGATCAGTTAAAGGCCTTAGTAGAAAGAGAAAAAAAGATACTCTTCTCCCTTGAGAAAAGAGAACTAAGCTCGCAAGCTGCCTTCAAATTCAAGCTTCAGCATCCACTCTCCTCCTTAGCTTTTCATCACGTTGGTCTACTCTGAGTATTTTGATCTCATCACTTTTCACAATTATGTGAGTCCATAGATAGATAGATGATAGATAGATCCTACTGTTTGTCTCCCTAAAAAGTTCTAGCTAATGTATTCATGTTTCATAAAGTCTCTCTCTCTCTTTCCCTCCCTCCCTCCTCTTTCCTTCTTTTACTCTTGATCTCCCTCACTTAGACACTTTATATTAATGTTCACCATCTATTTTCTCTAGATATATAAGGGCTGATCATCCATCAGCCCCATTCATTTTTGTGGGAATTATTAATCTACCACCAAGAAAATATTCCATACATTTTACCCAGAACAAGGATAGACACACACGTGCGCGCACACACACACACGTACACGCACACACGCATGTACGCGCACGCACACACATACACACATGCACAAACACAAGCGCACACACATGCACACGCACACACCTGTTCATGCTGTTTTGCAGCTCACACCTTAGTGAAAGAATGAACAGACCATTCCCCCCATAAGAATAGCCCACAGCAGCAACAACATTCCCAACATACCAACAGAAATGTCAAAATCTTCTTAATCCCTCACTACAGTTACTACTTTGAGACTTGATGAACAGAGCACTTGTCTTCTCTATAGGAGGAGTATATTCTTGGCCTCTCTCAAGCCTTCTACACTAGGAGGCCAGGTGTGAGTACAGGTCCTTCTGCTTCCTCACTAAAAACGAGCCCTTTATCCAGCTGCCATATTGTCTCTTAGACGCCTGCTCCCACAAAGCCCAAACAGTGCCATCGTTTCAGATGTATCTTTGCTCGATTTTCCTAGCCCTCCAGACCTCTGCTACATGAAAAGGAAAGCATGACAGTGGGTCTCTTCCACAAAAACTTTCTGAACTGAAGCCTAAACCAAGAGCCAGCATTTTAAAATATGTTTTACCAATTTCAGAAAGCCCAGCATTAAGTATTTAGAACAATAGCAATATCTGTGTGTTTACCATGCCTGAAGTTACAGAGACTTTATAAGCATTTCAGCCAAGAGTTGATAATAAGTAGATGCTAGATATAGATAGGTAGATAGATAGATAGATAGATAGATAGATAGATAGATAGATAGATGATAGATAGATAGATGATAGATAGATAGATAGAAGGATGGATGATAGATGATAGGTAGATGGATAGATAGAAAATAGGTAGGTATATAGGCAGATAGATAGATAGATAGATAGATGGATGATAGGTAGATGGATAGATAGAAAATAGGTAGGTATATAGGCAGATAGATAGATAGATAGATAGATGGATGATACGTAGATGGATGGGTGATAGGTAGATGGATAGAAAGTAAATAGATGATAGATAGATGATAGGTAGGTGGATAGATAAAAATAGATGACAGATAGATAGATAGATGGATGATAGGTAGATAGATGTCTGGATGGTAGATGACAGGTAGATGGATAGATAGAAAATAGATGATAGATAGATAGATAGGTAGGTAGGTAGATAGATAAGATAGAGAGAGAGGATGGGTAGATGAGTGAATGAAGGAGTTGTAGAGACCTGTCTAGAAGCAGACATCAAGGAATGTGGGTGTACACATACAGACATGCTATGGAGATATGCCAGTGCCTATGGACACGAGCCTGCGTATTCACACAGAAGGTGTTTACGGAGCCCACTTGTGCCACAAGGCGTGCCAGCCCTGCAGTGCTCTCCACTGCTCTCTCTGTACTCCCCACAGTCCAGCAACCCCTCGGTGAAAGTATAGTCTGCCTTGCAGACGTGACGATCATGTAAAGTAATGGTCTTAGCAGAGCACGTAAACAAGGATTTAAGGGTCCACTACTTAACCCTTAGAGAGGCTCCATTTCCCCTGCTTTAGTTCACAAACTTTGAACACCTAGATTCCAAATTCTGGGTGGAGTGTACTATAAGAATGACATGGACTCTACCTAAAAGTGGCTCTCAGTCCAAAGCAAAGAAAGGAAGATTCCAGGCCAGATGGTGGCACCACGACTCAGTGCTCATATCACTATGAGCAAGGACCCAGGTTCAAGCCCCTGCTCCCCACCGGCAGTGAGGGGTGCTTCCCAAATAGTGAAGCAAGTCTGCAGGTGTCTGTCTTTGTCTTGCCTTCTCTGTCTCCTTGTCCCTTCTCCGTTTCTCTCTGTCCTGTCAAATACAATGTAAAGGGGAAAAAATGACTGTAAGAAGTGTGGTGGATTCATAGTGATGGCACCAGGCCCCACCGATAACTCTAGTGGCAATGAGGAAGGAAAGAAAAAGGCAGGCAGGCAGACAGGAAGGAAGGAAGGCAGGAAGGCAGGAAGGAAGGCAGGCAGGGAGGAAGGAAGGCAGGCAGGAAGGCAGGCAGACAGGCAGGCAGGCAGGCAGGCAGGAAGGCAGGCAGGAAGGAAGGCAGGCAGGCAGACAGGAAGGAAGGAAGGCAGGAAGGCAGGAAGGAAGGCAGGCAGGGAGGAAGGAAGGCAGGCAGGAAGGCAGACAGACAGGCAGGCAGGCAGGCAGGCAGGAAGGCAGGAAGGCAGGCAGGCAGACAGGAAGGAAGGCAGGCAGGCAGGGAGGAAGGAAGGCAGGAAGGCAGGCAGGCAGGCAGGCAGGAAGGCAGGCAGGAAGGAAGGCAGGCAGGCAGGCAGACAGGAAGGCAGGCAGGCAGGCAGGAAGGAAGGAAGGAAGGAAGGCAGGCAGGAAGGCAGGCAGGAAGGAAGGAAGGAAGGAAGGCAGGCAGGCAGGCAGGAAGGAAGGCAGGCAGGCAGGCAGGAAGGCAGGCAGGCAGACAGGAAGGCAGGCAGGCAGACAGGAAGGCAGGAAGGAAGGAAGGCAGGCAGGAAGGAAGGAAGGAAGGCAGGAAGGAAGGCAGGCAGGCAGGAAGGAAGGAAGGCAGGAAGGAAGGCAGGCAGGCAGGAAGGAAGGAAGGCAGGAAGGAAGGCAGGCAGGCAGGAAGGAAGGAAGGAAGGAAGGAAGGCAGGAAGGAAGGCAGGCATGCAGGCAGGCAGGAAGGCAGGCAGGCAGGAAGGAAGGCAGGCAGACAGGAAGGCAGGCAGGCAGGCAGGAAGGAAGGCAGGCAGACAGGAAGGCAGGCAGGCAGGCAGGCAGACAGGAAGGCAGGCAGGCAGGCAGGCAGGCAGGCAGGCAGGCAGGCAGGATGGAAGGAAGGAAGGAAGGAAGGAAGGAAGGAAGGAAGGAAGGAAGGAAGGAAGGCAGGATGGCAGGAAGGCAGGAAGGAAGGAAGGAAGGCAGGAAGGAAGGAAGGAAGGCAGGAAGGAAGGCAGGCAGGCAGACAGGAAGGCAGGCAGACAGGAAGGAAGGAAGGAAGGAAGGAAGGAAGGCAGGCAGGCAGGAAGGAAGGCAGGCAGGCAGGCAGGAAGGAAGGAAGGAAGGAAGGAAGGCAGGATGGCAGGAAGGAAGGAAGGCAGGAAGGAAGGCAGGAAGGAAGGAAGGAAGGCAGGAAGGAAGGCAGGCAGGCAGACAGGAAGGCAGGCAGGCAGGAAGGCAGGCAGACAGGAAGGAAGGAAGGAAGGAAGGAAGGAAGGAAGGCAGGCAGGCAGGAAGGAAGGAAGGAAGGCAGGAAGGAAGGCAGGCAGGCAGGAAGGAAGGAAGGAAGGCAGGCAGACAGGAAGGCAGGCAGGCAGGCAGGAAGGAAGGCAGGCAGACAGGAAGGCAGGCAGGCAGGCAGGCAGGCAGACAGGAAGGCAGGCAGGCAGGAAGGAAGGCAGGCAGGCAGGAAGGAAGGAAGGAAGGCAGGAAGGAAGGCAGGCAGGCAGGAAGGAAGGAAGGAAGGCAGGAAGGAAGGCAGGCAGGCAGGCAGGCAGGAAGGAAGGCAGGCAGGCAGGCAGGAAGGAAGGAAGGCAGGCAGGCAGGCAGGCAGGAAGGAAGGCAGGCAGGCAGGCAGGAAGGAAGGCAGGCAGGCAGACAGGAAGGAAGGAAGGAAGGCAGGCAGGCAGGAAGGAAGGCAGGCAGGCAGGCAGGCAGGAAGGAAGGCAGGCAGGCAGGCAGGAAGGCAGGCAGGCAGGCAGGAAGGAAGGCAGACAGGCAGGCAGGAAGGAAGGCAGGCAGGCAGGCAGGAAGGAAGGCAGGCAGGCAGGCAGGCAGGCAGGAAGGCAGGAAGGCAGGCAGGCAGGCAGGCAGGCAGCAGGCAGACAGGAAGGAAGGAAGGAAGGAAGGAAGGAAGGAAGGAAGGAAGGCAGGAAGGAAGGAAGGAAGTTGAGAAGGGAGGAAGGAAGGAGAGAAGGGAGGAAGGGAGGAAGGTAGAGCAAGAAGGAGGAAAGGAGAGGAGGAGGGAGGAAGGAAGGATTTCATTATTCACAAATAGCCAAGACATAGACATAACCTAAACACTCATCGACAGGTGACTAGATAAAGAAGTCCCAGTACAGGTACTCAGCCGAACACCCTTTCCCTGGTTGAGCATGTGAGCTCTTACTCTTTGCAGCAGCACAGACAGAACTGGAGGTTGATATGCTAAGAGAGATATGGTAGGAAGTGAAAAATAGTGACCGGACTATTTCACGTATGTAGAATATAAGTAACCAAAGCAAATGAACTAAGAAAACACTACACAAATTTTGATTCTGGAAAAAAGATTCAGAAAACAGAATGATGGTTACCAGGGGAGAAGTAATGAAGGCAGCGTGAACTAAATTCAATTCTCTAGTGTAATTGGCACTGGGATTTTCTTGGTCGGTACAGTGGGTGTATGTACACATGTCAAGGTGAGAAGCTGTAATCCTGAGACATATATCGTAAATCATAATAAATTTATCTTATCTGTGGTCACATCATGACTGGAGCCCAATGAGAACATTCCAGTTGTTCAGTGATTTTAAAGCCCATGTCCAAGTCTTTATAAAACAACTATTACAAAACTTGATGCCTTTCAAGGCCACTTTCTTGGTGAGAAATGGTAGTATTTAAATTGTATTGTCACAGGTAGGAGGCAAAAAGAAAAATGTGAAAAAGTGTCTAGAAACTCATGCCAAGCTTTGTTACCTCAACTCCTGCCAGCCTCAAGGCAGAGTTTGCTTTGCTGAGATGACAACACTGCAGATTTTCTCTCGTGACTCACAGAATTGGCTATGCACAGGCTGGCAAAGGTCTTGTGTGTGTTTCTGCATCTTCGCCAGTGCTTCACTGTGAGTTGAGAAGCACTGCCCCCAGACAGAGACACACCAGTCACAGCTGCCCCTCAAGCAGTCACACCTCTTTCAAATCTCCAAGAGCTAGATTCCCAACTTCCCTGGGTATTTATGATACCATCTGGAGACGCATGCAGGTCAAGCTCACTCTCAGCAAAAATGTGAGGGCATACATACCTGTTAGCTTCTGCCTCTCATAGGTTTTTACGTTCAAAACTCAGCTTGTCAATATCCGTGACTTGAAAAATGTCCAAGCTCTCATTTCCATCTCAGTCAGGCAAACTGGAATATCAAAGCACTGCCACAGGAGGCAGACATGAATCTCTAGCTATGGAACATGCAGCACAAGCAAATACATTTCACAGAAGGGCACGGCATTTTCTCTGTGCCCCTCAAGTCACAACATGTCGATGGCTGTGTGTTATACCTATACCATCTGCAAATGCTTTTCTAAGACAGTCATAATCCAAAATATTCTGTCCATCTGTCAGTTCGTGTGTCAGACCATGTGTCTCAATTCTAGTTCAGAAAACATGGCCCCTGTACTTACATCAGTCCTGTCTACAGCTACTTCTAATGCAAATGTTGCTGGATTCTTGGCATTTTTCCCCCTTATCCTTAGTTGACATGAAGCAAACTGCTCGCTGCCACCCACAGGCAATGTTATCACTTCCACCTTGTATTGGAAGCTAGAGTAAACTGTCTCCTTCAATTCTTGTTGCCTAGCTAAACGGCTTCCGTTCATCTGGACCACTGCATTGAGCTTAATATGTGTCCCTTATAGAAACCACCACCACTACCCCCACCCCCGGCCCTCTCAACGGGCCCTCTCAATTTCTCTGTGTCCTATCTAGTAAAAACTGAAAAACAGCGGTCTAGAGCAACAGATTCACTATACAGGCACCAAGCCCTAGAAATAACCCTGGTGGCACAAAGGAGAGAGAGAGAGAGAGAGAGAGAGAGAGAGAGAGAGGGAGAGGGAGAGAAGAGAAGAGAAGAGGGAGAGGGAGAAGGAGAAGAAGGAGAAGTAGAAAGGAGGAGGAGGAAAGAAGGAAGAGAGAGACAAAGAAGGAGAGCGAAAAAGGAAGAGAGAGAGAAGTAAAGAGAAGAGGAGGTGGAGAACCTCTCCATCCTGGACTGTCTCTGAGTTTTCTTTTTTTTCCCTTCTTCTTGTGACAACTTGGGATGAGGTGGGCCCCAGGATCAACGTAAAAGACAGTCCCCGCTGACAAAACCACTAGAGGTCTGTGGCAACCCCAGGAGGCAGCTGTGCTCAGACCCTCATGCCAGAGCAGCTCTGACCTCTGACTGGGTCTCCTCTACCCGACTTTTCCGGCTCAGGGAAGAGGCTACGGAGGCAAGGCGTTCTCAGAGCTGACAGGCACCCTGGCGAATCACATGGCTCTATGGCAGGAGTAATGGCACCTTATCATTGATCAGCTCCTGACGTGCCTAAGAAGTGCTGACAGTGATGGGCTGTCTCAACATAAAAAGGAAAAAAAAAGAGAAATACAAATATTTCCAAACATTTCCAAGGAGGTGGAGGTGATGATCAGCAGTTCTGTCTGCCACAGGACGCAGTCTCGTGTGCCTTCATCATTGGTTAGGTTCATCCTAGGAGAGTCAGGTAGGATAGGGAGTGCCATCTACACGGCACTGACCACTGGGGACACTGGCCACTGAAAGACGCAATGAATCTGGAGTAGACAAAACATGGTGAGCACCATCAGAACACTGAAAACAATAAAGCTCACCTAACGTAAGACACACACACACAGCTGCTAGAGTGTCCCTCTCGGCCTCCTCTGGCCCCTCCATTCTCTCTGTCTCTAGCCAATAACTCATCCTAAGTATCATACCCAAATCAGAAGCCATTGCAATAGTATTTATAAGGACAGCTAATATACAAATGATAGAGACTATTACTACCTATTCCTGCTTTGGGCAGGGACAGCTCTTTCAGTAATGGCAAAATTAAGAAGCACAGCGTAGGCAAATCTAGACCAGAGAGCACATCCTTAGGGGTCCCAAGGCATCTCGGTAATGTCTTTGCCTGGCCTGCTCAAGCTTTCCTATGTAGAGGGATCGGCCAGCGAAAGGTTAGCAGGAAGAATCATGAGTGACCGTAGTCAGAGGCACTACCACTCTCCCTGCTTTGGCTGTGCACACGTCTGTCCAGGCTGTGCATACTTCTGTCGCAGCTGTATACACTTCTGTCCCGGCTGTGCACACGTCAGTCCCGGCTGCGCACTTGTCTGTCCCAGCTGCGCACACTTCTGTCCTGGCTGTGCACACGTCTATCCCGGCTGTGCACACGTCTGTCCCGGCTGCGCACACTTCTGTCCCGGCTGTGCACACTTCTGTCCCGGCTGCACACACTTCTGACCCGGCTGTGCACACGTCTATCCTGGATGTGCACACGTCTGTCCTGGATGTGCACACGTCTGTCCTGGCTGTGCACATGTCTGTCCCGGCTGTGCACACTTCTGTCCCAGCTGCGCACACTTCTGTCCCGGCTGTGCACACTTCTGTCCCAGCTGTGAACACTTCTGTCGCAGCTGTGTACACTTCTATACCGGCTGCACACACTTCTGTCCAGGCTGTGCACACGTCTGTCCCGGCTGTGCTCACTTCTGCCCCGGCTGTGCTCACTTCTGCCCCGGCTGTGCTCACTTCTGTCCCGGCTGTGCACATGTCTGTCCCAGCTGTGCACATGTCTGTCCCAACTGCGCACACTTCTGTCCCGGCTGTGCACACATCTGTCGCAGATGTGCACATGTCTGTCCCAGCTGTGTACACTTCTGTCCCGGCTGTGCACACTTCTGTCCCAGCTGCACACACGTCTGTCCTGGCTGTGCACACTTCTGTCCCAGATGTGCACACTTCTGTCCCGGCTGTGCACACTTCTGTCCCAGCTTTGCACACTTCTGTCCTGGCTGCGCATACTTCTGTTCAGGCTGTGCACACATCTGTCCCGGCTGTGCTCATTTCTGTCCCAGTTGTGCTCACTTCTGTCCCAGCTGTGCACACGTCTGTCCCGGCTGTGCACACGTCTGTCCCGGCTGCGCACACTTCTGTCCCAGCTGTACACACTTCTGTCCCGGCTGCGCACACTTCTGTCCCAGCTGTACACACTTCTGTCCCGGCTGTGCACACGTCTGTCCCAGCTGCGCACACTTCTGTCCCGGCTGTGCACACATCTGTCGCAGATGTGCACATGTCTGTCCCACCTGTGTACACTTCTGTCCCGGCTGTGCACACTTCTGTCCCAGATGTGCACACTTCTGTCCCGGCTGTGCACACTTCTGTCCCAGCTTTGCACACTTCTGTCCTGGCTGCGCATACTTCTGTTCAGGCTGTGCACACATCTGTCCCAGCTGTGCTCATTTCTGTCCCAGTTGTGCTCACTTCTGTCCCAGCTGTGCACACGTCTGTCCCGGCTGTGCACACGTCTGTCCCGGCTGCGCACACTTCTGTCCCAGCTGTACACACTTCTGTCACAGCTGTGCACACTTCTGTCCTGGCTGTGCACACTTCTGTCCCAGCTGTGCACATGTCTGTCCTGGATGTGCACCCATCTGTCCCAGCTGCACACATGTCTGTCCCGGATGTGCACACGTCTGTCCCAGCTGCGCACACATCTGTCCCAGCTGTGCTCACTTCTGTCCCAGCTGTGCTTACTTCTGTCCCAGCTGTGCTCACTTCTGTCCCAGTTGTACTCACTTCTGTCCCAGCTGTGCACACGTCTGTCCCAGCTGTGCACACGTCTGTCCCGGCTGTGCACACTTCTGTCCTGACTGCACACACTTCTGTCCCAACTGCACACACTTCTGTCCCGGCTGTGCTCACTTCTGTCCTGGGACCCGCCAGCCCCAGCACCAGCACCGCCGGCTACCTTACGTTAACTCCAGGGCTACCCCTTTTCACTACACTTTTCATTACAATGTGGGACATGTTTTTCACATCTTAAATTTACTTGTAAGAAAAATGCACACTTCTTTTCTTATAGCCTTTTTAAAGATCTTTTTATTTATTACTGGATAGATCTTTTTATTTATTACCAGAAATTGAGAGGGGTGGGGGAGATAGAGAGGAAGAGAGACAGAGACAGCTGAAGCCCTGCTTCATTGCCTGTGAAGCTTTGCGCCTGCAGGTGGGGACCAAAGGCTTGAACTTGTGTCCTTGTGCACTGAAATGTACGCACTTAACCAGGTGCACAACCACCTGGCCCCCACAACGAGACACTTCTTCACAGGACACAAGGCTCACTGCTTTTCTGGTGTGCTTAAGCTAGGTTTTGTTTCTGTGGTTAGAGTGTTCAAAATGCTAGAGGTTTATTCTCCTTTTTGTTGTTGTTTTTGTTGAAGTTGTCACAACAGCTGTGTTGTGCTGCTTTTTCAAGTAGAAAGAGAGAGAACAGAGATGGAGACAGAGAGGGAATGACACCCCAGCACCAGAGCCTTCTTCACAGTCACAGGGACTGGACTCAAGCTTGGCTCACATCCACGGCAAAGCAGGTGCCTCTCAAGTGAACTGTCTTCCTGTCCTTATTTCCTGTGACCACTTCCAGATGGTAGTAGGCCTATCTGGTTTCCACTGACTTCGTTCTCCTGTTGCTGCGACTATGTGCAACTTGCTTCCGCTAGATGGTTCCTTCTACTAAATTCTCAAGTAATCAATGAATTTAGTCATCCAAATACATTTTGTTTACAATCTTGTCACCTTTTTTCCTCCAACAACAATTGCCAGTACTGTTGATAAGTCCTTGCTGTGCCTGGCACTATTCCTTATGTGGAATAGCTTATTTAGTTTCCATAATGATATGATGGGGGCACCCCATATTACGGGTAAAGGAATAGACATGCAAGTCAATTACAAACCGTGCCAAGACCACACAGATAATATGTGGGAGAGATGGGATTCAAGCTTAGACAGCATGAACCAAAAACTTGAGTTCTCAGACATAGCACGGTACATAAAGGGAAACAGTGAAAAATAATATCACATAAATATATTGGCTTTCTCAATGAACAGGAACAATAACAATTATAATAGCCAGGAACATTGTGAATAAACAGGTAACAAACTGAGGAGGGAATTCCAGGCACATTTCAGGTAATGTATTGGCATATAGAGTCCTCATAAAATCAAGAAGGTATTATCAAGAGCTTTTTTCTACAGAAGGAAGACAAAATGCCGATAGACAACTTGCCAAAGACTTCAAAGAAATTTTTCAAAAACATAGAGATATCTTTCTTATTGTGCCTTCTTTTCAGGCCATCTCACATCTGCCCATGGCGGGAGAAGAACCTGGCCAAGCTCACACACTACAATGTGCAAGGATCCAGGTTCAAGCCCCTGGTCCCCATTTGCAGTGGGAAAGCTTCACAAGTGTTGGTCTGCTTCTAAGACCCCTTCTGTTGCATTGCTTAACTCTTTGGTCTGTTTACATCATCATTGTTTTCACTGGTTTAATCCCCACTGGTTCAAGCGCTTTTTCCTTCTCTCCTACCCCCTATCCTATGTTCTTCCTCTTCCTGACACTTCTGCCTCAGGAGATATATATAGGACAGGATTGTGATTAGAGATAGCTAGATCACACTGCTCTCCTCATCAGTAAAGACTGAACTGCGTCCCACTCAGCCAAGAGTCCCTGGTAGTTTTCCTCTCGCCTGCGAAGCTAGCCCGGCACACAAGTGGCGAAAGAGGGCTTCCAAGTGATGAAGCAGGGCTGCAGGTGTCTCTCTGTCTCTCTCCCTCTCTCCTCCTCCCCTCTCAACTTCTCTTTGTCAATCCAATAATAATAAATAAATAAATGCATGGACTATTTGTTTCCTTTAAGAATGGTAGAGCACACTTTTTACCTAGAATTGGGTGTCCAATCTCAGCTTATCAGATGATGTCTTAGGTGCAGAAAATACATGTGCAAAGATGGTCAATGTGGTTGTGTTTATATAAAACCAAATATTCAGAGACATTAGACCAGAAACCACCAAAGACATAGGAGAAAACATTGTCAGAACACTTCACAGTATATGCTTTATAAATGTCTTCAAGGCTCAAGTTCAACAGCAAGGAGAACAAACAGAAAACTACATCACCAAACACAAATACACTTTATGGAATGGAAGACCTTTACATGCCATACATCAGATTATAAAACTAAAAACCAGCACAAAAAAAGTACTCAGTATGATCATCAATAAAAACACAAGCAAACCCATTAAAAAAAAAAGAGGAGAGGACATGGACAAAATCTTCACCAAGGAAGAAAACTAGAGGCTCAGCAGATATGAAAACATGTTCAACGTCATTAATTATCAGATAAATGCAAAGACAACAATGAAATACCACTTGACACCTGTGAGATTCTCATACACTAGAAAAGACAGTGACCGTGAGGATGTGGAGATAGAGAAACCCTTCTGCACTGCTGGTAAGAACATTAATTGGCAGAGTCTCTTCAACAAATGGTGTTGGAAACAAGGGGTTGAAACATGCAGAAGAATGAAACTGAATCACTGTATTTCACCAAATACAAAAGTAAATTCCAAGTGGATCAAGGACTTGGATGTTAGACCTGAAACTATCAGATACTTAGAGGAAAATATTGGCAGAACTCTTTTCCGCATAAATTTTAAAGACATCTTCAATGAAACGAATCCAATTCCAAAGAAGACTAAGGTAAGTATAAACCTATGGGACTACATCAAATTAAAAAGCTTCTGCACAGCAAAAGAACCACTATCCAAACCAAGAGACCCTTCACAGAATGGGAGAAGATCTTTACATGCCATACATCAGATAAGAGTTTAATAACAAACATATATAAAGAGCTTGCCAAACTCAACAACAAGACAACAAATAACCCCATCCAAAAATGGAGGGAGGACTTGGACAGAATATTCACCACAGAAGAGATCCAAAAGGCTGAGAAACACATGAAAAAATGCTCCAACTCTCTGATTGTCAGAGAAATGCAAATAAAGGCAACAAAGAGATATCACTTCACTCCTATGAGAATGTCACACATCAGAGAAGGTAACAGCAGCAAATGCTGGAGAGGGTGTGGGGTCAAAGGAACCCTCCTGCACTGCTGGTGGGAATGTAAATGGGTCCAACCTCTGTGGAGAATAGTCTGGAAAACTCTCAGAAGGCTAGAAATGGACCTACCCTATGATCCTGCAATTCCTCTCCTGGGGATATATCCTAAGGAACCAAACACACCCATCCAAAAAGATCTGTGTACACACATTTTCTTGGCAGCACAATTTGTAATAGCCAAAGCCTGGAAGCAACCCAGGTGTCCAACAACAGATGAGTGGCTGAGCAAGTTGCGGTATATATACAATGGAATACTACTCAGCCGTAAAAAAATGGTGACTTCACCATTTTCAGCAGATCTTGGATGGACCTTGAAAAATTCATGTTAAGTGAAATAAGTCAGAAACAGAAAAATGAATATGGGATGATCTCACTCTCAGGCAGAAGTTGAAAAACAAGATCAGAAAAGAAAACACAAGTAGAACCTGAACTGGAATTGGCTTATTACACCAAAGTAAAAGACTCTGGGGAGGGTGGGTGGGGAGAATACAGGTCCATGAAGGATGATAAATGACATAGTGGGAGTTGTATTGTTAAATGGGAAACTGGGGAATGTTATGCATGTACAAACTATTGTATTTACTGTTGAATGTGAAACTTTAATTCCCCAATAAAGAAACTAAAAAATAAAAGAACATAAATTGGTTCAGCACTTATGGAAAATAGTCTGGAGATATCTTAGGACACTAGAAATGGACTTAACCTGCAATCCAGCAATTTCTCTCTGGAGGATTCACCTAAAGGAAGCAAACACACCTATCCAAATATGTGCACGTATGTTCATAGCAGCACAACTCGTAACAGCATGGACTTAGAAAAAACTCAGATGTCCAACGGCAGATAAGTGGCTAAGAAAGCTGTGGTGTATATTCAGGATGGAATATTATTCAACTATCAAAATGACGAAGTCATCTCCTTTGCTTCATCTTGGATGGAACTTGAAGGAACTGTGTTTGGTAAAATAAACCAAAAACACAAAGACAAGATGATCTCATTTATATGGTAAACAAAGAAACATGAACAGAAGGGGAAAACACAAAATGGCCTTGGATGGGTGTGGTGTGTCACACTAAAGCCAAGGACTCCAGGAAGGAGGGAGATGGAAGAGGCTGAGAGAATACTGGGGCCCTGGTGTAGCATGGTGAGAAAGGACCAAGTTGGGGGGTTGAGATATCTCAGAGTCACCTACCACAGAGAGATGAGAAGCTACAGTCCTGTGTCAACAGCTACACTGTAAAACATAACCCCCACCCCCAGTAAAATGTCTAAAGAAAAGAACAAAAGTTGTTTAAAAATCATAAACAATGGTTTCTCCACATGGTGGAGTACTCTGAGACCATCAGATATATAACTAAGATCTTTGTTTGCTTTTATAAAAAAGTAATGTGTTGCCAGTTTGTGGTTTACATAGTATAGCTGAATTTTTTTTATATTTTCATTTATTTGTGTTTTTGTCATTGCTGGGACTTCACCACATCAGGCCTATCTTTTCAGGCAGAAAGAGAAAAGCAAACTTGGAAGACAGTATAATGGTCATGCAAAAGCACTTTCATGCTTGCGGCTCTAAAGACCCAAGGTAAATCCCCAGCACCAGCAAAAGCCAGAGCTGATCAGTACTCTGATCTCTCTCCTTATATTTCTCTCTGTATCTCTATTAATTAATAAATAAATAATAAACTATTATTAGAAAGAAAAGGAGAGAGAAAGGCAGAGACAGAGGGCAAGGGCAAAAGGCACCACCGCACGGAAGCTCCCCCCTACGCTGTGGGGGCTGGACTTGAACCTGGGGCTGGTGTGATGAAGCAGGCAGGCCTCCAGGTGAAGCCTCTCGCTGACCCAGGACAGTCACGTCTGTGACAAGTGATCATGCGTGTGTCAGCCTACAGCTCAATCTCAAAAGAAAAAGGCAGTAACAACAGTTCTCTCTAGACAACGTAACTTCAAGCAACTTTAGTATAGCTTTTATAATCTTCCTATGTGATAAAAGAATTTTCCAGAAAGTCTGTCTCTTTGTTCTTTTTTTTTTTTTTAATACTTTATTGGGGCCAGGTGGTGGCACACCTGTTTGAGTGCATGCATTACAGTGCACTCAAACAGATCCAAAGGATCTCAAAGGATCTCCAGATCTCAAAGGATCCAGGTTCAAATCCCCGATCCCCACAATGTCTCTCTGCCTCTCTCCCTCTCTATCACCCTCTTCCCTCTTGATTTCTGGCTGTTTCTATCAAACAAAATAAAGATAATTTTTAAAACATTTAAATACTTTATTTTGTTTTGCCTTTTTAAAATGTTATTGGGGGGTTAATGAAGGATGGCACATCTGTTTCCACATGTGTGTGGCTTCCCCATTCTGCGTAACAGAGGCACCCTTTAACCCCCCCAGCCCCCAATCAGGGGCCTCAAACCTTCTCCTCCCCCAGACCTCCTGTTTTGTTTGTTGGTTTGTTTTTATCTTTATTTATTTATTGGATAGAGACAGCCAGAAATTGAGAGGGAAGGGAGTGATATGAAGGGAGAGAGACAGAGACACCTGCAGCCCTGCTTCACCACTTGCAAAACTTTCCCCTTGTGGGTGGGGACCGGGGGCTCGAACCCGGGTCCTTGAGCACTGTGACATGTGCGCTCAACCAGGTGAGCCACCACCAGACCACGACCTCCTGTTTTTTGCCTCCCCAGATCCTTTGCCTCGTTGCGATACCTCTCCCCCAGCCCAAGTTTCGTCCCGTGTTCCCCCTTCCTAACTCTGTCTCCCAAGTCCCACTCACATATGGAGTGATCCCATATTCACCCTTCATATCCTGGCCTGTCCCACCCAACTACTTTTCTTCTGTTACCAACAAAAGCGAGGCCAAGACTGAGACTGAAGAGTTTCTGCCATGCTGTTCAGGTCTTCCATGGTTGCCTGGGTTGGCTCACATGGGCCGCTTCTGTCCTTTCTGTCCTCCCTCTTCCTATATGGTTGGTCCTTTTGTTGCCTTTTTTTCAGTTTCCATCTATATTATATTACAGATTACCTCCTTTGGTGTTAGAGTTCCTTTACTTCTTTCCCTGAAGGTCTCCTTTCAATAGTTCTTGCAAGACAGGGTGAGTGGTAGTGACTTCCTTCAGCTTCTGTATGTCTGGGAAGCTTTTGATTTCTCCTTTGTACTTGAAGGATAATCTGGCAGGATATAGAACATACAGTTGATAATTATTCTCTTTTTTCCCCATTTTGTTGCCTTTGTTGTAGTTGTTATTGTTTGTATAGCTGTTGCTGGATAGGACAGAGAGAAATGGAGAGAGGAGGGGAAGACAGAGACGGGGAGAGAAAGACAGACACCTGCAGACCTGCTTCACCACTTGAGAAGGGACCCCCTTGCAGGTGGAGAGCCAGGGGTTCAAGCCAGGATCCTTATGCCGGTCCCTGCGCTTTGTGCCATGTGTGCTTAACGGGCTGTGCTACCACCCGGCCCCCTATAGTTGTTCTCTTAATGCTATAAAAATATTATTCTATTCCCTTCTTGCTTCTCAGGTTTGTGTTGAGAAATCTGCTGAGAGCCTGCTGGTTCTGCATGTCAGCTTCTTCCTCCCCCTGCAGACTGCAACATTTCTTCCTTGTCCTTACTTTTAGGACAATGTTACTATAACATTTCTTGGGCTTGTTTGTCTAGGGTTCAGTAGCTGTGCTTCTTTTTCTGATCAGAAGAGACGGCACTAATTCCTGTCAGGCAAAGAATCGTCCCAAGTCCTTTGCGCCAAGTGCCAAGAATGACATCACTTATAAAATCTAGGTCTCAACACTCTCTGCTCCGGGAATTCCTGAGATACACATGCAGAACGGTGGCTGTGCTCTCTGGGTTCAGACCTAAAATCAATATACAACTGAAAAGGGCTCAGGAATCACCATTCCCCCAGAGGACTTAGAGCACCTCTCCAGACAAGTCCCAGGGAGAATCAGAAGAGAGATGACAATTCCCCAGGCACAGTGGCACACATAAGGCCACTTCACGCTCTCCCAAGAGATGAAAACTGGGGTGCACACTTTTTTTTAAAGCCAGGCAGGCCTGGGAAACAGGCCAGGAAAAGACAAAAGGAAAAAAAAAAAAAAGCAGCTTAAAAGCTTTTTCAAAAGTTTTAGTGTTAATATTATTGCCAATCTGTCAGTAGGACTCTCCAGGGCCCCAGCTGCTCATAACAAAAGGTCAGAGACTATTCTTATTGCTTCACTAATGCAGAATTCAACAAATGGACACTGGTGAACTGTCAGAAGCCTGCACAACTCCAATAGCTTTTTATTTACATGTGTATCTTTGTTATCCTGGGCACGTTCCCCAGTCCTCAAAGGCATCATAGTGTCACCGCAGCTGACAACAGCCAGAGTTGCTGGTCATGGGGTCTGAACGTTGCCAGGACTGAGCCTTGGCCAGCAGGAGCATCTGACCCTCCAAATAACACGTCTGTTTCTGTTCGACTCCCCACCCCCACCACCATCTCTTCAAAGTACTGCTCTCTGCAATAAAAGGAAATCCTCTTCTCCTAATTTTCACTGCGATTGGAAATGGCACAAGGGCACACTGACTGCTGTCAGAGGGGGGCATTTGGACTATGCCTCCAGGAACACGAAGTCAGAGAAACAGCTGCATCTGTGAGACCTTCTCAAGCGAAGAGAGTCGCCGAGGCTGCCCCTGCCAGTCCAGGTGTGACTCAGAGTACAGGGTGTCATGTGTGAGACCCCAGTGGGGATCCCCGGCCCAGCATATGGCCTGGGGCTCTGGTCTCTGTCTCTCTTTCTCTTGCTTGTGAAATAAATTTTAAAATGTTTTATTATATCTTTACTTACTGAATAAAGACAGCTAGAAATCAATAGGGGAGGGGAGATAGAGAACGAGAGAGACAGAGGCAGAGAGACACCTGCAGCCCCACCTCACCATTTGTGAATCTTTCCCCCGCATGTGGGGACCACCAATCAGCCCAACGGATTTCTTTCTTTCTTTTTTTTTCCTATAGGGTTATTGCTGGGGCTCAGTGCCTGCACTATGAATCCACTGCTCCTGGAGGCTATTTTTCCCCATTTTATTGCCCTTGTTGTTGGATAGGACAGAGAGTAATCAAGAGAGGAGGGGGAGACAGAGAGGGGGAGAGAAAGAGAGACACCTGCAGACCTGCTTCACCACCTGTGAAGCGACTCCCCTGTAGGTGGGGAGCTGGGGGCTTGAACCAGGATCCTCATGCCCTCACAAGGTCCTTGCACTTTGTGCCACTTGCACTTAACCCACTGCGCTACTGCCCACCCCCCACCAATAGATTTTTTTCTTTTCCTTTTTTTCTTTTCTTTATTCTTTTTTTTTTTTTCCTCCAGGGTTATCGCTGGGCATCCGTGCCTGCACTAGGAATCCACTATTCATGTGGTCATTTTTCTGATTCTTTCTCTTTTCTTTTGAATAGGACAGAGAGAAATTGAGAGGGGTGGGGGAAACAGAGGGGGGGAGAGAAAGACAGACACCTGCAGACCTGCTTCACCACCTGTGAAGAGACCCCACACACAAACACAGGTAGGGAGCCGGGGCTTGAACCCGGATCCTTGCACTTGGTACTATGTGTGCTTAAACAGCTGCAACACCACACACCCTCACTCCCCGCCCCTCAGTAGACTTCTTAATCTTGGCTTTTCATGTCTGTTTTAAATTTTATTTTGTTTATTTCATAGGAAGTGGGGGAGGTCAGAGCAGCCTCTAGCATATGTAGTGCCGGGAGGTCAAACATGAATTCTCATGTTTTCTAACCAGTGCTCTACCCACCACACCACCTCCAGGTCACTGTTTTTCTTTTCTTTTTTAAGATATAGAGACACAGAGGGAGACAGAGAAAGAGAGAGAGAGAGAGAGAGAGAAAGAGGGAGAGAAAGAGGGAGACCACAAAGCCAAAGCCTCCATCAGTACAGCAGGAGCTTTCTGTGAACCTAGCTGGCACTCATAGCAAGGCAGTCTGTGGTCCAAGCCAACGGCTTGCCAGCCATGGCCACGGCTTCCAGCTCTTCTCCACCACCAGGCCCATGTGCAGAAGCTGTCTCTGGTGCCGCCTGGGCGTCTGACAGACATGTGTGTAACCTTGAATGGAAACTCACCGTTTGCAATTTTACCCCTTTGATGGGAACCGTTTCCCGTGCATCATTCGACATTAAAAGAGCAACAACAGCAACTAAACAGAACTCATGGTGCAGACCAGACGTCTCTTCATTAACAGAGAAAGTGTAAGAACCAGGGCTGATGGGTCCGCAGAGACGCCAGGTAGGTGTCTGTGCTATTCTAGCTTGTCTCGACTCAGCCCTCCAGAGCAGCCAAGTTCTCAGTCCTCAGAGATGGAGAGATGGAGATCTCTCAGTCCTCTCTCTGCAGCGAGTTCATTTCAGCTCTGTCTCCAGTTTCATCCAAGGCCAAAGCCATCCAGTCACCAACAGCCGTTGTGTGCAGACGAACTTCAGGCCTGACAAGGCGGGTGTGGACTGGGATATGCCCACCAGCCTCCCTGGAAACGCTCAGATGGCTTGACTTATTTTTAATATCAGATCTTCAGGCTCAGCTACTTAAGATTCATCTCCCTGTTTATGCCACAAACAGCTTCTTTCCTGACACCTTTCCAAGGGCCTTTCAGCGGAAGGCCCTGCAGCCTAAGCAGTTTTGGTCACAATACCAACTGCAAAAAAAAAAAAAGAAAAGAAAAACCAACTGCACTGATTAAATTAAAAAGACACTTGTGAGGCTCTGCTTTCTCTCTCTTTTGTTTCCTATGAAATGCTCCAGTAAATAGGTTAAGTTATCTGTTTCTTGAGGAGAAAGGGAGCTTCTCTTGGCTTCTGCCTCTACGTCACCTCAACAGTAACCAGCTTTCACTCAGCGTGGGATCCCGTACCAGTGAACTAACCTTGAAGCCTCCGTCTCCCACAAGGAGCCCGTTCCTATTGCTTTCCCAAAAAGTCTCTCACATTCACATTCATGTCTTTATCCCACACACTTCTCCACTCCTCTTAGCTCTCCCCTGAATTAACACCAAGGAGGACAAAGGGTTGTTTCCCAAAGTGCCAGATAATTTATTGAGACTTCCTTCTTGCATCTTGTTGGAGTGCAGCCTGAACTCAACCAATTACCACCGGTGAAACAGACCAGTGCTGCTAAAGAAAATTTGATAAGCTTGGTTTCTCCTTTCTATTACCTTTTGGTTAGAATTTCACAGGGCTGGAATCAGGCAGCACCTCCCAGGAAATCCAAAGCCGTTAACTTCCTCTACGAGCACGGAGGAGAGGGCAGGGAAATGGCACCCTCATCAGATTCAGACTTTGCATAATTGGCGATCCGTGGGTTTTCACATTTGGGTTTGGACTGTTTGCTCAGCTTCAGTGCTGGGTCTGTGGATCACAGTGGCCAATAAAGCGTAAAAGCATATGTCCTGTGCCATAGCTGCTGCTTGTTATCTGGAGGGCCCTGGAGAGTCACTGAGGATAATGTCATTAGTAGGAATGTGCCATTGTAGGGGATGGATAAGAGAGAAGGAGACAAGTTTATTTCTGCACAGAAGTAACTTAAGTACAGCTTAATCCAGCAGCCCAGTGGACCGTCGAAAACCTTTTCACTCCAAGAGCAGGAGCAGTGGAGTCGAGAATCAGAGCTAATTGAGAGGCATGAGAATGGAAAAGTTGTGTGTGGCTTACCAAACATATTTTTCCGAGGAAACTGTGCACTTCTGCCAAGACGATTTATGTGTCTTCTCAGAAATGTGTCATTAGGATCAGTGTTCCACACACGAAAATACGTTTTGATTTTACATTTGAAGAGCACATCCTTGGTAAAGTTAATGTCAAGTGTGCAGTCATTGCTAACAGCAGCAGCACACCACTGGTGCCAGAGGCTGGGGTCTGAAATACTCCGCTTTTGAGCGCATCTTACTCAGACCCCACACATTCTGTCTGACACACTCTGCTGTCATCCCTGACTTAGCAGGAATTACCAACTCACCCAGGATGAGGAAATGTCACTTGCCCAAGTCACAGCACTGGTCAGTGAAAAGTCAGACGTTTGGCTCCACTTCAAGGAAAGTCTCGACTTTTTGATTGTATCTTCAGTCAAGGGAACTTTTCAGAATTTCTTTCAGTAAAAGTTATTTACACAGAAGCATTTATCTAAATTCATCAGCAAAAAGAAGAAGGAGGAGGAGGAGGAGGAGGAAGAGAAGGAGAAGGAGAAGGAGAAGGAGAAGGAGAAGGAGAAGGAGAAGGAGAAGGAGAAGGAGAAGGAGAAGGAGGAGAAGACACAACCTGGACAATGGTAAAGGGATCCCAGTAAATACGTCTGACCACAGTGGTGTAGAGGGACGGTCTAGGGCAGCACCTTTTGTGGTAGTTTCAAAGCAGAGAATCTCTCTGTCATTGTTATTTCATTGTCAATTTACTTTTTCTTCTTTTCTCTGTATTTATTATCATCATATGTTTGACTCATATTTGGAAGAATTAAGAGAAGAGGTGGACTAAAAGGAAGAGAGACACAATGATATTGAGGAAGAGTTGCAAAGACCTTTTCTTAGGCTGAACCTACAGTCCTAACTGAGCTCACCCTCCCCACCATACACTGAGCACATCTGCTGGGCACCTCACAGACTCAAACAAAGTGCTCTTAAAAGACAATAGAGAGGACCAGGTTGTGGTACACCTGGCAGAGTACCATGCTACCATGTACAAAGACCCAGGTTCAAGTCCCTACTCCCCACCTGTGGGGGAGGGGAGCTTCACCAGCGGGGAAGCATTGCTGCAGGTGTCTCTCTCTTTTCCTAGTTTTCTTTATTTATTGGATAGATACAGCCAGAAATCAAGAGGGAAGGGGAGATAGAAATGGAGAGAGAGAGACACCTGCAGCCCTGCTTCACCACTTAAGAAGCTTTACCCCTGGAGGTGGGGACTACAGCCTTGAACTCAGCTCCTTGTGCACTGTAATATGTGCTCTCAATCAGGTGCATCACCCAGGCTCCCAGGTGTCTCTTTTTCTCTCCCTCTCGAAAACTCCTCCCTTCGACTACTCTCTGTCTCTATCAAGAAGAAGAGAAGGAGGAGAAAGAGGAAGGGGAATGAGAAGGAGGAAAAAATGGTGACCAGGAACAATGAATTCACAGGCACTGAGTCCCAGTGGCAACCCTGGTAACAATGGGAGAAAATTAAAATAAAAATTAAAAAGAGAAGGACAGTGCAATCTGTCAACAAGCTGGTTTCTTTAACTCTACACTGGGATGTGAAGGAATGTCACAGGTAGACCACTGGCAGAGAAGTAGCCTTCATTCTCAGCTTTTGATTCTTTTTCATGGAATGTCAACTAGCAACCCTTCTAAAGACAAGAAGTTATTCTGGTGGAAGTCCTGAGAAGCACAATCTACTTACTTATGACTGCAAGCTGTTTAAGCATTTTCTAGAACAGTCCCCTAGCTGAACAGTTAATAGTGAGTTCTGTCAAAAAAAAAAAAAAAAGCAAAGCTTTTTCTCCCTACTGAACAGTTGTAAATGCCCAATTTTAAATATTTACTTATTTATTGGGTAGAAACAGATAAAAGTTGGCAGGAAAGGTGGAGGAAGAGAGAGACACCTGCAGCACTGCTTCACCACTCATGAAGTGCTAGGAAATTGTGCAGATGTGCTGAGTTTTGCATGGCTCACCAAGCTCCCTCCATTCCCTGCTACTATGGCCTATCCCTTTATTATCTACATATCAAGCTTCTGCTTTATCTTACAAATGACCAAAGGTCTCCTTCCTAATTCCCCCCAGAGTATTTTTATTAATCCTACCAGTTAAACCCTAGCAACAGTTGCTAAGGAAGTTCCTACCTTTTCAGCCTCTTCCGTTTTTCTCTGTCCTTCTCCTAAGCATGTATGGTATTGTCAAGCCACTTCCATTACTGTCTCGGCTCTTCCATGTCCCAACCTGCAGGAGGGCAGCGTGCAGACCGAGAGGCTGACAGCGGCCATTGCAGTTGGCGCCACGTGGCTTAACCAGATGTGCTACCGCCAGACTCTGGGAAGCTCGGATGAATCAAGATTTGAATTGTCCTGCCACCACAAACTTAGTCCCTGGGTCATCTCTCTTGCTCACGGCACTAGCCCGACAATGAAGGCCTCCCGCCCCACAGCCCACCCCGCCCCCACCCCCCGCAGGTGGGAACCAGGGGTTTGAACCTGGGTCCCTCTGCACTGAAACACCTGGATTATATGAAGTGCACCACCACCTGCCCCCAATAACGTGTATACTATATGACTACAGAATGGGTCCCCATCTGTTTCCAGTTAGAACATCCTCTTCAGTATCCATGTGGATATTTTCCAAGAGTCAAAAACTTGATTTAGCCAGGAAATTAAAATCTTTTCTTCGTTGTACTTGCTCTTCTCTTTTTAAAAATATTTTAATTCATTTATTATTAGATAAAGACAGAGCGAATTTGAGAAGGAGGGAGAGAGGGAGAGGAGAGACAGATGCCTGCAGCCCTGCTTCACCACTCATCTGATTGGGTTTGTTCAAAATGGAAGAGCTTAGAGTCACAGATTTCTTAGCTAAGGCTGGCTTTCCTCAGAAGCTCCCCCCACAAGTGGAGCAAGGGCCTTGAACCTGCATCTTTGCACACTGCGATGTGTGCTCATAACCAGCTGTGCCACCACCTGGCCCTGCGCTTGCTCTTCTCCAAAGCCGCTGCTCCAGTGAACCGCAGTCCCAGGATGTGTGCTCTGGTGCACAAGCACATCCGCTCCGAGTCTGCACTGGCTCCTAGCCAGGGGAAGCAGTACGCATGAGGATATAGGGCGTTAGAGACTGAGTAAGAAGATGCACAAGTTTACCTGGGCTTGCTGGGACTCTCACTCTGAGGAAAGCCAGCCTCAGCTAAGAAATTGGTGACTCTAAGCTCTTCCGTTGTGAACAAACCCAATCAGATCAGTTAAAGTGGTTTTGCGGACAGACTCGCTCAGCCAGCCCCGGCTGTTCCAGTGCTCCTAGCACGTCACTGGAAATACTGCCCTGCTGCTCGAGTTGCAACTTCGGTCTGGCTGTGGCCGAATGAGACTTTGAAGCCCTTTGATCCCAAAGGCCCATGAAAAACAATAGTAAGTAACTGCTGTCAGTCATTATAGTTTGGAGAGATAAATGACACAGAAAGAGTTCGTTAAAACATCTTCTCTTGTCCGAAGACCCAACCTGGACTGAGAAATGACAATCCTACGGGTGTCCTGCCACTCCAACAAGGATCCATAAGACATCAGTTTCCTCACTTGGAACCGGGAGGAAAGAGTCTTCAAGGACTCATCTACAACTAGGGGCATAAAAGGCCCTCAAAAGAGTGATTTGAAGACACAATCACTTCACGTCCCTGATCTCTCCTGTGTTTTGTTTTGTTTTGTCTTCCCCCCCCCCCCCCAGGGTTACTGCTGGGCTCGGTGCCTGCACCATGAATCCACTGCTCCTGGAGGCCATTTTTCCCCCTTTTGTTGTTCTTGTTGTTGTAGCCTCGTTGTGGTTACCATTATTGCCATTGTTGATGTTGTTCATTGTTGGATAGGACAGAGAGAAATGGAGAGAGGAGGGGAAGACAGAGAGGGGGAGAGACAGACAGACACCTGCAGACCTGCTTTACCGCCTGTGAAGCGACTCCCCTGCAGGTGGGGAGCCGGGGGTTCGAACCGGGATCCTTACGCCGGTCCTTGCGCTTTGCACCACATGTGCTTAACCCGCTGCGCCGCCGCCCGCCTCCCTTGTTTTGTCTTCTTGTGACAATGTCTAAAATAGTAGCTCAAGCAAAATGGCACAGCAAAATATTTTAACTGTCAAAATCTGAGAAAGGTAAAGCAACAGAGTTCATGATCTCCCTGGTGTCCTCAGTCCTGGGTTCATGCACTCATCTGTGTTTACAGTTTAGAGTCTATGATTGCTCATTGAGGGTGTCATTGTCAGGAATAGAGTGAGAATGACTCAACCTGAGACGACTGATCGGTGAAAGCTACTCACCATACTGTGCCGTCGGCCCCAGAGAAGGTCCAGGTGTTACCCCTTCAGGACGTCACAAAGATCGGGAGCATGTCTTCTAACCCATCTCTGACAGAGGGCACAGGAAACTCTTTAGGGAAGAACTCATCTGAGAAAACCTGGTTACAGATGTGATTTCCTTCTTTAAAAAAAATAACCTTGTAGGTTATTGAGTTGAATGTGTTTTGCAGACTGAAGGCTTAAGGCAACCCAGCATCAAACAGGTTGGTTGACACTTTTTACTACCAGTGTTCACCTTCTGTGTTTGCATCACACTCTGATAATACTTCAAGTATTTTACATGCTATTGTTATTATTATATGTATTATGGCAGTCTGAGGCTAGGAGTCCCTGATGTTGTTAAAATTTGTTATTAATAGTTTCTTACAAGATTGTAAGACGACAGTGTCTAGTTCAACACCACACACACAGCCAAAGTTCTGTGTCCTTCCCTCCCAGCTCCCAGAGATCACCACCAGAGTCCTGCTCAGAGACAGCTTTCTTGCTTCTGTTTCTTTGTTTGCTAGTTGGCAAGTTCACGTGTATCAGATCTCCAGATTCCACATTTGAGTGAAATCATCTGGTAATTGTCTTTCATCTTCTTACTCATTTCACTAAGTATCGTACCTTTCCTGTCTCCTTTCACCTCTCCGTTTTACTAGGATAATGGAGGGGGAGAGGAGAGAATTGCAAAACTACAGTAGCTTACAGGATATATAGGGTCCAGATCCTATAGTTTATGTTCAAGATGGAAATTTGGTTTGTGTGTGAGACCAGCCTGCATCTAGATCTTCTGTGCCATACATCAGAATGGGTGTCTGCCCTCTGGGAGAGTGAAAGTAGCAGGAATGCCTGTTTGTTAAGCACAGAGAAAGGGGATATTCAACAAGTGTCTGCCAAAGGAAAGGTAATAGCTGAGGTTAAGTCCGTTTTGCAAATTAATCAGTAGATTCATAGTTCTCTATAGAGGAAGTCATGTTATTATTTGCAGCTGAGAACTTAAAGGTTGTTTGTTTGTTTGTTTTAAGGAAAAGTTCCAAACCAGGAATGGCTTTTATTGCATCTTTTTATTATTATTATTTATAAAAAGGAAACGTTGACTAAACCATAGGATAAGAGGGGTACAACTTCGCACAATTCCCACCACCAGAACTCTGTATCCCACTCCCTCCCCTGATAGCTTTCCTATTCCTTATCCCTCTGGGAGTATGGACCCAGGGTCATTGTGGGGTGCAGAAGGTGGAAGGTCTGGGTTCTGTAATTGCTTCCCAACTGAACATGGGCGTTGACAGGTGGATCCATACTCCCAGCCTTCCTCTCTCCGGAATGTCAACGGTCTGATTGCTGAGAATGGTCTTCGTTCTCACAGTAGATAAGGTAAAGATGCTTTCTTAAAGTTTTTATCAGCTGCAATTGACTACAGGTAAAAGAAATTAGTGCAGAAGTCAAGGCAGTGGTTCGACAGAACGTATGGCTTACATATGATCCCCAACTCAGTCCCCAGCTCGGCATGAAATAAAGCAGTGCTCTGATATATCTCTCCGAAAGAGAGAAAGAGAGAGAGAGAGGGAGAGAGAGAGAAAGAAAGGGGAAAATAGTAGCTAGTAAGTGTTCAACAAAATGTCTATGTTTTGCCTCCAGGGTTACTGCTGGGGCTCCAGTGCCTGCACTACAAATCCATGGCATATAAGGCTATTTTTTGATTATTTTTTTTTTGATAGGACAGAGAAAAATTGAGAGAGGAAGGGAAGATTGAGAGGGAAAGAGAAAGATAGACACCCGCAGACCTGCTTCACCACTTGTGAAGCGTTTCCCCCTCATCCCTGCAGGTGGGGTGTCAGAGGCTAGAACCAGGATCCTTGTGCTACCACCCAGCCCCTGGAAATGTCTATGTTTATTAATTAGTAGGTTAAAAATTAGGAACCTCTGTGGTTATATTATGTTCACTTAGGTAGTCTAGGATAACCTCCCCAACTCCAAATCCTTTAACCAAGACTGCAATATCTCTTATCATATATAAGATAACATATTCACAGGTATGGGGGGGTGAGGGTATGAGCGTCAATACAAGTTCACCGTCCCTGTTCATAGCTGCCATATTAACAGTAACCAAAGGGCGGATGTAGCCTGAATGCTCTTCAGTAGATGACTGGATAATGAAGTTATGGGTGGTATACTCCAGGGAGTAGTACTCTACAATCAAAACATGTGGCGTGGTGTCCTTTGGGACAAAATGGAAGGGACTGGAGGTTAAGATGCCGGGCAACCTCGGCACACAGGGGGAGGATGGCTACTGGGTGGCTTCCCTCATATGAGAAATCTAGAGAACGGATACACATGAACTTGCAAAATAAATAAATAAATAAATAAATAGGAAGCAGAAGCAAACCAACAGTGTCTATCTCTCTGTGGCTGGGTAGTGGCGCACCTGGCCGAGCACACATCACAGAGCACAAGGACCCACGTTTGAGGCCCTGGTCCCCACCTGCAGAGAGGAAGCTTTGCAAGTGGTGAAGCAGGGCTGCAGGTGTCTCTCTGTCTCTCTCCCTCTCTATCCCCCTTCCCTCTCAGTTTCTGACTGTCTGTATCCTATAAATAAATAAAGATAATTATAAAATGCCTGTCTTTGGGAATATGGATCAACCTGTCAATGCCCATATTCATCAAGGGAAGCAATGACAGAAGCCAGACCTTCCACCTTCTGCATCCCACAATGACCCTGGGTCCATACTCCCAGAGGGATAAAGAATAGGAAAGCTGTCAGGGGAGGGGATGGGATACGGAGTCCTGGTGGTGGGAATTATACCCCTTTTATCCTATGGTCTTGTCAGTGTTTCCATTTTACAAATAAAAATTAAAAAGAAAAATTCCTGTCTTTATCTGCCCTCTCAGAGAGGCTACAAACATGTGTGCATGCTGTATACAGATAATTGGCAGAGAATTCTGAGGTCTGAGTGAGTAATGGGACAGGAGAGGGGCTAGTGAATTCGGAAGAGGTTGCTCTCTACAAAGTCAAAAATAGCACAGCTGGCATTCTCTCATTGCAGAGTATAGAAATGCCTGCCACACTCACATAGGCTCTGAGTTATTTATATGTGGATGCATTTCAATATAATTGACAGTCATGTGTTACTATGCATCTGTGTGATTCTGTTATTCTCATTAAACTAAAATAAAATTAGGGCACCCTGAGAATATAACATCTGCATCAGAAGCCGATATGTGCTATTTATATTTATGAATCAAGCCTCTGTTTATAGTTATTTATTCTTAATTTGAGACCTCAATTAGGATTCTTTCTTTGGAAGATATCTGGTTAATTATAGCCACATAGAAACTATACGCTGAGGCTCATGCCAAGATTATTATTTATGTTCATAGTGTTTGCCAAAAACAATTCATGTAATTGTTTTTTATTTGTTTTCTGATTGGCTTATTTTGGGTTTTGTGACCATGTTGCTTAGTCATGTGTTAATGTCTACAAGCTTATAAGAACACAGGGAAGTGGTCCCAACCTAACCAACACCAACCTTCTCTCCCCGCCCCCAAGGATAGTTCTCACAGTGCTGCTCTCCCCGCCCCCAAGGATAGTTCTCACAATCTTAGAGATACTGTGGCTATCTTTTCCTTTTTCTTATTCCTTCTTTTCTTTTTTCTTTTTGCATGTTCATGTGTTTCAATTCTCTCTATTACATATAATGGGCAGAACTTCTGTCCAGTAGTTGTCTTCCTCCTCCTTCCTGACTTCACCAAGTTTAAGCAGGCAGACCATCGAGATAAAAAACTGTGTTCGGTATAGCTCCTCTCAGTCAGCAACATGTCAGCAACCCCACATCCATTCTGACCACTCTGTCTAAGAAGAAAACTGGGTTCTCCAGCTGGGCACTCCATTTACGTCATGTTCTGAACATGCTTTTACGTAACTCGTGCAGAATCTCCACAGATATCTGAACATAACAGACATAAATTCTGACTTACTTTCAGCCTAGACATTTCGATTATAAGGGCTGAGGGAGAGTGTATATCTAAACATATCACCACTGCTGTATTTTAAGCCCTAACCCTGAAACCAGAGTGAGAACAAATTAAGTCTTGAAATATTTGCATTTCCCACTTAGTTTTCCAAATGTTTAAATACAACAAAAATCATCAGAATAATAAATATGTTTCACTTTCAATATAGTCTTGATAGTCCCAAAGTCACTTCTCAAACTTACATGGCAAAACGTTTACTGAAGTGCTACTTTCTAATCTGCCCTCAGCCCCACACTGGAAGGAGACAGAGGGCACACACTAGGTGCTTCTTGTGAAAATAGTCCAGACATCAACCCGTAGTTGTGAAAATCTGTGTTCAGAGGTGGAGTCAAGATGGCGACTTGGAAACAACAGCTGGTGAAAGCTCCAAACAGAAGCAGCTGACAACCTGGGATTCTCTGGATAGAGTAGGATACGAGGCCGTCTGTAGGAGGGTGAACAAGGGGTGGTCAGGGTGACACCAAAAGAGTCCTATAACCCAGGCTTGGGCTGGCAAATAAAGGCCAAAAGGCTGAAGAAAGGAAAATGTTTTTGGCTTGATAATTTCTGAACTCACCCTTCCCCCCCAAAAAAAAACCAGCCCCCAGGGGCTGGGCAGTAGCTCCCAGCAGGCTTCCTGCTGAGCGATTTTCTTTACCAAGATCACTGGTTAATCAGGGGTGGCATTCCAAGCCTTTTTCTTTTTGTTTTCCTTCTTTTTTTTCTGGGTTGCTGGGGCTCTATTTGAGTGACAGAATGTCTGACCAATCAGAGCCTCAGCCCTGTCTGGGAAAGTCTACCTGGAGGTTTCTTTGGTTGGTTGGTTGGTTGGTTGGTTGTTTTTGTTTTTTTAATACTTCTTATAATTGGCTGTCTTTACTCAACTACCTGCGGCCAATCTGGAGCAGTCCAAGCAGCAGACTGATTATTAGGGTTTTTTACTACATCAAATTGAAAAGCTTCTGCACAGCCAAAGAAACTATCACACAAACAAAGAGACCCCTCACAGAATGGGAAAAGATCTTCACATGCCAGACATCAGACAAGAGATTAATCACCAAAATATACAAAGAGCTCAGCAAACTTAGCAACAAAAAAGCAAATAACCCCATCCAAAAATGGACAGAGGATATGAACAGAACATTCACTCCAGAGGAAATCCAAAAGGCTAACAAATAAATGAAAAAGTGTTTCAGGTCGCTGATTGTCAGAGAAATGCAAATAAAGGCAACATTGAGGTACCACCTCACCCCTGTGAGTATGGCAAACATCAAAAAGGACAGCAGCAACAAATGTTGGAAAGGCTGTGGGGACAGAGGAACCCTTCTGCTCTGCTTGTGGGAATGTAAACTGGTCCAGCCTCTCTGGACAGCAGACCAGAAGACTCTCACAAGGCTAGACATGGACCTTCCATATGACCCAGTAATTCCTCTCCTGGGATTATACCCCAAGCACTCCATAACACCCAACCAAAAAGATATGTGCATACCTATGTTCATAGCAGCACAATTCGTGATAGCTAAAACCTAGAAGCAACCCAGGTGCCCAACAACAGATGAGTAGCTAAGAAAGCTGTGGTATATATACACAATGGAATACTACGCAGCTATTAAGAACATTAAGCTATTAAGCTATTAATGAACCCACCTTCTCTGACCCATCGTGGATGGAGCTAGAAGGAATTATGTTAAGTGAGCCAAGTCAGAAAGATAAAGATGAATATGGGATGATCCCACTCATCAACAGAAGCTGAGAAAGAAGATCAGAAAGGGAAACTCAAAGCAGCATTTGACTGAATTTGGAGTAGGGCACCAAAGTAAAAACCCGGGGTTGAGGGTGAGGATGGATGTTTGGCTTCACAGGGCGGGGGGGCGGGGGGGGGAGATGGGATGGACACAGCCTTTTGGTGGTGGGAATGGTGTTTATGTACACTCCTATTAATTTGTAGTCATATAAATCACTATTTAATTAATATGAGAGGGGAAATTTGATTGAATGTCTCAAACTTTTTAAATCACAGACTGAGTCTTGTTAGTACATAGGCTGAGTCTTTGATAAGTTGACTCTTAAAAGCCTAGACCAGCGAGAACAGAAGCAACCAGTGGCACAGCTATATACAAATGACCTCAAAGGACATAAATTAGGGTGACATTGTGTATGATACAGCAAATCCTAACAAAGGGATATTTCAAAGTTAACCCAATTGCCAAATAATGTGATTATAGCAATAACCATTTATTTTCTTAAACCCTAAGACAGCAGGAACCTTCCGCTTCCTCTGTAAAGCCTATATTTCCCCAAGTCCTGGAACCTCTAGGGTAAGGCTCACTTTGCTGCATGCTTCTCTCAATTCATACCAAGTGATATTGCATCTGCTGATCCCAACCTAATCAACACAATGAGAACCACATCAGCAAGCTTCATTTCAGACTATGTCCAGAGACATCATGTGGAATGTCAACCCTTCAGGCTCATTACTCAGGTGAGACCTTTCCTTTCATAGTATACTCTAATTCCATTCCAGGTGGTTCACTTCCTAACAAAGTCCCAAAACCTAGATATAGACCAGGTCCCATAAGATAGAGCATATGTTCACATGTATCCATAAATTAGGGCAAAATATATACCTGAAAGCAAAAGTACACAATAGTCTGCAGTGAGTCTGTATGAAGATAATAATGAAGTGTCTATTTAGACTTAGATACCCTCCTCACCTACTTCCTATTATACTTCCCTCCCTCACTCCCAATGTATCCTTCTCAAAGCAAGGACTGCAAAAGCTGAATAAGGGCAAGAGACTGGCAGACTTTAACGATGACTCTTTAGTCACTATCAGGCCACCCCATCAGCTGGGGCCCTAGTCGGGGAGTCCTGAGATTCCCACACAGACATGATGGGCCTAGACCTTGAATAAATCCCTCTCTCCATTGTTACTGGTCATTTCTATCAGGAACAACACAACAGACCCCTTTGTGGGTCCCCATAGGACCTTTCCCTCAACTTGGATCAACAATGGTAGAGAATGTTCCATCCTCTGAAGGGAGGCTGAACAACATACTCTATGCCACACTTGAGGATGATGGGTTTTGAAATTGGGGCATATTGGTTCCTTCTCATGACCACAGAATGTGAGCTCAGATCTACAGGGATGCAAAGGTCACATAGGCTCCTAAGCTGACTATGGGCCCCAGACTACATCAAATCGATGGGGTTTACAGTCAACAATGTTTATACCCCTTTCCCATATTAGGGAGCTACTCTCTTCTCTGATCCAGCTTCCTGGACCTTTTTCCAGCCATGACATCATCTCCCCAGACAATAACTTGGATCCACCTGCATATCAGATTTCAGGCTCTGAAAAAAAAAACCTAGAAAAAAAGGGGGAAAATAAAAACCTAGTATAGCCAGAGGCCCTTTGGAATATAACTAAAATATGCCTACTAGCTATCTACAAAACAGGAACCCTCAACTCTTCATCTGCACTATTACATCTTTTAGATTCAGGATTAGTCAACAATTTTTTTTGGCTTTGTATGTTAACTCTCTTTTCAGCCACCAGGTTCCAGATGTCAGCATGATACCAACCTGACTTCCCTGGACAGACAACCCCACCAATGTGCCCTGGAGCTCCACTTCTCCAGAGCCCCTGCCCCACTAGGGAAAGAGAGAGACAGGCTGGGAGTTTGGATCCACCTGTCAACGCCCATGTTCAGCGGGGAAGCAATTACAGAAGCCAGACCTTCCACCTTCTGCATCCCACAGTGACCCTGGGTCCATACTCCCAGAGGGATAAAGAATAGGAAAGCTGTCAGGGGAAGGGATGGAATACGGAGTTCTGGTGGTGGGAATTGTGTGGCATTGTATCCCTCTTATCCTATGGTTTTGTCAGTGTTTCCTTTTTATAAATAAATTAAAATTTAAAAAAATCTTAGCATTATTTCCACTTATGGAAAACAATGTGTTTTCTTTACATATCTTTCAAGGGTCAAATGAGATATAATATGGAAAAAACTAAATTACAAAGTAGTCTACAAGCTATGCTTTATAATCGATGTTCTCAGCTAATCCCCATCTCGGTACATTTCAGAGAGTGTAAGGAAGTAGTCTAAGTCGAAACATCTATGACACAAAGCAGATTGTAGAGAAAGACATCCCCTGGGCCTGGAGTGGAGGAGAAAGAACTTCTTTGGGGGTTTAGACTGACATGTTCTGCATAGATTCCAAAAACACTGGCTACAACCTGGGGACGTAGCCTGACCCTGATGCCTCCACCACCTTGAACTCTGCCATCAACTATTTGACACAGACAGGACAGACTTCCCAACAAGTCAAAGAAGAAACTACAGAGATGCCACAGGAGACCTTTACAGAAGAGTGGAACATCAGTAGTTTAGAAAATAAAAGACGAGTGCTATAGTCTAATGTAAACTTGATCCAGCCTCACAAGGAAGTTTATTCTTACTTTTTTAACTGTTTTTCATAAGGGGCCAGGCAGTAGAGCACCTGGTTGAGCACACACATTACAATGCACAAGGACCAGAGTTCAAAGCCCCTGGTTCCCACCTGAGGGAGGGAAGCTTCAGGAGTGGTGAAGCAGGGCTGTCTCTCTCTCTCTCTCTGTATCTCTCTCTGTATCTCTGTGTGTGTGTGTGTGTGTGTGTGTGTGTTTCTTTCTCTATGTTCACCTCCCCTCTCAATTTCAGATATATCTGTATCTAATAATAAATAAATATTTTTAAATGATATTGAGGGTGGGAGGGAGAGAGAACCAGAAAATCATTGCATATCTCTCCCACTCTCTCCTTCATCTCCCTCTCCCCTCTCAGTTTCCTTCTGTCTCTATCCAATAATAAATAAAAATTAAAATGTTAAAAAAAAGTCTTCATGAAGTTTCTAGCATAGTGTCTAACCACTGTGAAAGACACTTTCTTCAGAAAACACCATCATGTTCACATTCTACTCTGGTTGTTCATAGCTGGCTCCATCTCAGACTTTCCCCATTTCTCACAAAGTATCAGAACTGAATCTGAAATGTGAGATTCTACTGTAATTTGGACATCTCGGCATGCCAAAGACCCAGAGTCCTGTAACTAGTTCCATCAACCTTTAGCAAATCCTTTTCCAGTCAAGGAGTGCCCCTTGGCTGGTTCTCTCACCTGTCTATGGAAAGGGCTTCATTAAAGGTCCCCTGGGACTCTCTAAGGACCATCCTCAAAACAGCTGTGCCCCCTCACACACACGGAGACTACTGAGAAGAGCCTTATTCTCTCCATTGTTGTCTTCATCCTGTTCTCTCCTTATTCTGTTAAAGGTGATGGTCAACTCATGTCAAGCCACCATCTTCAAATATTTCTTTATACTGCTTCCTCAGAAAACCTAGCATATTAAGGGTATCTAGGGTTTCAACCTAAACCCCATTTTTTATTAGTGATTTAATAATGATTGACAAGATTGTGGGATAAGAGGGGTACAATTCCACACAGTTCTCACCAGCAGAGTTCTGTATCGCATTCTCTCCTTTGGAAAGGTCCCTAGTCTTTATCCCTTTGGGAGTGTGGACCAAAGATCTTTATGGGGTGCAGAAAATAGGAAATCTGAGGACTGTAATTGCTTCTCTGCTGGACATGGGCATTGACAGGTCAATCCATACCCCCAGCCTGTTTCTATCTTTCCCTAGTGGGGCAGGGCTCTGGGAGTGGTGGATGAGGCTGCAGGACACATGGGTGAGGCCGTCTGCCCAGGGAAGTCAGGATGGCATCATGGTAGCATCTGCAACTGGGTGGCTGAAAAGCATTACGATATGAAGCATAAAAATTGTTTAATCATCAGGAACTTGAAGGTAAGAATATAGCAGATGAGGTTAGGGGTCTTTATGTTGGAAAAAGCTAGGAAGTCTATTTTAAGTATATTCCAAGAGGCCTATGACTTTAATACTTTTTGCCTGAGTCCCACAGCTAACATGCAGGTGGGCTAAAAGTCTTGTCTGGGAAGATGGTGTCAGAATTGGGAATAGGACTAGAAAGCTGAATAAGTGCAGAGAGTAGCTCCCAAATATGGGAGAAGTATAGAAATACCATTAACTGTAAACCCCATCAGTCTGCCCTAGGGCCATGTCTATTCATATTCAACACAGGAGCTTGTGTGACCTCTGAGTCCCTGTCACTCTGAACTCACATTCCATGGTCACAGCTGGGGACATTCTAGGCTACAGTCATTTCAGTCTTCCTCAAATGACAGAGTATATATTAACCCAGCCTCCATCTGGAGAGTGGGGCAGTCCCTACCTCTGTCATTCTACACTGAGGACAAGGTCCTGGAGAGGCCCACATGAGAGTTTATGATGTTGTTCCTGATGGAGATGACCTGTGACGGTGGAGAGAGAGACCCATCATATTTGTGTGGGAGTCCCAGGATTCCCTGACTTGACTCAGATGACAGGGTGACCTGGTAGTGACCAAAAGGACCATCATTAAAATATGCCAGTCTCTTGCCCTTATCCAGCTTTTGTAGTCCTTACTTTATCTAACAAGGTTATCCTTGGAGAGATTGAGGGAAGTGAAATAGGAGGTAGGTGAGGAGGATCATTAGGTCTAAGTAGAAAATATTTGATTAAGTCCTTTACGGTGTCTTTCCTAGGTCTTTCTACCTGCTTGTTGCATTTAGTGAGTCACTGTAAGCCATTGCGCACTTCTATTTTAGGTGTATATTTTCCCCTAACTTATGGATACATGTGCATATGTGTCCTGTCTCATGGGCCCTGCTCTATATCTAGGCTCTGTAACTTTGTTAGGAAGTGCACCACCTGAAATGGAATTAAGAAGTCCAACGAGCTAGGAAGAGTCTCACCCAAGTATTGGAGCTGCAGGGTTGGCATCCCAGGTCTGGCATCTCTGGACACCTTCCAAGGTGAAGCATGCCAGCGTGGCACTGGTTGTGTTGATTTGGTCAAGAGAAGCCTGCATGAAAATGAGCAAAACCCCAGAGGTTCCAGGACTGGGAGAAATGTGGGTTTTATAGACAGTGAGGGAGGTTCCTGCTGTCTTAGAGTTTAAGAAGGCAATAGGTAGTTATTGTTATAACCAAGTTATTTGGGAGCTTAGTTTACTTTGAAAATCCCATGGTTAGGATTTATTGTACCGTATAAGACCTTATCATGATTTATGTCATTCTTCTTCTTCTTCTTCTAGCGTTCGCCCTTCTTCCATAGCCAGTCAACAGCGTCAGGTTGAGCCTGATGTAAAGTTTCGAGACCTCCTTTGAGTCTGGAGAGGTGGCAGTCGTTGACTATGTGGGTCATAGTCTGTCTGGAGCCGCAGGGGCAGTTCGGGTCGTCTCTGGCTCCCCAGAGATGGAACACAGCGGCGCACTGGTCATGGCCTGTTCAATAGCGATTGAGGAGGGCCCAGTCATAACGTGCTAGGTCAAAGCCAGGTTGACCCTTGCAGGGGGTCTGTGATGAGGTGTTTGTTATGTCATTTAATGCTATTTACAAATAACTGTATCATATCCAGTTACACAACTGATACGACCACTTGCTTCTGGCCTACCTCTTCCAAGATCATAAATGATTTAAAATTTCAAAAAAAAAAAGTTATTATCAGAAAAGCATTGAAAATCTAAGCCCTGTGTTAAAATTCAATCAGTTTACCAATCTGAAACTCTAAGTGCTTGGATTGAAGGATTATATACTCATAACCAAGTCTATGCATTAAAAAGCTCCAGGTAGTCAATCTATTTCCCCCTCTCATATTGATTAAATAGTGATTTATAAGACTATAAGTTAATACAAGTGTATATTAGCACTAGTCACAGCACCAAAGGTCTGTGTTCCTTCCCCCACCCCCTAAAGGGAAGCTGAAAATCTACCCTCCCCCTCCCGCCTAGAGTTTTTACTCTGATGCAATACTCCAAACTCCGTCAAATTCTGCTCTGTGGTTCCCTTTCTGTTCTTTCTCAACTTCCATTTATGAGTGGGATCATCCCTTATTATGCTTTCTTTCTTAACTCAACATAATTCCTTCTTGCTCCATTCAAGATGGGTCAGAGAAGGTGGGTTCATTATTCTTAGTAGCTGAGTAGTATCCCATTGTGTATATAGACCGCAACTTGCTCAGCCACTCACCTGTTGTTGGACACCTGGGTTGCTCCCAGGTTTTGCCTATTACAAACTGTGCTGCTATGAACATAGGTACACACAGATTTTTTTGGATGGGTGTGCTTAACTCCTTAGGATATATCCCTAGGAGAGGAATTACTGGGTCATATGGAAGATCCATTTCTAGCCTTCTGAGAGTTCTCCAGGCTGCTCTCCACATGGGTTGGACCCATTGACATTCCCACCAGCAGTGCAGGAGGGTCCTTTGTCCCCACAACCTCTCCAGCATTTGCTGCTGCTGTCGCTTCTGATGTGTGACATTCTCACAGGGGTGACATGGTATCTCAGTGTTGTCTTTATTTGCATTTCTCTGACAACCAGTGACTTGGAGCAATTTTTCATAAGCCTGTTGGTCTTTTGGATCTAAACCATTTTTTTATCACTACACTCCTTGAGAGAACTTTTCTCTTCAAATGCTTCAAACATCATTTGTTCACTGTATTCAGTTTTCTCATATCCAACCTGTGGTGAAATCTGCCTATTATAATCATTCCGTCTGTCTGCCTCTCTTTCTCTCTATCCCCACTGGCTGTGCCTCGTGGCTGGCTCTCTGCACGCCTCCTCATAGCTGACGCAGTAACCTAGATAGGCTCCCTGACGCTACTAGTTCCTCCAGTCAGTTCACCACCACATGGCTAGAGCTGCCTTCATGTTGTTGTTGTAGGTTTACGTAAGAATCATCATTTCTGAGGTGTAAGGCAAGATGACTTAATATCCATAGCAAATGGGTACTACAGTCATACTAATTATCTTTTCATATAATTACTTATTTGTGTGTATGTGTATGAGTATGTGTATGTGTATGAGTGTGTGTATGTGTGAGTGTGTGTGTATGTGTGTGTGTGTGAATTGTGTGAGTGTATGTGTGTATGTGTGTGAGTGTGTGAGTATGAAGTGTGTGAGTGTATGTGTGTGAGTGTGTGTGAAGTGTGTGAGAAGTGTGTGAGTGTATGTGTGTATATGTATGTGTGTGAGTGTGTGAGTATGAAGTGTGTGAGTGTATGTGTGTATGTATGTGTGTGAGTGTGTGTGTGGAGTGTGTGAGTGTGTGCATGTGTGTATTTGTGAGTGTCTAAGTGTGTATGTGTGAGTGCATATGTGTGTGTATGTGTGTATGTGTGTGTGAGTGTGCGTATGTGTGTATGTGAGTGTGTGTATGTCTGTATGTGAGTGTGTGTGTGTGAGTGAGAGTTTGAACGTGTGTGTGTGTGTGTGAGTGTGTGTGTATGTGTGTGTGTGTGTGTGTGTGTGAGTGTGTGTCTGAGAGTGTGAGTGTGTGTGTGTGTGAGAGAGTGTGTGTGAGTGTGTGTGTGTGTCTGAGAGAGAGAGAGCGTGTGTGTGTCTGTGATGAAAGTACCCAACTTCTACTGTCTGGAACAGATCTCCAGTACTGGACACAGTGTTAACAGCGACAGCCATCATGTTGCACATGAATCTTGTAGACTCAGTCATCCCACCTAACTGCGACTGTGCACGCAATACCTCTCCCTCCTCCACTTCTCCACCTTAAGTAAGTCGCCATTTTGTCTTCTGTATGTGACTTTTGCAGGTTGACATGTTAGTTAAGTTACATATTTTTTTCCTTTCTGTGCCAGATCTGTTTCACTGAGCATAATGTCTTCCAGGCATATAAGTTGTTCTTCTGATCACATTGCTTTGAAGATGAAATTAGTCAACAAATCCTCTTACTCACAAAACGGAGTCCAGTGCTTTGGGACATCAGTCTCAGTTGGGTACATGACCATATCCTTAGAGGGCTGCTGGGAAATTGTGCTGATGCAGTCACATCTGCCATGTTGTCCCCTCAGGCTACTGCTAGTTCCCACGAGAGTTGGGACACTCTCAGAGTGCCTGTTTCGCCATGTTGTGCCCTCAGGGCATTGTCTATATTTGGAGTGCTTTGGTTACTCCTCCCTCCTCCCATTCTCACAGAGTTATCATCCTACCCTGGAGTGCTCTGGTTACTCCTCCCCCTTCCCATTCTCACAGAGTTATCATCCTATCCTGGAGTGCTCTGGTCACTCCTCCCCCCTTCCCATTCTCACAGAGTTATTACCCTACCCTGGAGTGCTCTGGTCACTCCTCCCCTTCCCATTCTCACAGAGTTATCATCCTACCCTGGAGTGCTCTGGTCACTCCTCCCCCTTCCCATTCTCACAGAGTTATCATCCTACCCTGGAGTGCTCTGGTCACTCCTCCCCCTTCCCATTCTCACAGAGTTATCATCCTACCCTGGAGTGCTCTGGTCACTCCTCCCCTTCCCATTCTCACAGAGTTATTACCCTACCCTGGAGTGCTCTGGTCACTCCTCCCCTTCCCATTCTCACAGAGTTATTACCCTACCCTGGAGTGCTCTGGTCACTCCTCCCCCCTCCCATTCTCACAGAGTTATCATCCTACCCTGGAGTGCTCTGGTCACTCCTCCCCTTCCCATTCTCACAGAGTTATCATCCTACCCTGGAGTGCTCTGGTCACTCCTCGCCTTCCCATTCTCACAGAGTTATCATCCTACCCTGGAGTGCTCTGGTCACTCCTCCCCTTCCCATTCTCACAGAGTTATTACCCTACCCTGGAGTGCTCTGGTCACTCCTCCCCTTCCCATTCTCACAGAGTTATCATCCTATCCTGGAGTGCTCTGGTCACTCCTCCCCTTCCCATTCTCACAGAGTTATCATCCTACCCTGGAGTGCTCTGGTTACTCCTCCCCCTTCCCACTCTCACGAAAGCTGCTCCTATAAAAACCCTTGGTTTTCCGCACCTCGCTCTCTTGCCGGCGCTCCACTCTGGTGTTCAGACACAGGAAAGGTTACTGCGTGAGGCGGCCATTTTCGCTACCTCCACGTGGCCCAACCTGCTTCTCTAGCACCCAGCTCTGAGGTGCCAGCGCAAATAAAGATTTGTGTTTCCTCTTCGCCCCAGACCCCCTCTCTTCTCTGTGGCCCGCACACAACAACAGAGGGCCCTCCATGACTAAACTTCTGTCTCTGTCTCCAGCTTTCTTTCATCTCTCCTTGCCATTTCTATTTCTCCAGCTAGACCCCTAAGACTCCTTGCTCTCTGTCTTGCTTCTAGCCTTTTGCATGAGCTGTTTCCTCAGACTTTATAGCCCTTAGTTACTTCTAGCTGACTGACCTCTATTTGTTCAGTGGAATGGCTGAGATGACATGGCCTCAGTCCTCAGAAGATTCCACAGAATTCCTCATTCTGGGTTGGGTCTCATCATCGTTGCTGCTATTCTGCTGCAGATATGACCATGCCTCATGTTACTACAACAGCCCTTGATCTGCTCTTCAAGGACAAAGGTCACTTTGCATTTCAATGCCAAACTCAGCATCTCACAAACTGTTCATGCTAATCACTCACTAAGCAACAAATAAGTGAATAAATTAGACTCTGAGTAACATCAGTTGACCCCTAAGTCTATAACCTGCAGTGCTGAACTCTCCTCACAGCCCCATCTTGTCAGCCAACAGCTGTACATATCCAATTCAATATCCCACTGTCACCTCAAAATTCAAACACCTAAAAATAAATTCGCCACCTTCACTCTGGAACAAGCTCTTCTTCTGTCATCCCTATTTCTATTCCTGGTACCAGCATTCTATCAATCACACTTCCTGAAAGCCCTCAAGTCACCCTAAGCTGTTTCCTGTTTTCACCTTGCATATAAACTGTTTCCAAGTCCAGTCCAGCCCTCTTCTGGCATCTTTGTCTCTCCCCAGACCTTCACTCCAGACTTTGACTTCCAGCTCTGAAATGTTCTTCTTGTTTATTTCCTAGGTTCTTCAGATTCCTACATAAAGCACCTAGTTATCAATTCTTGTTCAAATGATCTTTATTTGATCAGTCCTCACTGCAAAAACCATCAACAAATCTCTGCTATAAGGAATATTAATAAAAGTTCTTAATTCTTGCTCTTTCTGTCCTACCCACACATGTTACAGAGAAGATCCATGGGGCAGAAACCTGGGTTCCTGTGTCTGCTCTTTGCTGGGCACTCTGCAGTGGGAGAAACCTGAGACATATTAGTTAAGGAAATAAGTTTGACCTGAACCTTCTCCATGCTGAGTCAGCTGTCCTTGCAATAGATATCAATTTATGTTTCCAACAAGATGGCATTCTTGCCTATTTCAATTTGAAATGAATGAAATTTCTTTTTCTCTCTCCGAGTGCCTTTTAGATTATTGTTTCAGTTTTCTGCGTCACGTTCTCTAGACTTATTCTGCCTAGATACCCTGCACTCTCCTAACCTACCTGAAGAAGTCATACTCATCTGGCACGTCCACTTTCTGCATAATCACAATCTCTGAAGCCAAGCAGAAGGAGTTCTTCCAAGACTGGCAGGGGACTCCCCTGGAATACTCAGCTGAGTGTCCATCATAGTTATGGATGAGAAACCTAACCTACACGCTGTCCGAGAAAGCGTTAGACTTAATAGTGCCCAGAGCTCACACAAGGCCAGAAATAGTGTCTATTCCTACGACCAGCCGCATAGCTTGCAGTGCATTTGGTGGAACAGACAGAAAGGTCTTACTGGATAGTGGATAATAATTAGCCCTGCAGTGAGGAGCACTGTTGCATATACATCAAACAAACAAAAAAGGGAAAGAAAGTCTCAAAAGGATCAAGCTATTCCCATATAACATAGGTGCAATCCCAGAATATGTGTGACTATTTCCAGGAATAGGAAAATACCTAGCACCAAACAAGTTGAAATTCACAAGGTCTCACATGCACGCCTGGGGCCCTCGAGGACACAGGTCCAGTCTCTGATACCACCTTACTGCCAGACTGAGCAGTGCTTTGGCGCTCGCTCTCTCTCCCTCCCTCTCTCTCTCTCTCTCTCTCTCTCTCTCTCCTTCCCTCCCTCTCTCTCTCCCTCCCTCCCTCCCTCCCTCTCTCCCTCTCTCCCTCCCTCCCTCTCTCTCCCTCCCTCCCTCTCTCCCTCTCTCCCTCTCTCCCTCTCTCTCCCTCCCTCCCTCTCTCTCCCTTCCTCCCTCCCTCTCTCTCTCTCATCCTTTCTCTCTCTCTTGTAATGGGATAATAAATGAATATTGAAAAAAATCAACAAGTATTTAAAGAAACAGAAAATGGGGCCCACAATAAGGATCAAAGAAGTTGAGACGTGGCAGAGCACCCACCTTCACAGGCACAAGGCTCCCAGCTGACTCCCAGCATTAGATGTGCAGACGTGAGGCTGTGGTTCTCTCTTTCTCAGCGATAACTACATGGACCTTAAGAATTGAGGACAAGGGAGTCAGGTGGTGGCTCACCCAGTTGATTGCAGATGTTACAGGGCACAAGGACCCAGTTCACAGCCCTGGTCCCCACCTGCAGGGGGGAAGCTTTGTGAGTCATGAAGCAGGGCTGCAGGCGTCTCTCTGTCTCTCTCATTTTCTAGCTCCCCCTTCCCTTTTGATTTATGGCTGTCTCTATCCAATAAATAAAGATAATTTAAAAAAAAAGAATTAAGGACATAAGAATCAACCAATGTACTAAAGGTACTAGAAACACTATACAAAGTCTTTCTTTAAAAAAATGTTTTATTTATGTATTTAGTGGATAGAGACAGAAAGAAAGAGAGGGTGAAGGGGGATAGAAAGGAAGAATAAAGAGAGACACCTGCAGCCCTGTTTCACTGCCACAGGTGGCGACTGGGGCCTTGAATGCCTTCACAAATCAAGATGCTTAAATTGAATTTGTTGGGGAAAAGTTAATGTGAAGCTATTGAGGTGGGGAGCCGGGGGCTCGAACCGGGATCCTTACTCCAGACGGGTGAACTTGAAGAAATAGTCATAAAAACTACATATGAGGAAATACAGAGAGAGAGAAAAATAATTAAAGAATTCTGAATACCTGTAACAAAACTTTTAAGAATTTAAGCAGAAGTCAAAACAGAAAACCACGTTTAAAGAAAAATGGCGAAGGCCGGGAGGTAGCACAGCAGGTTAAGTGCAGGTGGTGCAAAGCGCAAGGACCAGAGTAAGGATCCCGGTTCGAGCCCCCGGCTCCCCACCTCAATAGCTTCACAAGCTGTAAAGCAGGTCTGTAGGTGTCTGTATTTCTCTCCCCCCTTTGTCTTCCCCTCCTCTCTCTGTTTCTTTCTGTCCTATCCAACAACAACATCAGTAACAACAACAATAATAATCACAACGATAAACAACAAGAACAACAAAAGGGGAAAAAAATAGCCTCCAGGAACTGTGGATTTGTAGTGCTGGCACTAAGCCCCAACAATAACCATGGGGGGGAGGCAAAATTTTTTCAATTTGATGAAAACTATAAACTTACAAATGAATAAAGTCATACATATATGCTAGTAACAAACATCTTTCAAAGGCTAAAATAAAGACCTACAATAGTTATACTAGTAACACAACTTGGAAATACTTAGAGGCAAAGCTAGCAAAAGGTACATAAAACCAGCACTTCTGAAACACAAAAATTATGAAAAACTGCTGAGAAAAATCAAGGTATATCTAAACAAATGCAGAAGACCATGTTTATGAAAGCAAGCGATTCAATAATGTCACAAAATCAATCTTTTGAAAATTTCTCTAGGCGATAAAAATAAATAAACTTGGTTACAAAATTCATATGAGGGAGTCGGGCAGAAGCACAGCAGGTTAAGTGCATGTGGTGCAAAGCACAAGGACTGGCGTAAGGATCCCAGTTCAAGCCCCCGGCTCCCCACCTGCAGGGGAGTCGCTTCACAGGCAGTGAAGCAAGCCTGCAGGTGTCTGTCTTTCTCTCCCCCTCTGTCTTCCCCTCCTCTCTCCATTTCTCTCTATCCTATCTAACAATGATGACATCAATAACAACAACAATAAAACAACCAGGGCAACAAAAGGGAATAAATAAATAAATAAATAAATGTTAAAAAATAATAATAAAATAAAATTCCCATGGGGGGCAGTTGTTGGCACACCTGGTTGAGTGCACACATTACGGTGCATAAGGACCCAGGTTCAAGACCCCTGTCCCACCTGTAGGAGTGGTGAAGCAGGACTGCAGGTGTCTCTCTGTCTCTCTCCCTTTCTATCTCCCTCTCCCTTCTCAACTTTTCTGTCTCTATTCAATAATAAATAAATATATATATTTTTTAATTTAAGTCACAATGCTTTAGAAAATAAAATAAGGTTTCCATGGGAATTCTATGAACCAAAATATATCCCAAGCAACTTTGAAAACCAAAAAGTTTGAAGATGAACACCACTTCATCTCAAAATTTATGTTCTAACTTAACTCATCAACACAGTACTACATTTATGTCAAACTACACTAATTGAAAAAATACAGTCCTGTGGTCCAGAAGGTGGCGCAGTGGCTAAGGTACTGGACTCTCAAGCAGGAGGTCCCAAGTTTGGTCCCCGGCAGCACATGTACCAGAGTGGTAGCTGGTTCTTTCTCTCCTTCTATCTTTTTCATAAATAAATAAATTCTTAAAAAAAAAAAGAAGAAAAGAAAAAATATAGTCCAAAAACAGAAATCTATAGGCACACGCACCAAATGATCTTTAACAAATTGTGCAAAGAATATTTAGTGGGAAAATGATAGGCTGAACAAACTATTGATATATTATATATCTATATGCAAAAAAAATCAGCTTTGACACATTTACAAAAATGCACTCAAAATGGACTATAAACCTAAATGTCACAGTTAAACTATAAAATTTCTAAAAGAAGTCTTTGTAAGCTAGGAAAGAATGACATTATGTCAATAAACATTGCTAAAACAACATGCTGATAAATGGATTTCATCCAAGTTAAAAACACTTCTGTTCTGAAAACCATGTAGAGAAGATGCCCTCGCTTACAGGAGAGCTCTGAGGGGCAAAGCAAAGATAGTGCAGGTGGGCTCTTGGGGGAGAAGAACCTGTCTCAGCAGACCCTGGGGACTCAGAATGGGCAGGAGGGCTTCTGCTAGAACAAGGCGATGGTTGCACTGAGGGTGAGATGTACAATACCTATCACAAGGAAATATGAAAATGTGCCCTTGTGACAATAAAAACCCTGCAGATCAACATTTCCTCTATAAACAGATACTGGAAGTGAAAGCAGAGAACTTCTGGTCTACAAAAAAAGCTCAGACTATGATGCAATGCCTCCAAATCTTGTATCTATTAAAAGACATATACTCAGTGCATGCAAAATAAAGCACAATAAATAATTCAATTCAAAAGATGGGCTAGAGACAGGAAAGGCAGTTCAGGAAAGAAGGCCCCTCCATAATGTACATGATCCAGAGTTCAGCTTGGCCCCTACTCCACTAGGGGTGCTTTCACTTTTCCTCTCTCTCTCTCTCTCTCCCTCTCTCCCTCTCTCCCTCTCTCCCTCTTTCGCTCTCTCTCCCTCTCTCCCTCTCTCCCTCTCTCCCTCTTTCCCTCTCTCGCTCTCTCTCCCTCTCTCTCCCTCTCTCCCTCTCTCCCTCTTCCTCTCTCCCTTTCCATCTCCCTCTCTCTCTGTCTTTCCTTCCTCTATCTCTCTCTTTACTCTTTATTTGACAGACTAGAGAGATACTGAAAGGGGAAGATATAAATGAAGAAAGCAAGAAAAAACACCTGCATCACTGCTTCACTACTCATGATCTTCCTCCATGTAGATGAGGACTGGGAGGTTGAACAAAGGTCCTAAGCAAGGCAACAGGTGTGCTCAACTGCCAGGAGACATTTCTCTGCTTTATAGATGATAAGCTTTGAGACAACGGAACTCCTCAAGACAAATGTTAATTCCCCCCTGGGCAGGCCATTTCCCCTTAGGTAAACCATTTATCAGTAATCAAGTAAGTCAACACAAGTGAGTCAACACACAGTTTGGTTCCTGCCATTTGTTGCAAGGAACATTCTGCTTTGAAGTTTGCTCCCCCTTCCCCTCCTCCAGCATTCCCTCTCCTTCCCCAAAGCCTTATAATGCCTGTGTTCTCAATAAATTTTACAGCTTGATCAGAAACTTGACTTGCTGTCATTCTCTCGTGTCTCGTGTCCCTATCATTTCAGGTTTCATTGGGTTCCTAGCCCCTGTTCACCGCCCTGCTGGTCGGGGCACTCAACCAGATCCCTCTGTCTCTCTTTGCATCAGAAAGACTTGGTCTTGATTGGTAAAACTCCAACAACAGTGATATAAATACTAATAGTGACAAGAGTAGAAGTAATAATCATGAACTGTAAATGGACCAAAATAGCAAAAAAAAAAACATTTCACCAAAGAGAGTATGTGGATGGCAAAAGCCCAGGATAGTGTAATAGCATTATTACTCACTTGTGGAAAGAAAATGAAGTCAATAAAGAAACATTACTACTTAACTTTTTTGTGAAATCCTATAGCAAAAACATCAGTTTTTAACCAAAAGTAGAGTGGCGATGTCTTTGAGAGGGGGTGTAGGGAAGGCTATGGGAAGGGGAGATTATAAAGGAACAGGAGAATGGGAAGATGACATAATAGTTACATAAATAGGCTTTCCTGCCTGAGGCTCTGAGGTCCCAGATTCAGTCCCTAGCACCACAAGCCATGACTCAGCTTTGTTTTGGTCTCCCTATCTTTCTCTGTACCTCTCTCACTGAAATACATAAATAAATTATTTTGCCTCCAGGGTTATTGCTGGGACTCAGTGCCTGCATTACAAATCCACGACTCCTGGAGGCTATTTTTCCCTTTTGTTGTTCTTATTGTCATTGTTATTACTATTGTTGTTGTTGTCATTGCTGTTCTTGTTAGATAGGACAGAGAGAAACCGAGAGAGGTGGGGAAGACAGAGAGGAGGAGATAAAGACAGACACCTCTGGAACCTCTAGGGTGGGGCCACTTTCCTGGATGCTTCTCTCAATTCATACCAAATGATATTGCATCTGCAGATCCCAACCTAATCAATGCAATGAGTACCACCTCGGCATGCTTCACTTCAGACTGTGTTCAGAGACGTCAGTCATGGAATGCCAACCCTTCACCCTCATTACTCGAGTGAGACCTTTCCTTTCACAGGATTCTCTAATTCCATTCCAGGTGGTTCACTTCCTAACAAAGTCCCAAAACCTAGATAGAGACCAGGTCCCGTAAGATAGAGCATATGTTCACATGTGTCCATAAATTAGGGCAAAATATATACCTGAAAGCAAAAATACACAATAGTCTGCAGTGAGTCAGTATCAAGTTCATAATGAAATTGTGTCTACTTAGACTTAGAAACCCTCCTCACCTACTTCCTATTACAGTTCTCTCACTCACTCCAAAGCTAACCTTATTAAAGCAAGGACTGCAAAAGCTGAATAAGGGCAAGAGACTGGCAGACTTTAACGATGACTCTTTAGTCACTATCAGGCCAACCCATCAGCTGGGGCCCTAGTCGGTGAGTCCTGAGATTCCCAAACAGACATGATGGGCCTAGACTTCGAATAAATCCCTCTCTCCATTGTTACTGGTCATCTCTATCAGGAACAACAAAATAGACCCCTTTGTGAGCCCCCATAGGACCTTGCCCTCAACTTGGATCAACAATGGTAGAGAATGTTCCATCCTCCAAAGGGAGGCTGGACAACATACTCTATGCTACACCTGAGGAAGATGGGTCCTGAAGTTGGGGCAGCTTGGAACATTCCTACTCATGACCACAGAATGTGAACTCAGATCTACAGGGATGCAGAGGTCACATAGGCTCCTAAGCTGAATATGGGCCCCAGATCACATCAAATCGATGGGGTTTACAGTCAACAATATTTATACACCTTTCCCATATTAGGGAGCTACTCTCTTCCCTGATCCAACTTTCTGTTCATTTTTCCAGCCATGACATCATCTCCCCAGACAATAACTTGGATCCAACAGCACATCAGATATCAGGCTCAAAGGAAAATCAAAAAAGAAAAAAAAATCTAGTATAGCCACAGGCCCTTTGAAATATAACTAAAATATGTCTACTAGCTATCTACAAAATGGAGGCCCCCCAACTCTTCATCTGCACTATTCCAGCCTTTAAGTCCATGATTGGTCAACAATTTGTTTGGCTTTGTATGTTAACTCTCTTTTCAGCCACCAGGTTCCAGATGCCATCAAAATGCGGACCAAACTTCCCTGGACAGACAACCCCACCAATGTGTCCTGGAGCTCCACTTCCCTAGGCCCTTCCCCACAAGGGAAAGAGAGAGACAGGCTGGGAGTATGGATCCACCTGTCAACACCCATGTTCAGCGGGGAAGCAATTACAGAAGCCAGACCTTCCACCTTCTGTGTCCCACAATGACCCTGGGTCCATCCTCCCAGAGGGATAAAGAATAGGAAAGCTGTCAGGGGAGGGGAGGGGTTACGGAGTTCTGGTGGTGGTTTTGAATTGTGTGGAGTTGTACCCTCTCATCGTATGGTTTAGTTAATGTTTCCTTTTTATAAATAAATTTTTTTTTAAAAAAAGACAGACACTTGCAGATCTGCTTCACCACTTATAAGCGGCCCACTTGCAAGGTGGGGAGCCAGGGGCTCAAACTGGGATCCTTATGCCGGTCCTTGCACTTTGGGCTACATGTGCCTAACCCGCTAGGTTACTTACCCACCCCATAAAATATTTTTATAAGGAGAAAGGAATAGGAGGAAAATCTAGATAAAGAATGTGCTTATTATGTTGATACTTGTGATGGTTTCACAGACATTCAGATAGGTTAAAATGCAACAAAAGATTTGAGTTAACTAAACCAAAAGGAACAAAAATGCCTCTCAGAAGAGATCTGTGCACAGCTATGCTCATAGATGCACGATTCATAATAGCCAACATGGAAACAGCCCAGAGATCCCAGGGCAGGCAAGCGGCTTTAAAAATGCGCAGTATGTATGCACAGTGGGATGGGTGCTGCTCAGCATCATACACAGTGGGATGAGTGCTGCTCAGCATCATACACAGTGGGATGAGTGCTGCTCGGCATCATACACAGTGGGATGGGTGCTGCTCAGCATCATACACAGTGGGATGGGTGCTGCTCAGCATCATACACAGTGGGATGAGTGCTGCTCGGCATCATACACAGTGGGATGGGTGCTGCTCGGCATCATACACAGTGGGATGGGTGCTGCTCGGCATCATACACAGTGGGATGGGTGCTGCTCGGCATCATACACAGTGGGATGGGTGCTGCTCGGCATCATACACAGTGGGATGGGTGCTGCTCAGCATCTCCTGCGTGTCATCTTGGATGGAAATTGTAAACATCATGTTAAGTGGAAATAAGTCAAAAAGAAGACAAATGGGAGCCGGGCGGTGGCGCAGCGGGTTAAGCGCACTTGGCACAAAGCGCAGGGACCTGCATAAGGATCCCGGTTCGAGCCCCCAACTCCCCACCTGCAGGGGAGTAGCTTCACAGGCAATGAAGCAGGTCTGCAGGTGTCTGTCTTTCTCTCTCCCTCTCTGTCTTCCCCTCCTCTCTCCAGTTCTCTCTGTCCTATCCAACAAGATGACATTAACAACAATAATAACTACAACAACAAAAAAAAAACGAGGTCAACAAAAAGGAAATAAATATTTAAAAAATAAGACAAATGCCTAATAATCTCACTTACAGGCGTGACTTAAAAAGCAGAGACTGGAGGGAGCATACAAAATAAAACTTAAACTGGACCTGGTGTACTGCATCAAAGACAAGGACTCTGGGGAAGAAGGGAGAGGGACGGGGACTGGAGAGCCCTGGGGTCCCGGTGCGTGTTGACATGGAAGGACCTGGGCTGTGGGTGAGAGCGTCCTGTGGGGAGTCTTCCCAGGGACTTGAGAAACTGTGCTTCTGTCTCCAGGACTGTGCTGCAAACCATCAGCCCCTCCCCCTATAAAATGATTTTTAAAAAAAGATACAAGTTAACATGAGCAACTTCTTGTTTATTAATTAATCTTAGTTAAGATGTTTTAAGATAATTTAAAATATTTATTTAGACAAAGCACATCTGCATACAGTTGTAGGGGTTAAACACATTGTCTACACCCACTGAACCACCTCTACATTTACAAAAAATCTTTTATTTTACAAAGCGATTAAAAATGTAATAGACCGCACAATTCCCAGTCACCTGTGTTAGACTTGTAGAATCTTTTATTGGCTTTGTGTCCCACTACCTCCTGTGATACAGTAAGGCATGAGGAGGACAGCAGAACATGCCTAAGTTCCGCCTCTTCAATGGGCTTCCTTCTGATTCAAGCCTGGAGTCTGCCTTTCTTGCTTCTCTGAATGCCAGTGTTACCAACTCCGAACTGAGGCTAGCAGAGGGCACTTTTAGGGTTCCTGTAAGGACTCGGTGTAGTGATGCATTGAGAAATGAGCCGGCATTCAGCACATATTGCGAAGTTGGTAAATATTAGACGTAAACATAATCTCAGAAAGATGATGTCACTAGCTCAGGGTCACACAGTTACGTCATATGAGTAATCAAATAACACAAAAGCACTGACACCAGCCTTCTAGTCTGGCGGTGTTCCCTCCTCCAGTTGTGACCCCTCAATTGTATTTTGTAACACCAAGCATACATTGTTCCCCTTTACCGGGGAGATTACTGGTTTACAGTCAACAGTAAAATACAGTAGTTGGCACAAGTGTCACATCACTTTTCCACGTAAGACTCTAACCCCCCACCTAGGTCCTCTTTTCCTGTCATGTCCCAGAAGCTGAACACCGCACACACACACACACACACACACACACACACACACACACACCATACACACACACAACACACACACAACATACACACACACACATAGGCCCCCAGAGTCTTTTATTTTGGTGCAATACACTAAACCCAGTCCAATTTCTGTCAAGCTTACAATTTAACAATGGGAGGAAAATTCAGAGGAGCACAAGTCAATTACTGCACCAAGTAAATCTCACAATGCAACAGTAACATTGTTGACACAAACCTTTGCTGATGGCTGTAACATGGAATTATAGCCCTGTAATTTTGTAAATCATTACTAAATAACTAATAAAATTGTGGGATAAATAAATATTCTTCCAGGAAAAGAGTCATGTTGTTGGCATTCAAACTTCTGTGCACAACCAAACCAGGCAGCTGGCATCAGCGTCATGCTGGAGCCAGTGATGCGTGACGCTAAGCACTGGACAGTCTTCAGCTGAGATTCATGTAGGTAGAGGATGTGGAAAAGAGCAATAAACATCAAGAACTTCTGTATCAATATCGTGAATTCTTGACCTAAGGGCTAAGTATCTTAAAAAGGGCTCTTACAAAGTCTTTCAGGGTCCAGAGAGACCCTTAATATGGTATACACAGGCACACACACACACAGTTCACTTTCACAGCTTTTAAAAATTCTCAAAAGGACAAATGATCCTCCTAAAATATGATGAACACATTATAGGCAGTAAGCTGATTTTAGAGACAGAAATAATATAGGTAACATCGTGACCATTAAGAAGTCATACTGTAATGCAACTTGAAATGGTAAGTTTGATCAATTTTTTTATTTATGTAAAATAAAATCAATACAAAACACTAAAATGAACTCTAAGATGACAGAGGAAAGATTTTGTCAAAAGCAGGGACTCTGGGCAGATGACCTCACCCATGTGTCCAGGAACCCCACTGCCCCAGAGCCCTGCCCCACTAGGGAAAGAGAGAAACAGGCTGGGGGTGTGGGTCCACCTGTCAACACCCATGTTCATGGAGAAGCAATTACAGAAGCCAGAACTCCCACCTTCTGCTCCCCATAAAGAATTTTGGTCCAGACTCCCAGAGGGATAAAGAACAGGGAAGCTTCCAGTGGAGGGGATGGGACAGGGAACTCTGGTGGTAGGAATCATGTGGAATTTTAATTTTTATTCTACAGTCTTGCTGATCATTTTTAAATCAATAAATATTTTTTAAGGCAAGGACTACACAAATTGTTGGACCAATAATTTGGAGTGACTTGAATAGCAGAGCTTGGGTAATTGAGTCAAAACAGAATTGCTTGATTTTTTTTTTTTTTTTACTATCATAGGCCTAATGAAATCTGAGTAAACATCTTACTTGTGACATAATCTAAAACTGTTCAAATGAACTCTCACTAACTCAAAAATTGTGGGCATTTCTTGAACTCAAGCATCTCAGGCTGCTTCTCAAAGTCTACAAGATTCTTCTAAGTACATATAAAGCAATGCACGTGGTAAATTCTTTATAGGACAAGGAAAGGAAAAGAGCAACTAGACAAAAGTCATTATTAAAGTTTGTTTTCCTCAGAGCAGATAGTGAAGTAAAAGTTTAAACTGCTTCTAGTAAAAGAACTGCTGGCAGATTAATTTTTACTGTGCAGCAGCAATTCAGAAGTCTTGAAATGGAGATGTGGTGAACAGAAGGCAGCTTATCCTCATCAGCAGGACTGCCCAGGGGGGAGGGGAGGAGGGTCTTTTTTTCTCAGAGACAGAGTGGAAGGAAACTCTGGACTTGGGGGCTGTCCCTGTTTCGTTTGGTTTTAATACAAACTTTCATTTGGACTTGAACAACTGCAGGAAAGTGCTGAGAGAGCGTGAAGAGGGAAGACTCTTCAACCCAAGCAAATCAAATTCACTGGGTGCCATTCCTAAGAGAAGACAGAAAGAAATAAAAAAGAAAAAAGGAAGGAAGGAAGGAAGGAAGGAAGGAAGGAAGGAAGGAAGGAAGGAAGGAAGGGAGGGAGGGAGGGAGGGAGGGAGGAAGAGAGAGAGTTTAACACTTCACTTTGATAATTTGTGTGGCCAGCTAGTTCCCTGCACTTCTCATTTTCTTTCCATCACCTTTGCTCGGATGCTTACTGACAGACTTTTTTAAAAAATGCATTCCAATTTTTCTCTAATATTTGTGTATGATTTTTTTCCTTCTTTTAACTCAGCTCCTTTTGAAATGTCCCCTTTGTGTGATCCAGGCAGGGGGCAGGGTCTTTACTCTCCTCCTTGGCCCAGTTTAAGGGGGATCAGGACTTCACTGGGAGCTCTCCTGAGAATTGTGCAAATTGCACCCGGGCTTCCTTTGGAAGAGACACTCATCCCAGGACCCCGTGCTGGGTCCGAGTGCATCAAGGCCAAGTCAACCCCTTGATGCTGCCTCACGCTGCGAGCTTGCTTTGCACTGTGTCATGTGCCACCATGGCTTTTCCCACAATGCATTCTTTAGTTCAGTGTCAGGGAAAAAGAACAAATACTGTGCTACCAGGGCAGCCAAACACGCTACCTACCTGCAAGCTTGGGGAGCAAAATACAGTCTCCTCCTCTGCAGTGAATTCCCTCGGCTGAAAATGTCTTTTTCTACCAATTATTCTCACTCTCCACACCCCTCCCCTCTCTGAGCCCCTCTGCAAAGAGCATTTGTCCACTTTGAAGTATTAAGCTAGCAAAGCTAGCAGGAAAACGCGATACTACAGAGAATCCTTGTGGATTCTTTGGTCAGTCAGTTAACACAAAATGTGTCTGCACGAGAAATGACAATATATGGTATAATGATTTGTCTGTGAGGATTGAGCCATCAAACTGCATGAAAATTTGCAGTGCAAAGGATTCTGTAGGAATCTATCGCTAAAAAAAAAAATCTCTAAACTCATGAAAAGATATCTTTCTTTTCTTTCTCTTCATTTCACCCACCCTGCCCCCCACCCACACACACCATGGGCAATCACCAGTATGTTTTCTGTTTTATTTTTTTTTAATTTTTTATATTTATTTGTTTATTTTCCCTTTTGTTGCCTTTGTTGTTTTTATTGTTGTTGTAATTGATGTCGTCATTGTTGGATAGGACAGAGAGAAATGGAGAGAGGAGAGGAACACAGAGGGGGAGAGAAAGACAGACACCTGCAGACCTGCTTCACCGCTTGTGAAGCGACTCCCCTGCAAGTGGGGAAGGGGGGTCGGAACTCGAACCAGGAACCTGGATCCTTAGTCAGTCTGTGCGCTTAACACCATGTGCACTTAACCTGCTGCGCTACCGCCTGACTCCCTATTATTATTTTTATTGAGGTGATTAATTCTTTCCAGTGAAAACATTGACTTGTGCATACAAATATGTACCAGGCCCCCAAAGTTTTCTTCCTAAATTCCCTCTCCCTCCCTCTCCAGAGTCCTTTGCTTTGGTGCAATACACCATGTGTTTTATTATTTTTTAAAATGCCTATTTTTAGTTGCCAGCTCATCATCACTATACTTTTTTACAAGAGATTGTGGATAAATTCTCCCTAGCTACACAAGTAAATCAAGTGTCAGCTTTACTTACATTCAGCTTTCTGAGAGAGGAAAGAAGCTTTATCCCCAGTGGGTATGTAACTACTACATGACTATACACAGACTCTTTTACACATGTCACAAAAGAGTATTTGAAGTTGCCCAGATTTTTTTTCCAGAGCTAAACCTTGGTCATAATAATTTCACTGCTTCAGGCCACTTTTTCATTCATTCAAAGACAGGCAGAATGAGGCAGGAAGGTAGATGCCAGTGCATCAAAACATTCCCCCTTTGCCTTCATGGCGTTACCATGTGATCCTCAGGCTCAGATCTGGGACATGCATGATGTCTCCCCAGGCCTACGTAGACTTCTGCTCACTTGCCTTTGAGATATACAAACAAACAAAATATTCATCCAACAGATCAAAGTTCAGAGGACCGCCCCACCTCTGGGGTGTCCACACTTTCCTGCAAAGTCTATAAGAGGAATCAGATCTCAAAATAAGAGGCAGTTAGTTCCTCAGCACCCATGCCACACAGTCTATCGGGATCACCAGGGAATTTCCTAGAAATTCAAACTCAGGCTTCTCCCTAGACCTCCAGTTCAGAACCTCTAATTCCATGTTGGTATTCTTCATAGTGGTTTGGTCCCCTTCCCCCCCATCTCTAGTTGATTGTGGTTTAGTCCTGCTAGTTTGGCGGGCCCGCTTGTCCCCGCCCCAGGAAGGAACCCCAGCAGAGTTCCAGAGTGACAGAGTTCGAGAGTTCTTGGCGCTGCCATGGGGGAAGGAAGCAGGAGAGTTCTGTTTGGTGATTAGTTTGGGTTAGTTTATGAATCGTTGTTCCTGAATAAAGAAATACAGCTTCCCTGCCTAGCCGTGTGTCTCTGGTCGTCTCTGTTACCCGCCTGTGAAGCTAGCCCGGCCAGCTGGAGCCTCTGAAAATTAACAACTAATGGTGCCTACAACGTGGGACTGGACCTGCGCAACTCCCAGATAAGTGAAGACTTTGCCTACCTATGCACTATGGTCTTCTCTTCTACTTATGAAGAGGTTTGCCAAAGCCTCTACTGCTTCATCATGAGACAGTTTCTATGTCTCTGGAACATTTTGTTCTGGGCCACACTTCAGTTCCCTGACCGGGAACTTTGGTTTCTTGTGACCCTAATAATAGAGCTTGGGAGATGCATGGAGATTTCTCCTTGGATTTTCTGGATTCTCTCTCCCATGTTTCCCAAGGAGAAGGACTACATTTTGCTGCGGGCCACATTTGGTTCTTTATGATCGTCGTAGACCTTGGGATATGCACGGAAATTTCCCCTGGGACTTTGTGGACTTCTTCTCGCATGTTTCCCATGGAGAAGGACTAATTTGAGGAGCATTCTCAAGTACCCTGGCAGTCCCCAAGAATGGAGACACATGGTTAGTTCTACTCTCCTAATTGGATTCTTTCTTCGATGGGAAGACACTTTTAAAAATGGGTGCCTGAAGCAATCCAGCAGGAACAATCAGAAACACCCTAAATGGAATTTTGAGGAGATTTTTGGAGTAGGACGCCCTCCAGGGACTCATGATGCTACATGGTGAGATCTGTTTCATAAGAGAGTGATTTGAATGACTGAATTTTTGTATGACATTGACTTAAAAAAAAATGCTGGATGCAGCCATGATTTCTAGAAACATCCAGAAACAATCCAAAAAATTGTTTTTTCCTCTTTTGATATTTTTTACATCTTGGTATGAATGTAAAACATTTAATCCTAAAAACTGTATGACTTATGGGCAGGGCAGATAGTGCAATGATTATATTAATTATTCTCATGCCTTACGCTTCTAACCATGGTTATTCCGTTTACCTTTCCACATTTTATTGAGTTTAAACTGTTTCAACAACTTTGAAATCATACTAGAAAGGACTTCCAATTATAATGGAGTTATCAATTATAGTAAACTTTTAATCTGCTACAAGTTTTGTTTGACAAGTAAGTGAATTTCAGCTGTCAAGTCTTCACATGAAAAAGCATCTACTCAAATGGAAATTCCTGGAAATGCATTTGGATCCCTGTTGTCTGACATTGCCCACAAGATGGAATGACTACAACACACCCCCAGAAACCAATGATGTGACCTGGCACGACCTGAAGAAACAGATTCACAGACTCCAAAGATGAAACAGATTCACAGACTCCAAAGATCACTCTCTACAGAAAAGCTGAATTCCGGTGGCCGACATTCCCCATCAAGACAGACGTGCAGCGTTTCATCCCTTGGCATTTTCTTCCGTGGTCATCTACTTTGGACTGACACTTCCATTGGACTTACTGGTACACGTTGCTGTGTTTCTCAAAGACTAACTTCAGCCAGTTGCTTTGGGACTTCATGGACCATGTCCCATCACCTGCAGGCTCTGCCCCAGAGGCAGAAAACTCCCCCTCCTTACAAGAGATGCCCACAGAGGCATAAACACCCTTTGAGGCAAGAGACATGAAGCGCCCCCAGAGGCAATAGATGCCCCCAGAGGCAAGAAATGTCCTTTCACCTGCTAGGTCTTGCCCTTTGAGGCAGGAAACACCTCCCTCAGGCCTTCCCTTGGCATCACACTGTTTATTGCTGCTCGCCTATTTTGTTTTCCATGTCTTATGCCAGTTCTTTTGAAAATGCCTGTATGATATAGGTTTCTGTTCACCCCTACACTGCTATTCCCCTAACAGATATGAAGCCTTTTACAGACATTGGCCCACTTATATATGGCCATTAAGTAAGAGGGAGATGTTGGGGAATTGTGAGGATATGGTTGAGCTTGGAAGGGCTTAAGCCTGAGGGGTGTGTCAAACCTGTTAGTCTCTCTCTCTATGGAGAGGTTGAGCAAGGAGGGACAGTAGAACCCCAAAAGGTGTGCCTCTTATCAGTCTCGCTACCTCACAAAGTGCCCTGCACTCCTAATACTATGGCAAAAATTTAAAAAGAAAGGGGGAGATGTTGGATAGTATGCCAGCTCCCCCTGGCTTCTGCTTAACCAAGCACCGGTATGCCTGTATAGGGATTGGTTTGATCCCACTCAAAGCTGCGGTATATTTACATAAATCACTTTTACATTTACATAAAGCAGCACCCTCCCTCCAGGGCATTGGTGGTTCAGTGGTAGAATTCTCGCCTGCTCCACCCCCTCTCCTTGTCACACCCTGATTTTCACCAGTCACTTTTCTCTCCACCCTCTCTGCGTCACATCCTGTTCACACCCTACTTGGGAAGCATATATAAAGACAACATTGTTCGTTTTAGTTTTAGTTAGTTTAGTTTAGCTCGGCTTAGACTGTGCTGTGTTCTGCATGAATAAAGAGATACTGCGTACAGCTCAACCATGAGTCCCTGGTCGTCTGTTACCCACCCGTGGAGCCAGCCTGGTGAAAACAACAATTCCACAAGATCTCTGTTTACATATTCAAGCTTAAAGAGCACACAAAATACTTGGTTTTCTTCCTAAGAAAAGTTAACTTGAATCAACAGCAATCAGATTTTTTCCTTAAGTAATGAAAGTTGGTGTGGGGTATATAGCATACCGAGCCTGATATAGGGGGGAAATAACCTATAAACTGGGGGTGGTATTTTCCATATCAACAGAGGAAGGAAAACCAAGCAGAAACACTTAGTCGGTACAAACAACTCTTCAATACCTATGAAAGTGTGTGTGTGTGTGTGTGTGTGTGTGTGTGTGTGTGTGTGTGTGTAAAGAGAAATTAATACATATTAGCCTACATGAGAGTTTAGCAATAAAACAGAAAACACTTCATAGAGGTCAAAGATTCTAATAAAGGTTCTAATAAAATAAAACAGTTTACCATTGCAGGTTGTGCAGACTGCATAATTTGAAAGGTATTTCCAAGATGGTATTTTACATCAGATCATTTAGATATTTGCAGTGAACATAAATTATTGAGGTTTGTTATTTTTTTCTTATTCAATGAACTGCTGAATGAGTGTGATCCAGCCTCTACAAATTCTGTTTGTTGTGTCCTCTCTTTCTCTCTCTCAGTTACTGTTGTCAATTCATGAACAGTTGATGCTACAATTTGCTACAATATGTAGCATCAGCCTTGTGTCCCTCTGCCCTTAGCATTACTACAGGAACACACACTTTCCCAGTCCTACTCTGATTTGTAAGAAGCTGAATTCTTGGATGATGGTTATTGTAAGTCTCATGCTATTGATGTTTCTGTCTGACCATAATTATAAACATAAAAAGCCAATGTCACTAATGAAAAGCTGGTTCAAATAGCTCTTTAGAAGTGTTATATATACACAATCATGAAAGAGTATTCCCAGCTTGGGCCCTATCATCCCATTCTTGAAATACCACTCCTCGTGAACTGAGTGAATTTTTTTCAAAATTTTTATTCATTTATTATTGGATAGACACTGAAAGACCTTGAGTGGGGACAGGGAAATAAGACCCCTGCAGCCCTGCTTCACCACTCCTGGTACTTTCTTCCTGCAGGTGGGGACCAGGGGCTTGAACCTGGGTCCTTGTGCACTGTAATGTGTACACTCAACTACGCCATTGTCGGGGCCCAAACTGAGTGAAGTTTTATGATTAGATTAATCCCCTGAGATTTCACACTAGTTTTTTCTTTTTTCAAATTCCCAAATAGCCATTAAATTTACATTTTTAATCCACAGACTTTATTTCAGGAACAGTTTTCGTCTTACAGAAAAGTTAAACAGAATGTGTCTGAGTGTGCTTTCTTTCAAAAACCTCAAATTTAGTTTATGCTGTTACTAACAATTTGCATTAGCAAACTTTAGATGCATTTGTTACATTTACTGCAATATTGATACATAATTGTTAACTATAGCCCATAATTTCCACTAGAGTTGATTCTGTGTATTCTATACTCTCTTAATCCAAATAACTATTTTTCATTGCAAACATTCTATATCATTTTGGGGCTTTCTTTCTGCCTAATTAAAGAAGTTCTCTCTTTCTTTAATGAAAAGGAACATTCTGGTCTAAGGAGACAGCATAATGGTTATGAAAAAGGCTTTCTTGCCTGAGGCTCTGAGGTCTCAGGTTTAATTCCCAGCACTACCATAAGCCAGAGCTCAACAGTGCTCTAGCCTCTGTCTTTCCAAAATAAATAAAATATTTCCAAAATAAAGAAAATATGCTCAAATTGATCATACTAAGTAGCAGCTATTTTTCCCCTGGGTTTTTGTTCTTCTCAAGTGTACATACCAGATTTTTCTCCGAGTTTTACATTCAACTAACAGTTATTGAGCAGTTTCTGTAGCCAAAAGACCCTGGAGGGTATTGCTAGGACCCAGAGATTTACCTCTATGAACTAGCTTTATGGAGCCTAATCATAATTGAAAGAGGACAAAATAGAGAGCAGGAGAAAAATTGTGCCAAAGTTAATGGGTAGGAAAGGCCACATTTGAGAGTCTGAGTCTGGGAGGACCAGGAGACTTTGAAGATGTGTCAATCAATAAAGTGCAGGGATTGACTGAGAAGACACTGCCAGTGAAAACGCTGGAGATGGAGACACTGGGTCTTGTAATCAAATTAGCAGAAAGACTACAAGATTAGCGAGAGACAGAATGGTCAATGAAAGTGAAGAGTGGGTTCTTCACTCCTGTGGTGAATAGTCTTACAGACTTCAAAGAGGGGCTTCTCAGAGTGCAGTAACAGGCTCACTAAGTTGTCTGCTCTCAGGACCAGATTCTGCTGGAAAACTAGTCAAGTCACTTAAATGGAGTCAGTCTGCTGAGGTGCTTGTCTTCAAGTTCTACCTCAAGCTCACCCAGTGTGCATTTGGGGGTAGGAGGGTGAATGCAGAGGTCAGGAATTCTATCTTTATCAAACAGTTTGGATATTTATAGAAGCAAAATTGTGAAAATCGTTCATAACTTTCCTAAGATAGAAAATTGACAATGTTAAAATACTGTTGAGAATCCAGGTGGTGGGTCACCTGGTTGAGCACATGTGTAACCATGAGCAACAACCCAGGTTCAAGCCTCCCCACCTGCAGGAGGAAAGCTTCAGGAATGGTGAAGCAGTGCTGTAGCTCTCTCTCTCTCTCTCTCTCCCTCCATTCCTCTCTCCACCTCTCATCTTTGTATATTTCCCTGTCGTTGTGCACCACAGATAAGAGAGACAGGAGGTGTGGAGCAAAGAGGAAACACAAATCTTTATTTGCGCTGGCACCTCAGAGTTGGGAGCTAGAGAAGCAGGTTGGGCCACGTAGAGGTAGCGAAAATGGCCGCCTCACACAGTAACCTTTCCTTGACGTCTGAACACCGGAGTGAAGCGCTGGCAAGGGAGCGAGGTGCGGAAGAAGGGCTTTTATAGGAGTAGCTTTCTTGAGAATGGGAAGGGGGAGGAGTAACCATAGCACTCCAGGATAGGATGATAACTCTCGTGAGAATGGGAGGGGGGAGGAGTGACCAAAGCACTCCAGATATCGCGGGGAAATAAACAATGCCCTGAGGACACAACATGGCGAAACAGGCACTCCGAGAATGTCCCAACTCTCGCGGGACCCTTCCCTTTCAGTTTCCCTCTAAAACAGAAGGGAAAACTCTAGGCAGAACTTGGACTGGAGTTGGTGTATTGCACCAAAGTAAAAAGAGTCTGAGGTGGGGGGTGGGAGTTCAGATCCTGGAACATGATGGCAGAGGAGGACCTAGTGGGGGTTGTGTTGTGTAGGGAATTGTGAGGATACAGTAGAGCTTGACGGGAACCCCCATTGAAAGATGGGTGCCTGAGGGGCACGACCAATCCTATCAAGTCTCTCTCTACTAAGAGGTCAAGCAAGGAAGGACACGGCCTCCAGGGTCTGCCCCGCCTGTCAGCCTCCCTTCCTCACAGTAGCCCACTCCCTTGTTATCTACAGAATCATGGTTTTGCCTGAAAGTCCCCTCCCTACTTCCCCACCCATTCCATTCTTTTGATCATATCTGACCTGTCTTCTATCTGCCCTCAGGACCCCCACTCTGGCTGATGGTTACTGATAACCTTGCTTCCTCATTCCTTTAACCATTAAACCTCTTGCTCAACAATTACTGGAAAAGTCCTGACCCTCCCCAGACCCTTTGCCTCCCTACCATAAATGGTATACACACGTCACTTCCTCCTGTGACCACTTCCTCCCTACCATATATGGTATACACATGTCACCTCCTCTCGTGACCCCTTCCTCCCTACCATATATGGTATCCACATGTCACTTCCTCCTGTGACCCTTCCTCCCTACCATATATGTTAAACACATGTCACCTCCTCTCTACCATATATGGAATACACGTCACTTCCTGCCATGACCCCTTCCTCCCTACCATATATGGTATCCACATGTCACTTCCTCCTGTGACCCCTTCCTCCCTACCATATATGGTAAACACATGTCACTTCCTGCCATGATCCTTTTCCTCCCCACCATATATGGTATACACATGTCACCTCCTCCTGTGACCCCTTCCTCCCTACCATATATGGTATACACATGTCACTTACTCCCTACCATATATGATATACACATGTCACCTCCTCCCATGACCCTTCCCTCCCTACCATATATGGTATACACATGTCACTTCCTCCCTACCATATATGGTATACACATGTCTGTTGCTATGCTTCACATTGGTTTGGTCTCACCCCACCCCGCCTCTGGGAGATTTGGTTTAGCCCTTGCTAGTTTTCACGCTACACCCTTCTCCCCGCCCCCTACCCTACATACTTCCTGAGTTCCTGCAGCTGCCGCCAGAGGAGAAAGATGGAGGAGTACATGGTGTGATGATTTAGGTGTTGGACTGTTTGTTCACTCGTGAATAAAGATTAAACTGCATTCTGAGCTCAGCCGTGTGTTTCTGGTCATCTGTTACCCACCCGTGAAGCCAGCCCCGGGTAAAACAACATATGGCGCCTACAACGTGGGGCCTGACCTTCGCACCTCTCAGATAAGTGAAGACAGTTTGGCTACCTACCCACTATGGCCTTTTTTCTGCTTGTGAAGAGGTTTCCAAAGGCCTCTGCCCTTTCTTCATGAGACTGTTTCTGTGTTTCAAGAACATTTATCTCTGGTTTCTGCCTGCCGCCCGCCCGCAGGAACCAGCTCCCCACCGCGTGGCGTGGGGCATTGGGCGCGGGCTCCCTCCATGCTGCTCGGCCGCTGGGAGCAGGGCAGTGGGCATGGCGGGCAGGGCTGAAGCCCATCCTGGCCGCCACCCCAGGGCACCTTGGCCCACACCTTCTGCACAGTCGGCCCGCCCGCCGTCCTGCTATGAAGTCTGGGCAGATCCCGGACCACCCGGAGACCTCAGGCTCCCTGCCGAAACTGGGCCCCCTGGCTGAGATCCCCAACTCAGCTCTGAAGTCAGAAAAGCTAGAATACGCAGAAATCCCTGCAAAGATCACTACCTACAATTCCTGGAGCTGAAGTTGCGCAAGAGGCCACCGCTAGACAACGCACTCCCCAAACGGCTAAGACAGTATAGATCTAAATTCGTGTTTAAAATGACATGTCTTCGTAACAAAGGTTTCTCTCCTTGTGTATTAAAGACCATGTTTATGTGTGTGTTTAAAGTTTGGTAAACATTAACTTTAAGGTTAAAAATGTAACTTTAAGGCTATATTCTTACCAGACAGAGTTAAAGGAAAAAGGTTTTCAACATAGTTCTCATAAAGGTAAAATTAACTTACATTTAAAGTCTGAGGTAAAAATTTGTTAAAAATCAATATATTTTAACTAAGTTGGTCTAAAGAAAAAAACTGCACACACCTAGGGTGTGTCTCCATCTTAAATGGTGTAACAAAAGGTTAAATAGACTTGTTGATATGTAAAACTCTCAATTACCTTCTCAATTAGAAATGGTAGAGTACACAATGGTTATGCTAATGATTCTCATGCCTGAGGCTTTTTTTTCCATGGTTCTTCCGTTTACCTTTCCACATTTTATTGTTTAAACTTTAAACAACCTTAAAATCATACTAAAAAAGACTTCCAATTGTAATAGAGTTATCAATCATGGTAAACTAACCTGCTACAAGTTTTGTTTCATAAGTAAGTTAATTGCAGCGGTCAAGTTTTCTACAGAAAAGCATAATTCCAATGGCTGACATTCCCCATTGAGACAGATGTACAACAATTCATCCCCTGGCAATTCTTCGGTGGACATCTGCTTTGGACTGGCACTTCTATCAGACTCACTGGTACACCTCTGGGACACTTTGCACAAAACTAGCAGCTTCCCTTTATGCTGCTGGGTTTCTCAAAGACTGACTGCAGCCAGCTACCTTGGGACTCTAGGCCATACCGCCATCCCCATGCTAGGTAATGCCCGTCGAGGCAAGTAATGCCCCCCAGAGGCAAAAGAAGCCCCCAGAGGCAGGAAATGTTTTTGAGCTGATAAAGTCTTGCCCACAGAGGCAAAAACGCCCCCCTCAGGCCTTCCCTTGGCAGCACACTGGTTCTTGTTGCTCGCTTACATGTTCCTCCATGTTTGTGTCAGTTTCTTTTTTGAAAATGCCTGTACGATATAGGTTTCTGTTCACCCCACACCCCTGATACTATGGTCATTTAGTTACAAAGAAAAGGGGTAATTGTTGCTATGCTTCACATTGGTTTGGTCTCACCCCACCCCGCCTCTGGGAGATTTGGTTTAGCCCTTGCTAGTTTTCGCGCTACTCCCTTCTCCCCACCCCCTACCCTACATACTTCCTGAGTTCCTGCTGCTGCCGCCAGAGGAGAAAGATGCAGGACAGATCTGTGTGGTGATTAGTTTAGGTTAGTTTTTGAATCGTTGCTCCTGAATAAAGAAATACAGCTTCTCTGCACAGCCGTGTGTCTGCGAGTCTCTGTCTACCGCCACAAAGTTAGCCCGGCCTACTAGCGCCCCGAACTTTAACAACACATGTCACTTCCTCCCTACCATATATGGTATACACATGTCATTTCCTCCCTACCATATATGGTATCCACATGTCACTTCCTCCCTACCATATATGGTATACACATGTCACCTCCTCCTGCAACCCCTTAGAAACCCTGCTTCGCTGTTCAATAAATGGATTTTTGTGCCCAACACATTCTCCTGGTGATCTCTGGTGGCACCTCTTGCTACACAGGGAAAGACCCAGCCACTCACCCCTGCTGCCCTGGGACATTCCTTCTAGGCCCCCCCGCATCTGGAGAGCAACAAAGCGGGTAAGCCCTAAAGTTTTTGCCCAGGAAGAGGCCTCCCCACTGCAAGAGTCTGACAGTATTGTTATGTGGAAATGTTATGCATGTACAAACAACTGTATTTTACTGTTGACTGTAAACCATTAATCCCCCAATAAAGTAATTTTAAAAACAAAAATAAATATATAAATAAACAATGGCTTTTTAAATAATAAATAAAATATTGTTGATAATCATTTAAATTGAATACAAAATCCACAGAGGTTTTAGAACTAATACAAGTCTTCCCAAAAAAAGAAAAAGAAAAAGAACCTACGTATTAGATGTACATGTATACTTGTTTTCCTCTCTCATTACAATATTTGGATGAAGAAATATGGGAAACACCTGCACTCCCAGGTGTAAAGTATGCATCCTAGCTTCTTTCCACCCTTGAATCCCTGTTCTCATTGGCTCTATTCCTACTCTTTGGCTCCTATTTACTAAACGTTTTGTCCTGCTTTATATTTCATTGCCTTTCAGGCACCAAGTTCCAGACACTTACTGCTATTCCACCCTGACTTCCCTGGGCAGATGACCTCACCAAGGTGTCCTGGAACCTCCCCTCCCCAGAGCTCTGCCCCACTCGGGAAAGATAGAAACAGGCTGGAGGTGTGGATCCACCTGCCAATACCCATGTCCAGTGGATAAGCAGTTACAGAAGCCAGAACTCCCACGTTCTGCATCCCATAAAGAGTTTTGGTGCACACTTACAGAAGGGTCATTACTGGGGGAAGATGACCAGAGGGCTCTGAATCTCAGTTCCATGGGAACCAGAGACATATGTGACCAGAAATCTTTGTTCTTATACCAGCAATGAGAGGGGAGAGAATCTGGAGAGCGCCTGAGGAAGTCAGGCGCTTTTTCCCTTATCTGAAAGGGAAGAGGAAAAAGGAACGACACCCAGAAATAACAGGTACAGGTGTGACTTAAAAAGACACTAAAGGCAGGACCATATAAGTCAATAAAAATAGGAAGGAAAATATGTGTGTGAATGTGTGTGTGTGTGTGTGTGTGTGTGTGTGTGTGTGTGTGTGTGTGTGAACGCATATGCATAGTCAACCCATATCTAAGATCTGCACAGAATTATGGTAGTTACCACTTGGTTGGGGGAGGGGGGTTAACAAAAAACTCTGGTGGTGGGAATGGTATGGAAGTATACCCCTATTATCTTATAGTCTTGTAAATCACCATTAAGTCATAAATAAAACCAAACGAAACAACTATAGCAGAGAATATGCCACACACAGACAGAAGACTCAACTACGCAGCTGCTAAGTTGGAACATGCACCGACTTTTGACATGCCCCTGCAGGTGTATTTGAATAAGCGCCATCTTTCCCTGCAGTGACCAGTGTGGACCCCTCCACACTTCCCCTGGTTTGATGGTAGGCTGTAATAATGTCACTTGGCTATATTTGAAAAACAGCTACTCAATGTTGATGATACTTACCGCAGAAATATTTATATGAGGATCCTAAAAGACTTGGGGGAATGTTTGGAGGGGCACAAGCCTGTGTAAGCATAAATTCTGAAAATGCTGCAGTTAAACAGGAATATAAAGTCCCACAGCCTCTGAGTTTCTGAAACGTGTTGTTTACTGATTTGCATGCTCATGCGGACACTCCCAGCCTAACTGGACCTCGGTTCATGACCTGCATGCAAAGATAAAAGATAGTATCCTTCCCGGGTTTCATTTGCTTATCGACAAATCTGATGTCACTTCAATAACTAGGCTGTAGAGAGAGTGACCTAACTATGATTTTTGGACAGTTGATCTTGTATTTCTGAAGATAAGCCAGATTTTTCACTTTTTCACAAGTTACTTTCATTTGTGTTTATTTAAGGGGTCTCTGTAACTTGTGGTCCAGGAACATCATTCCCAGACATTCATCCAAAACACATGAAGACACTGACTCGAACGCACATATGCTCCCCATGTTCAAAGCGGCCACTTTCACAACATTCAAAATATGGAAACAACCTAAACGTCCACAGACAGATCACTGAATGAAGAAGCTGTTGGGGGGGCTGCCAGGTGGTGGCACACGTGGCTAAGCGCACATCGTAGGAAGCACAAGGACCAAAACAAGATCTGGGTTCAAGTCCCTATTCCCCACCTGCAGGGGAGAAGTTTCACAAGTGGTAAAGCAGGTCTACAGGTGTCTATCCTTCTCTCTCCCACTCTATCTCCCCTTCTTCTCTCAATTTCTCTTTGTCTTATCCAATAAAACAGAAAAAAAATATGGCCATCAATGGAGCATTGGATTTGTAGTGTGGGCACTGAGTCCCAGAAATAATCCTGGAGGAAACACACACACACAAAACTATAGGACGTCTAAAACAAATAAAAGGAGATAGAAATAAATGAATAACAAGAACAGGGAGTCAGGCGGTAGCGCAGCTGGTTAAGCGCACATGGCACAAAGCACAAGGACAGGCATAAGGATCCCGGTTCAAGCCCCCAGCTCCCCACCTGCAGGGGAGTCGCTTCTCAGGCGGTGAAGCAGGTCTGCAGGTGTCTGTCTTTCTCTCCCCCTCTCTGTCTTCCTCTCCTCTCTCCATTTCTCTCTGTTCTATCCAACATCAACATCAATGGCAACAATGATACTAACTACAACAATAAAACAACAAGGGCAACAAAAGGGAAAATAAATAGTTTAAAAAATATTTTTAAAAAAACAAGAACAAGAATCCTTGTTCATGGAGTGGGAGAATAAATATTAACATGGTTATCTCACCAAAAATAATTCAATGCAATCCCTATAAAAATCCTGGGGCCTTAGGAAGTCTTTCTGTCTCTCTCTTGCTCTGTTTCTCTCACCTTCCCCTCTGAATTTTTCTCTGTCCTATCAGATAAAGGAGGGAAGCAATGAGAATATGTTTAACACTGTTACACTCTTGAAAATCACTAAAAATAGTAATTTAATGTTTTGTATATTATGCCATAATTTATTTTTTTTCCACCAGGGTTATTGCTGGGGCTTGGTGCCTGCACCATGAATCCACTGCTCCTGGAGGCTATTTTTTCCCCTTTTGTTGTCCTTGTTTTTTTTTATCATTGTTGTGGTTATTATTATTGCTGTTATTGATGCCAATGTTGTTGGATAGAACAGGAAGAAATGGAGAAAAGAGGGGTAGACGGGGAGGAGGGAGAAAGACAGACACCTGCAGACCTGCTTCACCACCTGTGAAGCGACTCCCCTGCAGGTGGAGAGCAGGAGTTCCAATCAGGATCCTTAACACCGGTCCTTGCATTTTGCGCCATGTGCTCTTAACCTGCTGCGCTAACTCCCCACCCCCTAATTTAAATATTTTTAAATAACAAAAAAAATTAAAAATACAACAAAAAAAATTCCAATGGAAATTTTTAAAGACCATCGAAACATTGTGTGGAACCATAAAATACCACAAGTAGCCAAAGCAACTCTGAGAGAAAGAAAAAAAATAATAAAGGAAATATCTGCCTCCCTGACTTCAGTTTATACTACGAAACATTCTGTTTTGGATTAGAACAAAAACAGACACTCAGAACAGTGGAGTGAAATAGGCCAGAGCCAAACCGAGACACATATGGACATCTAGTATAGAAACCAAGGAGACAAAACCATTCAGTGGGAAAAAGAAAGCTTCAACAAAAATGGTATAGGAAAACTGAACAACCACATATAGAAAAAGTAGAAACCATCACTTAACATCATACTGAAAAATGAACTCCCAATGGCTTTAAAAATGTGAATATTAAACCTTAAACTATAAAATGCATAGACAAAGACATCAGTGAAACCCATCAAGCAGTAAGCATCAAAGACATATATGGTAACTCAATCCCTTGGGTAAGGGCAACTAAGGCCAGAGTATATAATTGAGACTCTATCAAATTAAAAAGCTCCTATACATCAAAAGAAAATTCCACCAAGAAAGAAAAACCAACCCAGTAATTGAGAGAAGGCATGTGTGTATCATACATCTAACAGGAAATTGTTATAAACATATATATATATATATATATATATATATATATATATATATATATATATATGGAGTCGGGCGGTGGCGCAGCAGGTTAAGCGCACGTGGCGCAAAGCTCACAGACCCGCATAAGGATCGCAGCTCGAGCCCCGGCTCCCCACCTGCAGGGGAGTCGCTTCACAGGCGGTGAAGCAGGTCTGCAGGTGTCTGTCTTTCTCTCCCCCTCTCTGTCTTCCCTTCCTCTTTCCATTTCTCTCTGTCCTATCCAACAACAACAATATCAGTAACAATAACTACAACAAGGGAAACAAAAGGGAATAAGTAAATAAATAAATTTTTAAAACATATATATATATATATATATATATATATATATATGCCATACAGCTCAACAACAAAAACAAGCAACGCAATAAAAAGAGACAAAAGATTTAAATCGTTTTCTAAAGAAGACAGATGGACACTCTACAGGTATATGAAAAAACATATATAGTTCCATATCACTTATCACCAAAAAAAAAAAATTCAGGTTAAAGCCACATTGGGAATCCACCTCACCTCTGTGGGAATGGTCTATATCAACAACAAGAAAAAGGGAATGACTAAGACATGGAGACATGGGGGGTGTTGTTCCACTGCTGGGAATGCAAACTTGAACAATCTTCAACAGAAATAGAGATGCTTTATGATCCAGTGACACTGGTCACATAGCCAAAGGACATGAAAACACCCTTTTAGGCTAGGTAGTGGCAATCAGGCAAGAGAAGAGAATTAAACAGATACAATCAAACTCTCACTGTTTGCAGATGATATGATAATATATAGAGAAAAACTAAAGAATGCAGCAGAAAACTACTAGGCAGAATCGTAAGTTTTCAGGCTACAAAATAACATCAAAAGGTCAGTGGCATGCCATTACCCGAACACTAAGTCAGAAGAAGATATACAGAAATCACTTCCATTCACTATAGCAGCAAAAATCAATAAAATATCTAGGAATAGACCTAACCAAATAAATGAAGAAATTTTGATTTACAGGCTTTTTGATGTTCACACGAGTACATTCTCACATTTTCCTGAGACCAGTTTGGCATGTTTCGCCTTTAACCAAATGGATCTAGATCCTCAGTCCCCCCTTAGCAATTCTCCCTTCCCACTTCTGAGTCTCTGATTCTCCTGGGACAGACGACCGCCCATTAAGGAGTCACCCGCGATCGTCCTTGGTTTTGGTTTTTAGAGCCTCTCTGTGAGATTATCCAGTATCCAGCCTTCTTCTGGCGCGCCTCATTCAGCACGATTCTCTCTAGTTCTATCCGAGCTATAGCAGAGGAGAGTGCATCAGCGCGCCCTACAGTCCGACGAGATTTCACTGTGTGTATGTGCCACGAATCCTTTGACTGTTCATTTGTGGATGAGTGCTTGAGTCCTTTCCAAATGTTGCCTATTGCAGACAGCACTGCCAAGAACATAGCTGTGCACAGATCTTTTGAATAAATTTCTTTGTGTTCTTTGGGTAGACACTTAGGAAAGGAATTGTTGGGTCATAGGGAAGGTTGATTTTTAATGTTAGGAACCTCCAAACTGTTTTCCGCAGGGGGGTGCGTGAATTTGCATTCCCCCAACAGTGCAGAAGCCACTCTCAAAGGCGGGAGACTGTATCTCATTGTTGTCTTGATTTGCATTGCTCTGATAATCTGTGATTTTCACTTCTTTTTTTTCATATGCCTTTTGACCATCTGGATAGCTTCACATACTTAACTATCAATTTTAAAATTATACTTATTCATTTTGGAGGAGAGCGAGACCAACATATTTTTCTGGCATATGCAGTGCCAGGGATCATACCCAAGATTTCAGTCATGTGAATCTTTACTGCTGAGACACCTACCCAGCCATGACTAGACTGAGTTAATCCAAACAACAGCCCCAAATAGTTCTTTCCAAGCCCTCCGAATTCCAGTTCATCCTGAAGCCCTATGGTGTGCACACAAACACATACTCGCTCTCTCTCTCTCCCTCTCTCACACACACACACACACACACTCACACACACACACACTGTCTCTGTCTCTCTCACACACACACACTCACACACAGACACTGTCTCTGTCTCTCTCTCACACATACACTCACACACACACACTGTCTCTGTCTCTCTCACACACACACACTCACACACACACACTCTATCTCTCTCACACACACACTAACACACACACTGTCTCTGTCTCTCTTTCTCTCACACACACTCACACACACACTGTCTCTGTCTCTCACACACACACTCACACACTCACACTGTCTCTGTCTCTCTCACACACACACTCACACACAGATACTGTCTCTGTCTCTCTCACACACACACTCACACACACAGACACTGTCTGTCTCTCACACACACACTCACACACACACTCTGTCTCTCTCTCACACACACACTGTCTCTCTCTCTCTCTCTCACACACACACACTCACACAAACACACTCACACACACACTGTCTCTGTCTCTCTCTCACACACACTCACACACTGTCTCTGTCTCTCTCACACACACTCACACTCACACACACTCTCTCTGTCTCTCTCGCTTTCTCTCTCTGTCTCTCTCTCACACACACTCACACACACTGTCTCTGTCTCTCACACACACACTCACACTCACACACACTCACACACTCACACTCACACACACACTGTCTCTGTCTCTCTCTCACACACACACTCACACACTCACACACACACTGTCTCTGTCTCTCACACACACTCACACTCACACACACACACTGTCTCTGTCTCTCTCTCTCACACACACTCACACACACACTCACACACACACTGTCTCTCTCACTCACACACACACTCACACACACACTGTCTCTTTCACAAACACACACACACTTACAGATGCCGGGATAGCCTGAGGGTACTTCTTCCCAAGCTAGTGCTCTCTGGCTTGGAGAGAACTCAACTGGAGCTGATCTAGGCTGCTGTGTGGGAGAGGGATCAGGAACTTGTGCCGCACTAACTTCCGCAGGAGATACACTCTGGAACTCTCGGAGCTGGAAAGCAATTTCCAAGTGTCTTTAATCAGAAGAGCAGCTGTTTTTATACTCTCCAAGTAGGGTGGAAACAGGATGTGATATAGAGAGGGTGGAGAGAAAAGTGACTGGTGAAAATCAGAGTGTGACAAGGAGGGGGCAGAACAGGCGAGAATCCTATCACTGAACCACCAATGCCCTGGAGGGAGTGCTTTATGTAAATGTAAAAGTGATTTATGTAAATAGACCAAAGCTTTGAATGGGATCAGTAAATCCCTATATAGGCATATGGTTAAGCAGAAGCCAGGGGGAGGTGGCATACTACCCAACATCTCCCCCTTTCTTTTTAACTATTTGCCATAGTATCAGGAGTGTGGGGCACTTTGTGAGGCAGGGAGACTGATAAGAGGCACACCTTTTTTGGGGTTCTACTGTCCCTCCTTGCTCAACCTCTCCGTGGAGAGAGAGACTAACAGGATTGACACACCCCTCAGGCTCAAGCCCTTCCAAGCTCAACCATATCCTCACAATTCCCCAACATCTTCCTCTTACTTAATGGCCATATATAACTGGGTCAATGTCTGTAAAAGGCTTCATCTCTGTCAGGGGAATAGCAGTGTAGGGGTGAACGGAAACCTGTTGGGAAGAAAGCAGAATGATAGTGTGTAAGTGTCTTCAAAAAGAACTAGCACAAGACAGGGAGGGATAAGTAAGAGTAGCAAGAGACAGAGTGAGCCTGATGGGTGGAGGAGTGGGGGCCTGATAAGCCGAGGGGCTAGAGGGGTGATCTGGCATTGCAAAATCCCGAGTCAGCTGGCGGAAAGTTCTATGAACTGCTACAGTCATTCTTCAAGAAGTCCAGCAGTATAAAAGGAGTGTCCAGCAAGTTCTATAGAAGCATCAGTCCAATGTCAACGGCCAGGAAATAAATGCCACACGTCTATCTTGATGGAGGAGGACGGCCACTGGAACTTTTCTTCTCTGTAGAGAGTGACCTGGAACCGCCAAAACATGGTGGGCGAAACAGAAGCAGGAAGAGCAGACACTGATGGTTGAGAGAAAGGCAGTATGAAAGTCTTGTCCTTTGGAGTCTGTGAAACAGGTTCTCCAGATTGTGTCAGGTCACATCATGGGTTTCGGGGGATGGCTGTAATTGTGGGTGATGTCAGAGGTCAGGGGTCCAAGATGGATTTCTGGGGATTCTATATGAGCAGATGCTTCTTTATGCGAAGGCTTGTCATAGCTGTAGTCAATTACTTATGAAAAAACTTTGTAACAAATTAGAAGTATACTACAATTGATAACTCAATGATTACAATTGGTTTAGGTATCTTTATAATTTCGTGTAAAGGTCATCTTATGTGACCTCATGTAGCAGTCTTTATATAGCAAAATTTTCATACCGAATTTAAGTCACATATATTGATTCTTAACTATTTTTACATTGGGTTTTTAAGCAAACTCAGGTTACTAGAGTTAACACATTTTAGTGACAATTTTTTTTTTGGTACATTTACAATATCGGATTGATGCCAAATTTGTTGTGGATTAATTTCCACAAGATAGCTTACAGGACATTTTTGGGGGCCCTCCAAAAATGTCCTGTATAGAGGATTTGTATTTTAACTTAGGAGATGATGAATTGTCACATTGAATATTTAGAGTTTTACCTTAAACACTCAGTTACTTAAATGAATTGATTTTACCTCTTCTCGTAAAAATGTAGCTTCGAAGTTAGAATTTAACTGTTAAGTTAATGTTTACCAAATTTGAAACACGCATATTAAACATATAGTTTATAACACACAGGAGGAGAAAAACTTGTAAATAAGACATATCATTTCAAATGTGAATTTAGATCTACTGTCATAGTTGAACCGTCTTTACTCACACAGTTTAAGACTAAACATTTCATATTGATATCAAGACTTAAAAAAGAAATCAAAAGGGGGAATGAACAATTTTTGGACTGTTTCTGGACATCTCCAGAAACCATGGCTGTGTCCAGCCGTTTTATATAAAGTCAGTTAACTTTCAGAGTACTCTGAGCACAATGGGTCATACAAAAAGTTTGGTCACTCAACTCACTCAATTTTTTTTTCACTCACTCACTCACAAAACACAACTGGCCAGTCATAGCATAAGACATTCATTCGGGGGGGGGGGGAAGAGTTCTGTGAATCAGATTTTTTTTTGATTCTGCCATGCTGTATTATGGATCCTGGGGTGCATCCTGTAGCCAGTCCTCTTGCAGCCAGTCTTCTTGCAGTGTTTCTTGTTCTTCAGGGATATCAGCGCCATCATGTGGGTATTGCCGGACATGGCGGGCAGGAACCCAAACAAGCTTGGAGTAATTTTGTGGGAAAATACATGCGAAACCCCTCCCCATAGTCAACAGGGGGTCAGGTCCTTTACAAATTTTGTCAAGTGGGTCTTTCCATTTGACTTTAATAGCTGGGAGGGTGAGTGGTGTTTGCCAATGAAGAATTATAGGAGGTTGGTCTGAGTTTTTGTAAATATTAAAGAGATTTAATGTAGTTAAGGCTTTTGCCAGCTGGATATTAGGGGGTACATTTCCCCTTTTTCTTTATTTAATTGAGCCTTAAGAGTTTGATGGGCCCTCTCAACAATGCCTTGTCCCTGTGGATTATACGGAATGCCTGTAGTATGAGTAATGTTCCAGAGGGAACAAAAATCTTTAAATTGTTTGCTGGTAAAAGCAGGTCCATTATCCGTTTTAAGTTGAAGAGGTAAGCCCATTACAGCAAAACAGGAGAGCATATGGCTTATAAGCTTTTTTGAGTTTTCTCCAGTCTGAGCTGTAGCCCACATAAACTTAGAGAAGGTATCAGTTGAGACGAACACATATTTTTGTTTGCCAAAGTTAGGTATGTGGGTAACATCAATTTGCCAAAGAGCGTTGGCTTTTAAACCTCAAGGATTAACCCCCAGAGTCTGAATAGCAGGTGTTTTGATTAGACCTGCACAGGAGGAACATGTAGCAAGAATACGTTTTAACTGTGGCAGTGGAATATCAGGAAATCGAGCTTGAAGACCTTTAAGGAATGAAAGTCAGCAGGATTAGAGACAGAGGCTAGGAGAATTCCTGTGGAGGCAAGGTGGTCTGCTGCAGCATTCCCTTCAGACAGGGGACCAGGAAGAGGGCTGTGGGAACGTAGGTGCTGAACATACAGTGGATGGGTTCGAGAACAGAGCATAGAGGCAATTTGAATTAAAAGAGGAGAAAGTGGGTTGTCATCAATTCTTACATAAGATCGAGCAAGCCATGGAAGTAAGTTAACAGTATACACACTGTCAGAAAAAAGGTTGAAGGATTCTGGTACAGCTTTTAATGCAAGGAAAACAGCATAAAGTTCTTTGTACTGAGGGGAATTATCAGGAAGTTCAGTAAAGAGAGGTTTGGGGTATTGCTGGTCTGGATAATATATAAGGGCAGCAGCTCCCTTTTTTCCACCATCAGTGAACACTGTAGGAGAAGAGGGGATGGGATCTCGAGAGAAAAGTTTAGGTACTAGTAGAGGCAACAGAGGTAAAGAAGCTATCAAATTATTAGAGGGAAAATGATTATAATTGTCCTGGAAAACCCATTAAACTTATGGCAAAACGAGAATGGTGGTGTATGAGCCATTCTGTATCGGTGAGAGAAAAGGGAAGAATGATTGAATCTGGTTCCCTTCCTAAGATCTGAACTGATCTGTTTCTTCCTTGGCGAACCATAAATGCTAAGGCATCAATCTCGGTAAGGAGTCTTGGAACTCCGCCTACTGGCGTATGAAGCCATTCGAGAATGCCATATTTCTGCCACAATGCCCCCACTACCGTGGGGGTGGAGTTAAAGATTAGAAGATTTACTGGAGATGAGGGGGAGAACCGAACAAGGTGCATGTCCCGGAGAGCCTGGTTAACTTTTTCCAGAGCCAAGGAGGCTTCGGGGGTTAACATACGCTTTGAGGAGGGCTGTTTGTTTCCTTTTAACAGATCGAACAGTGGTTGCAGGCAGCTCGTAGGCAGATAAAGATACTGCCTAAGCCAATTCAAATTTCCAAGAAAACTTTGTAAAGAAGCAAGAGTGAGATTAGAAGGAAAAGTAACACAAGGTTTTAAAGGACGAATCTGCATTAGGGAAATCTCTGAGCCTAAGAAAGATATTGGAGGGATTAGCTGTATCTTCTCAGGAGCTACATTAAGTCCACTTCTCTTTAAGGCAGGGATTAGAAAATCACGTAGGGCGGAGAGATCTGTATCTAATTCTCCCCATATTAACACGTCATCCATATAATGAAAAACCTTAAGGCCCTTATGAATATATGGAAAAAGGGCAGATTTAACAACCTCTTGACAAATAGTAGGACTATTAGCCATGCCCTGGGGCAGTACCACCCATTCAAATCTATCGGCAGGGCTGGCATTATTAATAGAAGGAACAGAGAAAGCAAAACGTTTACAATCTTGTGGGTGTAAGGGAATAGAGAAAAAACAATCCTGTATATCAATAGCTATGATTGGAATTCCTGTGGGAATTGCGGAAGCAAGAGGCAAACCCCTTTGGGGGGAGCCCCAAACCTGCATGGTTTTATTAACTGCACGAAGATCTTGGAGGAGGCGCCATTTTCCTGAGCGCTTTTTAATCACAAAGACTGGAGTATTCCATGGGCTCTGAGAATGACAAATGTGTCCCAAAGATAACTGCTCTTGGACGAGTTTTTTTAAAATTTCTAGCTTCTCCCTAGGCAAAGGCCACTGTTCCACCCAGACAGGCTCGTTAGAAAGCCAATCTAAGCAGGGAGTTCTGTTACGAACAGTGGCAGTTAGTATTGGGGGTGCTGGTTGGGTCTAGCAGTCTCACAGGAGTGAGTGTGGTGTCCTGCAGAGGTGTCTGAGGATATCACTACATCTAAAGATTCCAGCAAGTCTCTTCCCAATAAATTGGTGCTTATATCAGCTATTAAAGGTTGAAAGCGTCCGGTAGTCCCTTCTGGATCTTCCCACACAAGGGAATCTCGTGTGCGGAATGCCTGAGTCAATCCTCCAACACCATGTAAGCGTGGTCCTAGGAGGAGTTCCCAACTCTGGGGAACCTCTGCTTGTCTTAATATTGTCTTATCTGCTCCCGTGTCAATCAAACACTTAAAAGGAATATTACCAATCTTTACTGTCATAGTTGGGTGACCCTTTTCTAAAACAGGGGTGGTCCATAAAATCTCAGGCTCCGAATTTGAGCTGTTCTCTTGCTCCAGCTGGTTATTTCTATGCTGGAAGTTCCCACATACCGCGGGTTCCTCCTTCTGCTCACCCTCTGTTATTGTTACTTGGCGTGGTGGGTGTAGTGATGGATTGGGTCCCAAGATGGGCTTCTGTTTGTGGAAGAAGGGCACAGCACCAAGCGGGTGACCTGCTTCATTCCCTCTTGGGGGTGGGGCTAAGGGAAGCCCCACACCTAGTTTAAATCCCTGTTTACATTTGGCAGAGGCGTGCCGTTCCTATGGAACCTTGACCAACAATCTCTCCTCCAGTGAAATCCTTTCTGGCATCTGGGACAAGGCATTCGTGGTCTCTGGTTCCCTGTCTGGAGGCGGGGTTGCCCTGACTGGAGGTGGGGTCGCCCTGACTGGAGGCAGGGTCGCAGTCTATTTTCTGGACATTGGTTACGCCAATGCCCTTGGCGACCGCACTGAAAGCAAGCCCCTTTTTGCTTATGTAAGGTAGCTGCATAGGCCTGTAACATAGGTCCTTGAAAAGAGCTTGATCTGAGATCCTGTGTAGCTATAATCCAAGTATCTGGGTGTTCGTTTTTAAGAGTGATACAGGCCTGTTGAAAATGTGGAAGCATTCCATCCCAGACTATGGATCGCAGGAGGAGAAAACGAGCGTCAGGATTATAAATCTTCCTTTCCAAACTCGACTGGACCCTGGCAATGAATTTAGCAAGGGATTCATCAGGTTCTTCTTGAAGGGAGAGAATGGGGGCTGAGGCCGCTCCCATGGGTGGTGTTAATCGCTCCCATGCTTTTAATGCACACAGGCATACCTGATCAAAATACCCTTGTGGAAACTTGGCTTCCGCCTGTTGAATCCCTGTTTCTAATTGGCCTGTTCCAAACAATGCATCAAAATTCCCCTCTGGCTGATTTTGAATATTTTCCCGCGATTGTTGTAAACATTCATCGCGAAAGAATGCCTCCCATTGCAGGAAGAGGGGGCCTGGGAGCGTAGCACGAGTTACATCCCTCCAATCTTGGGGGGTATTAAGGTTATGAAGCAGGCCTTGTAAAATATACCTGGTCCATGGGGCATGAACACCGTCATCCTTGATCGCCTGGCATAGTTCCTTCAGGTCTGTGGCGGAATATGGATACCAGGCCTGAGGTTTTTGTCTATTGGGGGCAACATTGACCGGAAATGTGTGGACTTGCTCTGATAAGTGTGTAGCTGTAGGAGGAGTCACCGAAGTGGAAGCTTCTGGACAAGTGGCCAAAGAAGTGGTTTTGGAGGCTACAGGAGAATTCGGACATGTGTCTGTCAAAACAGGGGTGGGCGAAGAAGCAGCCGTGGAGGCAGCAGGAGGTTCCGGACACGTGTATGCCAAAATGGGGGTGGCCGAAGAAGTGGCTGTGGAGTCCAAAGGAGAATTCAGACACGTGTCTGCCAAAATAGGGGCCTCAGGGCAAGATGCTAAAATAGGGGCCTCAGGGCAAGATGCAGAGGAATTAGGGTGGGTCAAGATCACGACAGGCCTTTGCTTCTTCTTGTTTTTAAGGTGCTGGTTAAGTTCTATGATCACTTCCTTTATCTCTTGGACCTCAGCCTCTAGGTCCTTAAGCCTTTTGAGAGGTGCCCTATATATCCCTTAAAAGCTGCTATGATGATCAACAGGATATAAGGTGAAGCCCTGAGAAAAATGTCCCAGATATATAAAAATTGTATACTGGAAAAAGAATGCAGAATTTGGAAATGATTTTCCATGGTGGAGAGATCTCAGGAAAACAATAAGAAAGAAAAGAAATCACAGTGCCTTAACACAATATTGCAGATACCCAAAAGGTGTGTACTTATCTAAGATGTCTTCTTGTAAATCTGCTGCTTACGTGTCCCTGTTCCGGGCGCCAGATGCCGGGATAGCCTGAGGGTACTTCTTCCCGAGCTAGTGCTCTCTGGCTTGGAGAGAACTCAACTGGAGCCGATCTAGGCTGCTGCGTGGGAGAGGGATCAGGAACTCGTGCCGCACTAACTTCCACAGGAGATACACTCTGGAACTCTCGGAGCCGGAAAGCAATTTCCAAGTGTCTTTAATCAGAAGAGTAGCTGTTTTTATACTCTCCAAGTAGGGTGGAAACAGGATGTGACATAGAGAGGGTGGAGAGAAAAGTGACTGGTGAAAATCAGAGTGTGACAAGGAGGGGGCGGAACAGGCGAGAATCCTATCACTGAACCACCAATGCCCTGGAGGGAGGGTGGTGCTTTATGTAAATGTAAAAGTGATTTATGTAAATAGACCAAAGCTTTGAATGGGATCAGTAAATCCCTATATAGGCATATGGTTAAGCAGAAGCCAGGGGGAGGTGGCATACTACCCAACAACACACACACACTCACACTCATATACACACTGTCTCTGTCTCTCTCTCACACACACACTCACACTCACACACTCATGTTTGTTTCTGTGTTCTCTATTTCTAGACAGTCCCAAAACAAGCTTCTCATGAATGAGGGCAAATACCTTGGGCAAAAGTCATGAGAAGAATGGGTCTCTCCAGACACTCAATAACTGTAACCTCCTGACAGAATCTAGTTCCAAAGTATGCGTCAGGGTAGACGTTGAGCTTTGCTGCAGGAGACAAATACCCATGTTCCATGTCGGCTTCACCTGGATTCTGTAATTATTGTTAACTGAACTGCAATTATTTATTCTATAACTGAAACCTATTCAGGCAATCTTCAGCTGAATAAGAATAATAATGTGTATGTTTTCCTTTGTAAAATAATCAATACACACATCACACTACAAACATAAGATGCATGTCACTTCACTCTTTCATGATCATTTATCTGCTTACTATAAGCAGACGTCAACGACTAAGTTCTCTAATTGAGTTTCTTTGTGTTGTTATCTGGCCAATTCAAATTCAGTATTTCCATTTCATAGTATTTCAGTTAGAGAGAGGGAAAACATATCCCTGCCCACCCTTGAGTGAAGAACAGTAAAAAAAAAATTTTTTTTAAAGTTCCGATAGTATTCTGGTCTTGAGAGACTCAAAAGTCCTATTTATTTCTCTTTTATGGAAGTGCACTCAAAAAGTAAAATGTGCAACCCTACTCCTGTGTGAGATTAAAAGCAGAGGGAGGTTGTCTTTATAACTACAAATGATCTACACAGACAGAACAAGTAATGATGAGCTTTTGAAAATGATAAGATTGCAGCAATCAGAAGCACGGCAAGAAATTGGCAAATTGTAAAGCAACCGAAGGAGTGAGCGGGAAACCCTAATTTGCCCGGTGCTGCTGCTGCGGCAAAAAGGAGGAGAGACAGGCAGCAGGGCTGTTGTTCACCTCTTCCTGCAGCCGCCGGACCTTGTAAATCATGAAGTACAGGAGGGCGGCCGTGTGGTCAGAGCTGGGGAACATTAAAGGATAATGGCCACAGGGCACGGCACGGGGGAGTTGAGATACCTGCAAACTGTTTCTGCCACTGCTTTAGGGACACAAACTCCGGTTAGCTGTACTGAATGAGGCAACTGCCAGCCCCTTATGAACATTAGCAAGGCCTACAAGTGACCTCCACCTTCGGCCACAGGGCACCTTCAGAACAAGCTTACAGCTTCTGGGGATCAGGCCGAGTGACACCGATGGGCAGAATGGAATCTTTATAGGCAGCAAGACACTGGAGGCATCTGGAAGCTGATAATCATCTGTTGATAACTAACTTCATCATGTCTACCTAACGGAATTGTTCCCACATTATAATACCATGTTCTTTAAAATGAAACAAATTGCTAATCAAATCAGCATAGTGAGACTATGAAATGCCAAAATAGCATGTGTACTATGCAAACCGAGACTCACCTTCCAAAACATTTTATTTATCTATTTATTTTCCCTTTTGTTGCCCTTGTTAAACATTTAATATTGTTGTGGTTGTTGATGTTGTTGTTGTTGGATAGATCAGAGAGAAATGGAGAGTGGAGGGGAAGACAGAGAGGGGGAGAGGGAAAGACAGACACCTGCAGACCTGCTTCACCGCCTGTGAAGCGACTCCCGTGCAGGTGGGGAGCCGGGGGCTCGAACCGGGATCCTTATGCCGGTCCTTGCGCTTTGCACCACAACTTGCTGCGCCACCGCCCAACTCCCAAAAAATTTTTTTTAAGTATTTGGCATCTCTTGGTCACAGTGACAAGAGAACAAGAGAAATGGATCCTTCAAGACCCTACAAAGCGATGATGACCTCCGTGTTCAGATCAGATGGTTCTTTTACCAGTTAATAAAACACGGGGCTTAAATCATTAAAGCATTTCTAAACATAACAGTTTTTCAAAGACTAGATGACCTACAATCTTAAGACCAGGCAGATCCAAATCAAGTGGTCCTGTCAGTATCTAAGACGTAGTTACCTGATCCTTTCTCACTCAGCGACTTGGCAGAGCCCAGCTCAGCTCTGCCACACGGAGATTAAACCTGGGCAGGGGCTAGTGAGGCCTCAACTGTGTGAGTCCCGTGCGTAAAAGGAACGATCCCCCAAATTCACAACCACGATTCACAACGTCAGGAAATCTTCTTTAGACAACAGGTCCATTCGCACCATTTGCGCCTGTGGACCTCGCTTTCCTCATGCAGAAAGTTCATATCTTAATAAGTTAACTAATGACAGTGCATCTCACCGTGATTAGTCAGGCACTGAAAACTAGCCACGCAAACATGAAGGTAGACATCTGGCAATGTGGAAAGTCTTGTGTGCAATCGCCATGTTTCAAAATTCCACAAAACTCAATACTAATTCATTTGTAGACAGTTTATTTTATTTTTATGTTTTATTAAAATTTATTTAACCAGAACAGACCTCAGCTCTGGCTTATGATGGTGCAGGGGGTTGAACCTGGGACCTTGGAGCCTCAGGCATGAAAGTCTCTGTGAATAACTATTATGCTATCTACCCTCACCCCTCAATGCTCATTCTTTGGAATTTTCTTTGTGAAAAAGTCACATTAATTAATTAAATTTATTTACTTTGCAATTTATTTTCCTCATCAGTGTATGTTTTTTTATTTAGCGGAGGTTCACAATATTACCAGGTTCTTTGTAGAACTGCTTGACACCTCTGTAAAATCATCTCCCAGCTGCCACTGAAGTTGCCATCACACCAAGTGAAACTATCTTTTCCCCCCCACTGCTCCCCCTTCTCTATGGTAACGATCATAAACTTCACAGAATCAGAGTCAGTTTGTTTATCATTATTATTATTATTATTATTATTATTATTATTATATTACTGTAATGTGTTTGCTTTGCTTATCTGCATCCTCCATGTGAGTGGCTAGAGTTATGCTGGCGTGCTCTTTCACTTCTTTGCTTACCCAGTTTCATTCATTTTGTTCATTATCTTATTAATGGCCAAGTAATATTCCACTGAGTACCTGTCATGTAGCCTCTTTACCCAGCCACCTTCCTTCAGTGCATTCAGGCTTGTTCCATGTTTTGGTTATTGCAACAGTGCAGCTACCAACATGGGGGTGGGTTCATATTCTCTCACATTAACGTCTTCTTGCCCTTTAGAAATACACCGAGGAGTGATATGACAGTAAGGTGTTTCCATTTTTATTTTGTTAAGAACTCTGTGTACCATTTTCTGTAGTAGCTGCTGGGTTAGGCTCTCCCCCTCCCTCCACCCTCCCCACAGCTCTTTGCTTTGGCTCCATGCAGCATGACTAGTCCAGATTTCACTTCCTGTTGTCCCTTCCCATCCTTGTCCTTGCTTCTGCAACCCCTCCAACCGGTGAGGTCACTCTGCATTGGTCCTGTTCTCTTCAGCACATCACTTAGCATGGCTCCTTCAGGTTCCTTCCAAGACGACACGCACAAACATGGCGGCTTCTGTTATTCCCCCCTTACTTCAGAGCAGGCATCTCTAAAATGCTTTTATGTCCGTGGATCTTTCACACAGACCCCCCTTCTCACTCTAAATAATAACTCTCCCTATGTTTACATTTAAATAGTCCCTTTATACATGTCACGTGCCTTTAATTTGCACAGAGATTTGGGCTACAGGATGCTAGTTACGGTTTGCTCACTATGTCATTCTGTTCATTCCTTTGCTGTGTGGAATCCAGTTCTAGTGAACGCCCTTACCAAGTGCAAGTCCTCAGAGAATGAGCTAGGGGTCTGGCTGAGTTTTCTCAGCACTCGCCTTTTCCAGAACAAAGCATTCTTTCAGAGTGCCTGGTTTACAAAGATCAGATAGCAGCTCAGTTTGATGGGGGGGCGGGGGGACAGTATTTCTGTTGTCTGACAGGCAAGAAAGGGTTATGCAACAGAATTTGTCTTCCTGATATGACAATTGACTGAATTCTTAAAAATTTGTTAAATGATTCACTTCTTTTTTAAAGATTCGATTTTTAAGATGTATCTGAATTGAATCTTTGAAATGTTAACCACCACTACTCTCCTAATGCCCAGTGATTTCTTTTTGGAAAATAAAACATCAGCTCGAAAAGAACTGTGCTCCACACTTCCAGAGGGGCAAATGATGGGGGAAGCAGAGCAGAGGACTCTGTACCCCCGTTCCACTGGGACCTGAAGCCTGGGCCACCAGGGAACTTGTTTTAGACCATCACTGAAAGGAAGCAAAACTGGAAAAAAAAAAAAAAAAAAAAAAAAAACCAGAGGAACCCAGGTGCTGTTTCCTTACCAGAGAGCAGAGGAAAGGAGGAAAGACACTCAGAGCAGTGAGAGGTACAGGTGCGATTCAGAAAGTAAATGAAGGTATGACAGCAGGAAAAGATGGGGGGAAAGACAGAGACAGGTGCAGACGCATACTCTCTCACAGATATAAAGTCTCACAGATATAAAGCCTGGCGGTTCACTTCCTAACAAAGCCCCAAAACCTAGATATAGACCAGGTCCCCTGCGAGAAAGCATATGTTCACACGTATCCATAAACTAGGGCAAAATATATACCTGAAAGCAAAAGTACACAAGAGTCTGCAGTGAGTACCCCCAACTCTTCATCTGCACTATTCCAGGCTTTAGGTCCATGATTGGTCAACAATGTGTTTGGCTTTGTATGTTAACTCTCTTTTCAGCCAGCAGGTTCCAGGTGCCAGCATGATGCCGACCAGACTTCCCTGGACAGACGACCCCACCAATGTGTCCTGGAGCCCTGTTTCCCCAGAGCCCTGCCCCACTAGGGAAAGAGAGAGACAGGCTGGGAGTGTGGATCCACCTGTCAACGCCCATGTTCAGCGGGGAAGCAATGACAGAAGCCAGACCTTCCACCTTCTGCACCCCACAGTGACCCTGGGTCCATGCTCCCAGAGGGATAGAGAACAGGAAAGCTATCAGGGGAGGGGGTGGGATATGGAGGTCTGGTGGTGGGAATTGTGTGGAGTTGTGGTTCTGTTAATGTCTTCTTTTTAAAATAAATTTTAAAAATTAAAATAAATAAATAATAAGTCAGCCTGTATCTGTGAACTTGGGGAAACTATTGCAGTTTCCAGTGGAGGTGTTGGGGACACAGAACTCTGGTGGTGGGGAATCAATATTAAGCCATTAATTTTAAAAAAGAAATTATCTTTCTCTAAAGGGACTTAACTGGAAATTAAAAAAAAAAGTAATGTGAAATTTCTACTTTATCTTTGATTTATAGTTTATCACCTTAGACTAATACAACGAATATTTTTATTAAAATATTTACTTTAAATTTCTTTTTTCTTTTTTATTATTTTTATATTTTTAAACTACAGAATTACATGTCAACACGGGTTTGAATCCACCACCAGAGTTCTGAATCTTCACTCTCCCCACTGCAACCCACCACAGTCCCCCTGGAGTTGTAGACATGGCCCACCATCTTCTCTACAACACTGTCCACATTTATACAAAGTTACCTCTTCTTTTCCTGATTCAATCCTCTCTTTCCCTCTAAGCCACTCATGGCATCATAACTTCCTCCATGTGTCCCTCTCCTGTTCCTTCTCTCTCTCTCTCTCTGGGTGCTGATGGAGCAGAGTGCAGAGCCCTCTTATCTTCATCCTGTCACTTCTCCCCCGCTGGGAGTGTGGACCAAGGTTGCTTATGGGGGGCAGAAGGTGGGAGTTCTGGCTTCTGAAGCTGCTTCTCCGCTGAGCCTGGGCGCTGACAGGTGGATCCACACCCCCAGCCTGTTTCTGTCTCTCCCTAGTGGACCAGCGCTCTGGAGATGCCAGGGTCCAGGACACGCTGGTGAGGTCGTCTGCCCAGAGACGTCGGGTGGAGTCATGGTAGCACCTGCAGGCTGGTGTCTGGAAGGCGGCAGGACCTCGGTTGAGACAAGATGGCTAGTGAACAGGAACCAGAAAGTAGGATCAGAGCAGATGAGATCGGGGGTTTAGGGTAGAAGAAAGCTAGGAGAACCATTTAGCCGTGTTCCTGGGGGCTCACAGCTGTGGTGGTTTTGCTTGAGTTTGGCAGCTAGTCTGAGGTTGGATGATAACGCTGTCTGAGAGAAAGGTGTCAGAGTGGAGCACCAGATTTGAAGAGTTGTGAGGTTGACTTCTCAGGCTGGAATCTCAGGTTACAATCCACAGTAGGATTTCAGTAGCAGCATCATGCAGGGTGGCAGCACCAGTAGCGATGGCAGTAAGGAATCATAGAAAAGGGATTTCAAGAAGTATGGGCCTATCCTAGAGGCACCAGGACTAGGAGGAGAAGTGCAGGTCTTAAAGAGGATGCAAGGGGTTTCTTATAGTCTTGGAGAAAGTTAAAATATCAATAATTAATTATTATAGCCAGATTACTTGGGGGGCTAAGTATCTGGGTTATTATACTTCACTTCACTCTGATGTGAATGCTTCTAGTGGTGTCCCAACCTCCTTGTATTTTAAATACTTACAAGGTCAAGAGATCTTGCCCTATCTGGCCTAAAGCTGGGATTGATTTAGATGTTTGCAGGGCTTTATTTTCCGATTCATTTTTAGAGATCCATAAACAATTAATCCCCTTGTCAGATATTCCCAGATAAGCGATCAGCTTTTGTCTGTTTTTTGTTTGTTTGTTTACCAGAGCTGTGCTCAATGCTGGCTTATGGTGGTGCAGGGGACTGAACCTAGGGCTTTGGAACCTCGGGCATAAGAGTCTCTTTGCATAACCATTATGCTATGTACCCCTGACCCCAACAGTTGATTTTATTTGTTTGTTTGTTTGTTTGTTTGATAGAAATAGACATCAAGAGGGCAGGGAAGATATAGAAAGAGAGACACTCTCAGCACTGTTTGACCCATTATAAAGTTTTGCCACTGCAGGTGGGGACCAGAGGCTTGAACCCAGGACTTTGTGCACTGTAATATGTGCATTATGAGGTACAACCCACCCAGCCCCTGAGCTCACAGCTTTTAAAAGTACTTTACCAGTTTTTAAAAGGTAAAATGAATTCCCCAAGTCATGCAACAATTGTAAACATAGCATAAATACTAAGTAACCTCACCCAGAGACTGACTGGTGGTTTGCACCTGGTAGAGCACACATGTTACAACGCATGAAAACCCGGTCCCCACCTAGAGGGGGTAGCTTTGCAGTGGTAAAGTAGTGTTTCAGGTGTCTCTCTGTCTCTCTCCCTCTTTATCTTTTCTTCTCTCTCCATTTCTGGCTGTATCTATCTAAGAAATAAAGATAATTTTTAAAAAAATTAGTGACCTCACTCAAACCCACCTACTTATGAGATCTAAAAACTTTTGAGTTATGTACTGAAAAGTTAAATAACATTCTCCAAGGTCATCTTGAGAAAAACAGAATCTGTCACCTTAAAACATTGAGAGATGGGAGTCGGGCAGTAGCACAGCAGGTTAAGCAGAGATGGCACAAAGCGCAAGGACGGGAGTAAGGATGCCAGTTCGAGCTTCCAGCTCCCCACCTGCAGGGGAGTTGCTTCACAGGCGGTGAAGCAGGTCTGCAGGTGTCTGTCTTTCTCTCCCCGTCTTCCTCTCCTCTCTCCATTTCTCTCTGTCCTATCCAACAATGACATCAACAACAACAACCAAAATAACCACAACAACAATTTAAAACAAGGGCAACAAAAGGGAAAATAAATAAATAAAAACACTGAGAGATGGGGACCTCACATCGGGTGCCCAGAGAGGCCGCTGTGGAACCAGGACATACTCGTGATGGTGAAACCCTAAACGTTTGTCGTTTCTCTATCATTCTTTGACCCCCCACCTGACTGATGAGTCATTTTTATTCTAATTAAAGTTTTATGACAATCAGATTATAAGAAAGAAACACTGGGCCTATTTGTGCCAACTCTAGCCAATACCCTTCTCATTTGCTGAGTGGCACAGTTGTGCCAGGAGGCTGCCATATGTACGTGTCTACCAATGATATCAGTGGTGGCCTCTAACAGATGGCACATGCACTCTACCGGACAGCGACAACAACAGCGACAACAGCAACAACAGCTGCAGAGCTAGCGTCCCAGGCGAGAGACCAGGAACTCGTGGAGGTGGTAATTCAATTCTTTATTCATGCGGACGCCCCAGAGTCTGGGGTGAGCACAGTGGTTAAGCCACATGGCGCCAAACCACAATGGCCGCCTCCCACAGGAGAGAAAAGAGAGGAAACCAGGAACAGAAGTGGGTTTTATGAGATAAAACTGGAAGTTGCAAGTCGAAATGGAGATGGCTAGGAAAGGGGGTGGAGAAAGGAAAAAGGCATGCTGGGAACTTCCTTAGCTGCTGTTGCTATGGTTTTAGCTGGTGGGAATTAGCAGTACCCTGAGGGGATAACGTGGTGGGGAGACCTTTAGACATTTATAAGACAAAGCAGAAGCTTAGTATGTGGATAAAGGGACTGGCCATACTAGCACAGGGTGGTTTGTCGGCCCTGCCGAACTCAACCACATCTGGACAATTTCCCAACAAACAACAACAGCGAGAACAGTGACAACAACAGCAGCAACTACAGTGACAACAGCAACAACAACAGCAACAAAGCGAAAACAGCACCAACAACAACAGCAGCAACAACAACAGCAGCAACTACAGTGACAACAGCAACAACAACAGCAACAAAGCGAAAACAGCACCAACAACAACAGCAGCAACAACAGTGACGGCAACAACAGCAACAAAGCGAGAACAGCGACAACAGCAGCGACAGCAGCAACAACAACAGCGACAACAAGAACAGCAGCAACAACAGCGACAACAAGAACAGCAGCAACAACAACAGCAGCAACAACAGTGAAGGCAACAACAGCAACAAAGCAAGAACAACGACAACAGCAGCAACAGCAGCAACAACAACAGCGACAACAACAGCAGCAACAACAGCCACAACAACAGCAACAAAGAGAGAACAGCGAAAACAGCAATGACAACAACAGCAGCAACAATAGCAGCAACAACAGCCACAACAACAGCAACAAAGCGAGAACAGCGAAAACAGCAGCAACAACAGCAGCAGCAACAGTAGCGACAACAACAGCAATAACAACAGTGACAACAGCAGCAACAAAGCAAGAACAGCGAAAACAGCAGCAACAACAGCAGCAACAACAACAGCGACAACAGCAGCAACAACAACAGCAACAAAGCGAGAACAGCGAAAACAGCAGCAACAACAGCAGCAGCAACAGTAGCGAAAACAACAGCAACAAAGCGACAACAGCAGCAGCAGCAGCAGCAGCGACAACAGCGTACTTGTCACACATCACCACAGGAGCTATGTATCCCTCCAGCCAGGCAGTGCATGTCGTGTGTGACTTTTAATGTAAATTTGTTTATCCAACATGACCTCAATGGAAAACGGTTTAGAATAATTCTATATTCTGTTCAGGAAGTCACTGTCTCTGCTCAAGGAACTCAAAAGCTATGAACGCCAAGACCGAGTAAGGCTCAGCGGAAGGGATCTGCAGTGTCTAAGGCTTATGACGCAGATGAACAGTATTTCATCAGTGAACTACGATTATGTCAATTAATGGAGGCTCCCAGGTAACAAGATAATTATAACAGAAATTGTTTGACTTCTACAAATACGCTAGCACACATGCAGACAAAGATGAGGGTAGTTTCATTTCATTTATCCAGCAAACTCTCAGGAAAATTACTGACATTACTAGCAGTCTGACTGCCCATAAGACTTTCAATGTCTGACTGAATATCTGAGCCCTGCCCTGTCTTTGCTTCAGTTTACTGAGTAGGAGGCACCTCTGAGGTTCCTCTGCAGCACCCCTGGATAAAATTCTGGGAGCCCCGTCCCTGCAGGTGTTCACTGGAGTTGAGAGCTTAACTTCCTGCAGGCTACCATACACGCACACTTATGTGTCAAGATCCAAAGACACAGCACGTAAAGAAGTAGACACGGGGGCTGGGTGGTGGCGCACCTGGTTGAGTGCACGTATTACACTTATTACAGTGCGCGAGGACCCAGGTTCGAGCCTCTGGTCCCCAACTACAGGTGTCTCTCTGCCTCTCTCCGTCTCTGTCACCCCCTTCCCTCTTGATTTCTGGCTGTCTCTATCCAATAAATAATGATAATAAAAAAATTTCAAAACAAAAGTAGACACTGATTTTATATGAGCATCTTCATATACAAATTTGAATGTCCAAAGAGTGACCGCTTTAATTATTAGTTTGTATTCAGCATTTTATGACCTCGTATCCTTATTTTATCTTTTTAATATTTTTTTATTTTTATTTTTTTCAGAGACAGAGAAATGGTGATGGAAAGTGAGAACAGAGCATAGGAGAGGAGAAGTGAGGGAGAGAGAAAGAGAGAGGGGAAGAGTGGGAGAGAGAGAAAAAGAAAGAGAGATTATGAGATAGTCAGCACTGCTTCACCACTTGTGAAACTCCCCCCTGCAGATGGTAAGCAGAGGCTTGAACCCAGGTCCTTGCACATGATAACTTGTCTACTCAGCCTAGGGAATCACCATTCTTATTTCATCCTATCAGCTGTGTATGTCTCTCTAGTCACATCAATAGCTTACAGGTAACCATGCATTATTATTAGACCCATAGCGACCCCTCCCCGCTGGGCCCCTCAACCAACAGCATCTACCCAAATGCTACTGACCTCTGAGAACCTTGGTAGTGGGATTTCAACAAGAACTCACGGAATGAGTAACCTTCTTCCAGGACACAGACTTTCTGAAATGTTCAATTTTATATCTGATTTTGGAGAGCCTGCATCTAGCTGCCTACACATCTCATTTTGTTTTTCAATGTCTGAGAAAAGACGAGCCTTTCTGATAGATAGCTCATTTAGTCAGTAACAGATTCCCTGCATGAAAACTTCAGCAGGTTCCTAACACCGCCGACACATGGGAGCTGAGCAAGCAGTGTGACACACAGACCTTCCAGTCACCGGCCACTGCTCTGAGGGTCAACTGCTAGCACCAGCTCTATACTGTCTGATTAGAACGAGACTTCGGTACAGAAAAGGGCCTATCACTATCGGCTAACAGTTTCGAGAACAGAGGACAGAGACAGCCTTCCGTTCTCCTGAGCGTGCCCAGCGTCACAGCACAGCTGATGACCCTGTGGCATCTTTAAGGTCAGAAATGTTTAGGAAGTCAGAGCAGCTCGATAAAAGGCATGCTTGGTCCTCCATCTGTAGATAGCTAGTGGGAATATTTTAGTTACATCCCAAAGGGCCTGTGGCTAGTCTCATTTTTTGTTTTGTTTTGTTGTTTCCCTAAGCCTGAAAGCTAATATGCAAGTGGATCCAAGTTATTGTCTGGGGAGATGATGTCATAGCTGGAAAAGGACCAGAAAGCTGGATCAGGGAAGAGAGTAGCTCCCAAATATGAGAAAGGGGTATAAATATAGTTGACTGTAAACCCCATCGATTTGATTTGGTCTGGGGCCCATATTCAGCTTAGAGCCCCCAACTCTTCATCTGCACTATTCCAGCTTTTAGGATCATGATTACTCAACAGTTTGTTTGGCTCTGTATGTTAATTCTCTTTTCAGCCACCAGATTCCAGATGCCAGCATGATGCCAATCAGACTTCTCTGGACAGACAACCCCACCAATGTGTCCTGGAGCTCTGCTTCCCCAGAGCCCTGCCCCACTAGGGAAATAGAGAGGCAGGTTGGGAGTGTGGATCCACCAGTCAACGCCCATGTTCAGCGGGGAAGCAATTACAGAAGCCAGACCTTCCACCTTCTGCTTCCCACAATGACCCTGCGTCCATACTCCCAGAGGGATAGAGAATAGGAAAGCTATCAGGGGAGGGGATGGGATACGGAGTTCTGGTGGTGGGAACTGTGTGGAGTTGTACTCCTCTTATCCTACGGTTTTGTCAATGTTTCCTTTTTATAAGTAAAAAAAAAAAAAAGGCATATGGTTGGGTCCTGTCTTCCTTCCACTCCACAGCTGGCTGGTCTCTGCAGGGGCATGCCCGCCTGGGAAGGCCCATGGGAGCCGCCGCTGCTCTCTGCATGCTAGGTCTCTTTGCCCTAATTTCCGCAGGGGAGTCATTCAGTCAGTCAGCCCACCTGTGTTTAACCACCAGCAACGCAAACCACAACTCACTGTGTTTCTGAGCTACCCGATGGCCTCTGTCTGCCCCTCCCTGGGCCAGCTTCTCTCCTCTCTTAGCTGTGTTTATGATTCACAAACTCACGGCAGTCAGGAAATCCATGTGTGAGTGCAAGTCTTCACCTGGTCTCTTGATTGGAAGGGAAATATTTTATCTCTTAAAAAGCCCTTTCCCAAAAGAAACCCTCCAGGCGCAAAATGCACATGGCCTCTGCAGCTAGCTGGCCTTGGTGCACATGCTGCCTGGCCGGCCTGCAGCGTGCAGCCTCAGGGACGACCTCCCTGTACCTGCCACTTAGAGAGACAAGGGCACCAGCCTCACAGGAACTTCCTCTGAATGGAGTGACATGGAAAGTGTATTTGGTGCAGAGAATCGGGGGTGTGTGTGTGTGTGTGTGTGTGTGTGTGTGTGTTAATGTGTGTGAGTGAGTGTGTGAGTGTGTGAGTGTGAATGTGTGTGTACGTGTGTGTGAGTGTATGTGTGTGTGAGTGTGTGAATGTGTGTGTGAGTGGGTGTGTGAGTGGGTGTCAGTGTATGTGAGTGTGAGTCTGTGTGTATGTGAGTGAGTGTGTGAGTGAGTGTGTGTGTGAATGTGTGTGTGAGTGTGTGTGTTAGTGTATGTGAGTGTGAGTCTGTATATGTGAGTGTGTGTGTGAGTATGTGTGTATGTGTGTGAATGTGTGTGTGTCTATGTGTGTGTATGTGTGTGTGAGTGAGTGTGTGAATGTGTGTGTGAGTGCGAGTCTGAGACTGTGTGTGTGAGTGTGAGTGGGTGTGTGAATGTGTGTGTGAGAGAGAGAGTGTGTGTGTCAGTTATTGAGTGTGAGTCTGTGTGTATTTGAGTGTGAATGAGTGTGTGTGTGTGTGTGTAAGTGTGAGTAAATGGGTATGTGTGTCTGTGTGTGAGTCTGTGTGAATGTGTAAACAAGTGTGTGTGTGAGTCTATGTGTTAGTGTGTGTGTGTGTGTGTGTGTGTGTGAGTGTATGTGAGTGTGAGTCTGAGTCTGTGTGTGTGTGAGTGCGTGTGAGTGTGTGTGTTTGAGTGTGAGTCTGTCTGGGTGTGTGTGTTTGAGTTTGAGTCTGTGAGTGTGTGTGTCTGAGTGTGAGTCTGTGTGAGTGTGTGTGTGAGTATGAGCCTGTGTGAGTGTGTGCGTGTGCGTTCACTGATTCTGTAGCTGCCAATACTAAACTTGACTATACTATGGAGTACAACAGGCAAATACTGAAATCTCAGAGGTTTACAAATAGAAATTCAAACCCCAAATAGAAGCGCAGGTTGGAAGCTCCAGCCAGTGGAACGGCTTTTCCTGAGGCGACTTGTGCTCTGCCTCTCCGTCCACCTGAGGCCCCTCTTGCCCTCTTGGGCAATTCTCTACCCAGCAGTCAGGGAAGGGAAGATGCGAGAGAAGGGAGAATTCAGACATAGCACTGGGGTCCCTCACACAACATTCTCCACACACTGGCTAACCTGAAGTTGCAGGGCTGTTCGTCCCTCTCTGAGTAGAGGCAGTGTGTGTGCAGGAGGCAGAAGGTGGGGCTGGCCATACATCACTGTTGGCACTCCCACAGCAATCTCATAACCCTTGAGCAAAATCATTTCTAAATAAACTTCAGGCTTAATTTAAGACAAGCAATTTAAACACTAATTAACTCACCCTGAGTGATCAACTCTTGGTAGTATCTGCTATCAACCATAGGCTGTCCTCCCTCTTACAGCTTGTCCTTATTAGTGTGAAGCAATGAGGTCTTCAGTTGGACGATTTTAAGGTGGAGGAAGAGGGAGAAAGAGCTTTAAATTTCCCTATTACTACTTTTTTTTTGTATAAGGTAAAGGGAATTGTAAAAAAGATAAATAAATAAATAAATAAATAAAAGGCGTCACTAAACCAAGTCTGGTCTGGCTCTCTGAGAGCCAATGTAGTTGTGTACAGTATTGGAAACTATTCCCCAGATTCTATTCCATCTCCCCAATCTCCCTCCCTTTTTTCTTCCTTAATTAATTCTTCTTTAATTAATTAATTACTTAGTTATTTCACCACTCCTGTCTGTCACCAAAGGTCTGTGCCCCCAGCCCCACCCCACAGATAAGCACTATAGTATTCCCACAGTCTTGGAAATACATTGATACTTTTTGTTGTTGCTGTTTTTTTCACATTTGTATGCTCAATTCTCTGTATGCCACATATGAGTGAAACATTGATTTCCCCTTTTTTGAATACTTAACAGTTGCAAAACTGTAATAACAAAAAGTAAATATCCAGGGAACTGGATTTTGATTTCTAGGAACTAAAAATCTCCTAGAAAAGCAGTGATCTGAAAGGGAAAGAAGAAATGATCTTATTCTACTTAGGTCACAACAACAGCAAGCAAAGAAGGAATTATCCAATTTCCTACCACATTGACCCATTAACACAGGACCCCAGATTCCTGGGAAACTTTTACAGCACCGATGATCATTAAAAGAAAGAGTAGGAAATGCTAGAATTTCTTAAGCACTAGTGTGAAAATTTCTACCACTAGTTCCTGAACCAGAAACCATGGATAGTATCTGGCAAAGGGAAACTCACTTTTTCAGAGGAATATAATTCACTCTCAACTTGGCTATAACTCCCACACTCATTTTCCTCCTCTTAGAGACTCATGACTTTTCTGATATTCAAAACTGTGAGCTAACTGGCACCTCTGCTCACACTGAGAACTATGTCCTCCACATATCCAGCTCTGGCTGGCTTCCTAGCCACCCAGTGTCAAACATCAGAGAAAAAAAAAAATTCTGTGTACACAGGTTATGTCTACAATTAAAATTTTAAAGGTAGCAATGGTAAGATTGGGTCTTGTAAAACAGAGCAATATATATCAGACACACAAGACACGCTTCCACAGTGATTCAAAGTCAACCCAGATTTCTTTTAAACCTCCTTAAGTTAGCCCTGCATCAAATCATCCTACAATGTAATAGGTGAGCAATAACTTTATTGCCTTAAGTTTACCATGAAGAAGGAACTTATAGCTGAGAATTTCCCTCTCTTGGGAAATCAGAGCACATGCATCTGGACGGCAGAGCATACACCCAGGTGTGTGAGTGAGAAGCCAAGGCCAAGGCACATCACTGTAAAACTATCAAACTCAGTGACAGGGTAAAAAAGTCTCCGGCTTCCAGGGAAAGGAAAGAAGTTACATAAGAAAGTCGACTTATCAGGTTCTTATCAGACTTCTCTTCACAAACCCTAGAGGCAAGGAGAGAGTGAAATGATACATAAAGTACTAAAAGATAGGGAATTCGAGCCACAGATCTTGTATCTTGCAAAATTATCCTTCAAATAAGAGAGGGAAATAAAGGCCTTCTCAAATATCCAAAAGCTAAAGGAATTTGTCATCAAACCCCACCTTTCAAGAATTACTGAAAAGAGTCCCACAAGAGAAGAAGAACACACACTAGACATGAGGTGAGTGGCAGGAGGCTAGAACAAGGACTAGAACAAAATAAGAAGCTGGGAAGGATGGTCAAATAGAAAAGGAGAGGGAATTAATGAGCATGGCAATTCTAACAAACGTTAAACAAGACCAATTTATACCGGAGCTTTATAGAGTATGCTAGTTATTATACTTATGGTAACCACAATACAAATCAAGAAGCAGAGATTTACAGAAAGTGTCAAAGAAGTCATTGCAGAATTAATCACAAAAACCCATCCACACAAAATGACAAAAACAAATTGGCAAAGAATCAACGATTTTAAACAGCTCCAAAACTAAAACCAGAATGGATGTAAGTAAACCCCGTATCTCAATAATCATCCTAATGTAAGTGGCCTAAATTTACCCATCAAAAGACTCAGAGTATGTAAATGAAGTAAAGAACAGGAAAACATACATCCAAAGAAAAGACAAACAGAAGTTTTATCTAACAGAACGTAGTGAGAAGTTCCAAGATAACAATTCAAAAAAAAAGGCAGGGACAGCTGTTCTCAGATAAAATAGACTTTCAGGTAAAGGAAAAAAGCAAAGACAGAGGGACACTACATAAGGTTCAAAGAATCAGCCCAACAGAAGACATCACCATTATAAATATATATACCCCAAACACAGGAGCACCCAAATATATAAAATAAAGACTTACTGAACTTAAGGGAGACACTGACAGCAACACAGTAATATTGGGAGATTTTTTAAAATATTTTATTAATATTGGATAGAGATAGGGAGAAATTGAGAAAGGAGGGGGAGAGATAAAGGGAGAGAGACAGAGAGACCCTGCAGCCCTGCTTCACCACTCATGAAGCTTCCTACTGCAGGTGGGGAATATTAGATCTTAACACCAGCCACAGCAAGAGACAGATCATGTAGACAAAAAAAAATAATAATAATAGGTAACTAGTTTTCTTCAATGGAATCATAGCTAGGTGGCTGTAAAAGGCATATACAGAACTTTCCATCCCAAAGAAGTGAATGTACAGTCTCCTCAAGTACACAAGGAGCATTCATAAGGATCAGCCATATTCTGGGTCACAAAGAGCCTACAGACGTGTGATTATGGATAGATTCAAATGTGTCTTGTCAGACCATAACAGTGTGAAGCTACAAGTCTGCTGGATTAGCTTCACAGGCGGGAGACAGACAACCAGAGACTCATGGCTGAGCTGTACGCAGTATCTCTTTATTCATGTGGAATGCAGCGCAGTGTAAGCCATAAGCTTTCTCTAATCTCAATCCTGTCCTTATATATACTCGCCAAGTAGGGTGAAACAGGATGTGACGTAAAGAGGGTGGAGCAAAAAGAGATTGGTAGAAATCAGGGTGTGACTAGGAGAGGGGGCGGAGCAAAAAGACATCCTGAACCAGGGGGGATTAAACCAATGCCCTGCAGGCAGGGTGATGCTTAGTTATCAGTGGTTATGTAAATAGAATACAGTGTTAAGCAGGGGGGATTAAATCAATGAAACAGAAGGGGTTTTAGAAGCAGAATAAGAAGCATACCAACACAAGTCATCTACAAAAAAATACTAATATCAACGTCCCCCAAAGTCTGGAGAACTTTTGTAAAAAATAATATAAATTACCTTTGCTTTTTTTCTTTCATCTTGTTTTCAGATGGACATCTATTCCAAAGTCTGAAGGGGCAATCCACAAATGGATCAAATAAGCACTCTTAAGTGGCTGTATGAATCAGACTTGTATGCATATGTGTGTGTTAAAATGAGCAAAATGGTATATTTTGTACTGTAATTTGAGTTACCTTTCTGACAAGAGTTGCTCTTATTAAATACCTCTCAGTTTTTATCCAAAGTGTAAATTCAGGGAAATTTTCATTTTTCTACCAGGGAGACTTATGGATAATGAATCATTTAGCAAATTCATCAGATTATGTCAGAAGAATTAACCCAGTGCTTTGAAAATATGTTGGTTGCCTGAGTTTTACTATCATGACACTGACTATCAAAGAAAATTAGAGTTCTTTCCCCACCAAATTATTTCTTTATTGTCCACTTGGAAAGTTAGAAGGCAACAAGTTTCAATCCATTTTCAACTAGAATTGGCCCTTCTGTTAGATATCCACTAAGAATTTAGATTAAATTTACAAGTGATCTGAGAATCTATACCTCTGGAAACAAAATGAAATTTTGAATTATTTTTTACTTGTCTAAAAGGGCTTTTCAAGATGCCACAATGAACAAAACACCACAGTTGTTTGTTTTAACTCTGTGCACAGGGCCAAGTGCTTCATTTGTTGCTTTGTAATCTTTCTTTAAAAAAAAACCGCCCCACTTCATTTCTGAGTCTTACTGAAAACTGCACCAATTTTTTTTCAGTGTAGCTTTCAATGCTTTATATAGTCCTCGTTTTGTTATTTGATCTCCTCTTTTAGTTCTCCAGAGTCGAAGTGGAGGTAGGAATTAAACTTTCTTCATTCCTGACTTTGAAGAACAAGAATCTAGAGGCAGTTAAAAAGTAACAAAAAAAGTGTTCAAAGCATTTATACTTTAGTCAACCCAGTTCTAAATCCTAGTTGCTGTATGATAGAAGAGGTTATCCAAGCATATATACATATACATATACATATACATGCACAAGCATATGCACATGCACACACATATAAATACATACATGCATGCATACACATACATATAAACATACATATATATGCACATACACGTACATGCATATACATATATACATATACATACACACACGCATATATATATATCTCCACTAGCTGTAGACTCTAGTAGATACCATGTTGTTAGATGAAAGATCATCCAGGCACACACATATGTGTGCATATATTTTCATGGATGTATAAGGAAATATAATTTTATATATATATATGTATATATATATATATATATATATATATATATATATATATATATATATATGGAAAGAGAGAGATAAGGACTATCTGGAGTTGATATTTTCTTACGGCAAAGAGCAGAGTTTGACACTTGATTCCAAGACACATTCAAGAATGACAAGCACAGGGATCCTTGTACAAAACACAGAACTATGTCCTCTCCCTGCCCCAAACTATTACTGGTTTCCACGTGCAACTAAATGGAGCTTAACTTTCTTGTTATAAGTTTGTGCCAATTTGTGTGGATAGCAATTTCATTTCCTTCCTATGTGGTTAGAGATCCCCATTTTGTATGTTCCTGAAAGCCTAGAATTCAAACCTTCCTTCTTTAGCTCTGACTAGCTAGGGTGCACACCTACGAGTGACAAGCCCTCATATCTGGTGAAATTCGCATCCTGAGAAGCCATCACGCTGTTGAGATGAGAAATGATCACTTATTGACAGCTCTTAGCAGAGGTACAAATACTGGCATTATCCTAAAGAAACAGCTTCTTACATACTTCCTTGATTTCTGTTCATTTTTCATGCCAATTTATCCATAGTTTTTATAGCAATTAGGGGCATCATCCACTGCGTTACAATAAATCCCTTTCTGCTTCTGCTTAGGATGAGCATGGATACCTTCTACAGTTTGCAACCGGAAACCACAGTCTTTTGATAGTGGGAATGGTGTTTATGTAAACTCCTATTAAAGTGTAGTCATATAAACCACTATTTGATTAATATGAGAGGGGAAAAATTGATCATATGTCTAGAACTTTTTTAAATACAGACTGAGTCTTTTTAATACACAGTTGTTGTTGTTTTTAATTGCCACCAGGATTATCGCTGGGGCCCGGTGCTGGCAGGCAATACGCATCCATTTTTTTATTCTATTTTTATTTGAAAATACAGAAAGAATTTGAAAGAAGAGGGGAGATAGTGAAGTAAAGAGAAAAACCACTACAGACAGCCTCACTGCTCAGGAAGCAGTGCCCCTGCAGGTGGGCGGCTAGAGTTCAAGCCAAAGTCCTTATAGATGGCGATATGCACACTCGGCCAGGTGTGCCGCCAGCCAGCCCTCCACTTGGGAAGCACTGAAAAATAAGCCACAGAAGCTCTAGCTCACAGGTGAGTAAGAAGAAGCAGGACGTTAGCTCAAGTGGGATTCACAGGACGTGCAAAATTCCGGTCTTAATTCCTTCCCACCATCACTCATGCCAACACTGAGCAGTGTTCCGGCTTCTCGCACTTTTATTCTCTCCTTCTTATAAAAATAAGATACATAAATATTTAAATGATGAAACAATTAATGAATTAAAATCTGCATTTTATATCGACCATGCAAACTTGACAAATATTGCACTCAGGGTGTGCATACTTTGAAGGTGACGCTGAACCTTGACCAAGGTGTAAATGTCACTCGTGGTGTATGTTTCCGTACCACAGATTGTCAGGAGCAATCTTCAAGCCACAAGGCAAATTATCGGAAGAGTCAAATTTGAACAAAAGCAGAGCAGAATCTTAGAGCTATTTGAAATTCTAAAATTCAAAATGCAGGCTTTATTCTGGCTATTATCAACTTTATGCCAAATAACATTGCTTTGGTAGTTATTTTAATGCCAACAAAACAAAAGACGGATGTCTCAAAATCCTTCAGGTTCTCTACATCAACAAGCGTTTTTTGTTTGTTTGTTTGTTTGTTTGCTGGGTTGTGTTAAAGCAATAGTATTACAGGATTCTCATATTTCCCCTATGCTTGGGGACATTAAAATGAATATTGTCCTACTATAAATTGGAAATCCTCAGACTTGGGGGACATTGAATTAATCTATGCTGAAGATCAAGTGAAGATGACAGCAGTGATTGAAGGATCACTCCGGCTTCCTGAAACTTCTACGTGGCTAATATATATCACAACTCTGTTACGGCGATCATACAAGCACTGTGGAGCTTCAGCCTGGGGCTTCCTGAGACAGGGACACTGGCAATCAGCAATGAGCATGCTGACAACACAAAACTTGGGCACAATTCCTGCTTATGGAATAAAAAAAAGAGTCTACCCTAAATCAGCAAGAAGAGCGCCTTCATCTTCTGTCAGTTCCACTCCCAATCATCAAACTCCTCACCCCCTCCAGAAGCACTGGTTTGCAAGTGATCACTCCTAATAATGGGCTCTCCACCACTAGAAGTGGGCCTTTCTCATTTTTCACCAAATTATGAAATAGCTTCCCATTATAACTTCTGTTCTGTGTACTCCAGCCAAGACTTCTCTTTCGTCTTAAAATGCTCTGCTTTAAATGGGCCTCTAATGTATAATTTTATTGTTTGAGCATTTCATTTTCTTTTTGATTTATGTTTCTTTACAGCTGGTTAGACAGCTCTTTGTGATCTTTTGATGAAAGATTCTACATAAATAAAATTGACTGAGGAGAGGGGCCTTGGTGGTTACGTTAGAGAATGCTCTCTGCACTCAGCAAACTTATGATCAAGATTCAAATCTCAAATGAATGATTCAGAGAACGCTCAAACATTCCCTCTCTCTAATGTTTTATTTTGAAATTCAGAGAAATTTTGGTTTGCCCTATATTGGATGTCATCTGCTGAATACTGACTAAAAGGACAGTTGGGGATATTTTAATCAAAATATATAGGACTATTGATGTTAGAATATGTAGACAGTGCTGGAGAGATAGCATAATGGTTCTAAAAAGACTTTCATGCCTGAGGTTCTAAAGTCCCCCAAGGTCAATCCCCAGCACCACTATAAACCAGAGCAGAACAGTGTTTTGGTCTCTGTCTATTATCTACCTATCATCTATCTATCTACATCTGTGTTTATCATTCCCCCTGTACCTCTCTCATTAAAAATACAATATTTTTATGGAGTTATCAAGAACAATGAACCCACCTTCGCTGACCCATCTTGGACAGAGCTAGAAGGAATTATGTTAAGTGAGCTAAGTCAGAAAGATAAAGATGAGTATGGGATGATCCCACTCATCAACAGAAGTTGAGGAAGAAGATCTGAAAGGGAAACTAAACGCAGGACCTGACCAAATTGTAAGTAAGGCACCAAAGTAAAAACCCTGTGGTGAGGGGTAGACATGCAGCTTCCTGGGCCAGTGGGGGTGAGAATGGGTGGGAGGGATGGGTCACAGTCTTTTGGTGGTGGGAATGGTGTTTATGTACACTCCTAGCAAAATGTAGACATATAAATCACTAGTTAATTAATACGAGAGGGGGAGAATTAATTGTATGTCTCGAAGTTTTTCAAAACAAACTGAATCTTTTCTCAATATATGCAGTGTAATTGATATGCAGACTCTCTCAAAAGCCTAGACCAAATAGATCAGAAGCAACCAATAGCACAGCTATATACAAGATACTGGGTACTGCACAGCAAACCCTAACAAAAGGACTTTTCAAAGTTAACCCAATTACCAAACAATGTGATGATAACATTAACTATCGATTGTCTTTTTGAATCCTAAGACAGCAGGAACCTCACTTCTCCACTATAGAGCCCCTACTTCCCCCAGTCCTGGAACCGTTGGATAGGGCCCACTTTCCCGTATGCCTCTCCCAATCCATATCAAAGAATATTGCATCTGCCGATCACAACCTAACCAACGCAACGATTGCCACCTCAACATGCTTCACCTCAGACTGTGTCCAGAGACTTCACGTGTGGAATGACAACCCTTCAGCTTCATTACTCGGGTGAGACCTTTCCTTTCATAGTATACTCTAATTCCATCTCAGGTGGTTCACTTTCTAACAAAGTCCCAAAACCTAGATATACACCAGTTTCTGTGAGAGAGAACGTATGTTCACACGTATCCGTAAACTACTGCAAAATATATGCCTGAAAGCAGAAGTGCACTAGAGTTTGTAGTGAGTACCCCCCTAACATTTCCTCTCCACTATTCCAAGCTTTGGATCCATGATTGCTCAACAATTTGTTTGGCTTCGTATGTTAACTCTCTTTTCAGTCACCAGGTTCCAGATGCCATCAGGATGCCGGCCAGACTTCCCTGGATTGAAGACACCACCAATGTGTCCTGGAGCTCCGCTTCCCCAGAGACCCACCCTACTAGGGAAAGAGAGAGGCAGACTGGGAGTATGGACCCACCAGTCAACGCCCATGTTCAGCGGGGAAGCAATTACAGAAGCCAGACCTTCCACCTTCTACACCCCACAATGACCCTGGGTCCATGCTCCCAGAGGGATAGAGAATGGGAAAGCTATCAGGGGAGGGGGTGGGATGTGGAGATTGGGTGGTGGGAATTGTGTGGAATTGTACCCCTCCTACCCTGTGGTTTTGTTAATTAATCCTTTCTTAAATAAAAAATTAAAAAATTAAAAACATATATATAATATTTTTAAAGAATATATAAACAATTATAATTATAATGCTAATTAAATTTGGAAGCACTAAGATTTTAAGCTTCTATCTTAAAATCTGTATTTGACAGTCATGGAAACATGTCAACTGGTAGAGCATGGGACCTACAGTCCTGAGTCTCCCAATAGGAGATTCAGTGCCCGATGCCACATACACCAGAGTGGTGTTCTGCTTCTTTGATTCTTAAATGTAGAGATTTTATTAATTACTGAATAATGATTTGCAAGATTATAAGATAATAAAGGTAGAGTTCCCCAGCACCTCCTCCACCATGTTCTGTGTCCCTACCCCTCTCTGTTAACCCCACAGTCTCCCAAAGTCACAGATATAGACTGACTATATAGATTATTTTATCAAGTTGACGTGTTTCGGTTCTCTCTATTCACGAAGGAGTGAAATCATCCTGTAGTTTTCCTTCACTTCCCTACTTCACTAAACATAATCAGAGCAAGTCCCACCCATTCAGTTACACAAGGCACATCATAGAATTTTTTTTAACTGCTGAGTACTATTCAATTGAATATAGATCTCAAGTGATTATATATATATATATATTAATCACTTAATCATTAATCATTTATTAATCATTAATATATTAATATAGGACTCAAGTGATTTTACCCCACTGTTAAAGTCCCTTTTTAAATTATTTTACTTATTTATTATTGGATAGAGACAGAAGGAAATCAAGAGGGCAGGGGGAGATACAGAGGGAGAGAGACACCAGCAGACCTGCTTCACCACTCGCAAAGTCTTCCCCCTGCAGGTGGGGACCTGGGCTTGAATGTGGGTCCTTGCGCACTGTGATACGTGCATTTAACCAGATGCACCAACAACTAGCCCCATTAACTTTTTCTTCCTGTTAACTGTAAGTATTACTCAGAGGTTTTCTTCCCCGCCGGTACTTTAAACTTTGAATCAGGCAAATAAAAAGCATGTGGGTTATTTGAACAAAGATGACTAGCCCCATGTGGAAGCTAACTCATTTGTATTCACTTCTAAGCCCTCTCCTTCACTTGCTTCTTACTAAACCACACCTACACCTATTACAAGTTTCAAGTGTCCTTCTTTTTCTTCTTCCCTCTCAGATGGAGACTTGTCTCAAGTGGCCTCCCCCAGGGCTCTATTCTGGCTCCTACGCTATTTAATATTTACATCAATGACCTCCCAGAAACTTCTTCAAGGAAGTTCATCTACGCCGATGACATCTGCTGTGCAACTCAGGCATCCAAGTTCGACATCCTCGAGGAAACACTCATGAAAGACATGTCTCTGATATCTGATTACTGTAAAAAATGGTGACTAATCCCTAGCACTGCAAAAACGGTATCATCTGTTTTCCATCTACACCATGCCTCGGCCTCGCGTGAGCTTAATGTGCAGCTTGGCGATACGAGAATCCGGCATGAAGCCCAGCCAGTCTATCTTGGCGTTACTCTCGATCGCACTCTGTCATTTCACGAACATCTCATAAAAACTGCAGCAAAGGTGGGCGCGAGGAATCACATCGTTGCAAGACTGGCCAGCTCCTCATGGGGCGCGAGCGCTTCCACACTACGATCATCCTCTCTGGCATTATGCTATTCCACTGCAGAATACTGTGCCCCAGGATGGTTCCGTAGCTCCCATGTCCACTCAGTCGACTCCAAATTATATTCCTCCATGAGGATCATTTCTGGAACCATCCGTTCCACCCCGGTTCCATGGCTGCCAGTTCTTAGCAACATCGCCCCGCCAGATATTCGTCGGGATGCGGCATCATCTAAGTTCATTTCCCACGTCTACGCTCGACCGGACCTGCCCATATACGCGGATATCTTCGCCCACCCTGTCCAACGCTTGACGTCTCGTCACCCAATCTGGTCCCCTACGCCTACACTGAACTTCTCTGTTCCAGACTCTTGGAAACAGAGTTGGCAGTCAGCTGAGGTCAAGAACAAACACCTCATCACAGACCCCTGCGAGCGTCATCCCGGCTTTGATCTAGCACGTTATGATCGGGCCCTCCTCAATTGCTATCTAACAGGCCATGGCCGGTGCGCCACTATGTTCCATCGCTGGGGAGCCAGAGACGACCTGAACTGCCCCTGCGGCTCCAGACAGACTATGACCCACATAGTCAACGACTGCCACCTCTCCAGATTCAAAGGAGGTCTCGAAACTTTACATCAGGCTCAACCTGACGCTGTTGACTAGCTACGGAAGAAGGGCAAATGCTAGAAGAAGAATAAGAGAAGCAGTCCTTAACTTCCTCAGGAGTTCAGGTTCTCTTCCCTCTCAGTGATGAGGCAAAACTAAGTTCTGGTTACAAAAGATTATGAGCTCTAAGTCTAACCACAGGTGACTATTAATTGCTTTTACTATAAAGGAGGGATGCATTGGATCGACCTTCTCGTGGTGCATCCCGTGAGTACCCATTCATTGGGGAAACTGATGATCCTTCCTAGCCGACTGAATCCACATGGATCCCAGTCACTTTCAAAGCCAGCAACAAGCAGCTCCTGACAGCTTTCAACCTGACGCTGTTGACTGGCTACGGAAGAAGGGCAAACGCTAGAAGAAGAAGAACTATAAAGGATAGAGCTTGTGGTGACTTGAGCATGTGCATACAGTTCCATAGGCCCTAGCCTATATCAAGAATCCAGAACTTTTTGGAAAGTGCACAAACTGAAATGGAATTGAGGGCTGTCCTTTGTGTTAGGAAAGATCTCATTGAGCAAAAGAAGTTGGAAGGTTGGCATCTCAGGACTGGCACTGCAGAGGCAATCCTCAGCAAAAAGGCAGAAGCAGCATGACGTGGCGTGGTGGCACAAGTCGTGTCAGTTCAGATGAGACGAGCAGAGGCAGTGTAACAGCTGAAGAGATCAAGAGAGGAGACGTCGAGGCAAAGGAGCAAAGCCCCAAAGATTTCAGGACAAGGAGGAATACAGATTTTGAAGGGAATGGGAAAGTTCCTTGTGATCTTAAAAGGAGCTTAAAGTGGCAATCACTAGTTATTATGATAACCATGCTAGTTAGGAACCTGTCCTTTTGATGGCCCAATAGTTAGAATTAACCGTTAGATGCTTGACATTCCTTCGCCTCTTCTCATCTCCTGAGCTTGAACCAGACCCACCTGGGGACACAGTGCTTCTAGAGATATGTCACCTGTAGATGGACATGGTTTGCTAAGCTCGTTAGTGATCATTCCTTATTGTTTGGGGAAACAGCATCGTACCCGCTGTTGCTCCACGGCCATGATGCCTCCCAGAAGTCCAGTTCTGCTTTTCTCTCTCTCGGGAATCTATCTCTTGCAAAAAAAAAAAAAAAAGTAAATAAGCATAATTTTAAAATAAAATAGGGCTGGGAAGATAGCTAAGTATGCAAGTGATCCTAGGTTAAGTCCCTAATACTGGTGTTGGGAAAGTTGAGTGGTGTTCTGGGGAAAATAGCAAATAAAATACATATTTGGTAGTTAGATGAGACAACAAAATAAATGTGCCTTTGCAAAACAGCAATTATCAAAACACTTTTAGTTCTTAATTTCCAAGGTCTTTTTTAACACTTTAAAAAATATTTTCTATGTGTTTTTCATATTCCTTTAACCTCAAGATATCAAGGAGTGTTAATTATCAGTGGATCATTGTTACTACCTTCCATAACTTGTTTTCCTTACTATACTTTCATATACTCATGAATGACTTGAGAATAATTGATCATCAATATTTTTACCCTTCATGTAACATACCCAATCGACAGGATCTGTTTTGCTTATTGCAGAGATTTGAAATTTTTGCAGTGAACTTTGGTAAAACTGCATATTTCAACAGTCTATTCTTCAACCTAGACATATTTTTATTTAAAAAAAAAACAGAAACTTAGAACTTTGAATAATATAAACTGCTATAATTAACAGCTCAAGTGTGGATATGAATGTGTTATGTAAGTGTGTGACTGTGCAGGTGACTAAATGATAATATTGTTGTATTATTATGATGATGTTATAGATAATTAAATCAAATGCTGAAAAGATCATGAGATGCGTCCACAGTCACCGTCTCTCTGAGTTATAGAAATTGAAGGCACAATCTGAACAAGTCTTCAGATCCACACAACGAAAAGATCAGGGAACACAAGCATTAGGAGACTGAGGCTCTGGGTGCAAGTAAGGGTGTGATGGGGAGTGAGGAGTTAGAAAACAGAAGGAAAGGCAGCTAGAATTAAAGAAAATCGCTAAGAAATGAGCAGTGTATATTATTAACTATTATTCTTTGATTTTCCATTTTATTTTACTTGATGGAACAGAGAGAAAATAAGAGGAAGGAAGAGATAAAGAGGGAGAGAAAGACAGAGACGCCTGCAGCCCTGCTTCACCACTTGTGAAGCTTTCCCCCTGCGGGTGGGGACCGGGGGCTTGAACCTGGTCCTTGTGCAGTAACGTGCGCTCAACCAGGTGCACCACCGCCTGGCCTGGCCTGGCCTGCTTAACTGTTTTTCTTTCTCAGTTTTTCCCCTCATTCTTACATTCCCCTAGCCCAGTTACAACCCTATTACATTCATTAGGTACAGAGAAGGGTGTTGCCACAGGAAGCGAAGTAAAGGGCTTTGCATTTCAAAAGACTAGATTCAGATGGAACTCAGGACATAAATAAAAAATTAAGAAACACCTAAAGACAAAGATCTGAGCTCTTCTGTGCAAAGGCTGATTAAATATGCCTGTGCTGAGAGGGGGATGCTGAGGAGACCTATAAAGGGAGGAGTGGGTAAGGAAGATGGAGTCCCCACATGGGAGAGAGAAATCCCAGAGAAGACCTGGCAGGCCTCTCAAAGTCAAACCCTGCAAGTCTTTCAGGATAAAGCCCCAGAAGATGGAAAGGGCCCGGGTAAGAACTGACTATGACTCATATTCCAGCAGAGAGCGTCTTACAAATGTCTCATAAGATAAGAAACATCCTAATTAGAGAGGTGGGTTTTTTTTTTCTCCCTTTACTAGGGGGATTAATGATTTACAGTCAAGAGTAAAATGCAGTAGTTGGAACATGTGTCACATTTCTCAATTTTCCACATAACAATCTAACCCCCCACGTAGGTCCTCCTCCACCATCATGTTTCAAGACCTGAATACACCCCCCACCCCACCCCAGAGTCTTTTACTTTGGTGCAATACACCAACTCCTGTCCAAGTTCTGCTTAGTGTATTCCCTTCTTATCTTGTTTTCCAACTTCTGTCTATGAGTGGGATCATCCCATATTCAACCCTTTGTTTCTAACTTATCTTGCTTAACACATCTTCAAGCTCCATCCAAGACGGGGTGAAGAAGGTGAATTCATGATTTTTAGTAGCTGAGTAGTATTCCATTATGTATCTAGACCGCAACTTGCTCAGCCACTCACCTGTTGTTGGACATCTGGGTTGCTTCCATGTTTTGCCTATTACAAATTGTGCTGCTATGAACACAGGTGTACAGAGTTCTTTTTGGATGGGTGTGTTGGGCTCCTCAGGATATACCCCCAGGAGAGGAATTTCAGGGCCATAGGGTAGGTCCACTTCTAGGCTTTAGGGACATTTTTGTCATTGGCAGTAAAGATAGCACTGCAGCCACTCTGGCGGGATGGTTACTCAACCAGAAGTAAAACAGCTCAGTCCATGATTTGTGGATAGTTAGCACTGAGGGTCACGTCGCTCCCAGCACTCGGCACAAGCATCCTACTAGAGCAAAAAGAAAGGAACTCAAACTGAGCAAAAAATTAGGATCTGTCGCCTGGGAGTGGGGCACTTACAGTGGAAATTAAACTCAGGGATGAAAAACAACAGCAAAAAAGCTCTGTTTCTTGTATCCATTTATGTAGTCACTCAAAAAGGCAAGTTGATCCCAGTAATGCCCAAGTTATGGTCAAAACTAAGAAAACAAGTGAAGTAAGATGCAATGCTGACTTTCCAGGAGACTGCAGTGAAAGGATGGTGGACAGAACAGCAAGTCAGAGATACAACTTATCACAGGATTAAAAAGGGCTGTGGTAGTTGAGGAAAGGTGTGTACACATGGCTATGTGTGTACATGCATGCATAATCTAAGATGTTGTCTATCCCATTTCCTTCAGGTATAGAAAGAAAGGCAGAGACTTCACCAATTATTCATGGAAAGCATTCTGCAAATTTATTCTTATTCTTTCATCAGACACAATTAACACAGCCATCATGTACATCTCTTAAAGAGAAAATGGAAAGTGTGTATATCTACACATAGAGAATTGAAAATACATGTAAAAATGAACATGCATGAACATGCCTGTGAAAGAGAGAATAGAACATACATGTTAAATGTAAAAAATAAATATATTGACCTATTTCCAAGACTATAGGAGAACCACAGTGGTTATCTGGGGGGTGAGGGAGGGAACATAGACTTTGGTGATGGCAGTGGTAAAAAATAAATAAATGAAATTACACTCATGTGACAACTAACTGTCATGTAATCTATAACTCCTCTAATAAGACAAAAGAAAAATAATAAATATGAATACATTTACCATGCCCTTTATGTATCTTTCAATCCCAGTAGTTTACCTTTGTCAGTAATACGTACATTGTATTCTGTTTTTTTTAATGTTTCATTTTATTGTTTTGTTGTTGTTGTTGTTGTTGTTGGATAGAGACAGAAATCAAGAAGAGAAGGGGAGTGGGAGAGGGAGTGGGAGAGGGAGAAAGAGAGACACCTGTAGCACTGCTTTACCATGCGTGGAGCTCATGTGGGTCCTTGCACTTACTACTGCGTCACTCTCCTTCTCTAGATCCCCTCCTTCTCTCAATTTCTCTCTGTCCTGTCAAACAAATACATTTTTAAAAAATACTTGCTGTATGTGCTGTATAAATAATCCAGTTTTCTCAGCCCTTGTATGCAATAGGTCTAATAGGTTCACTCATTCCGTTTTCCTTTGTGCTTGAGAACACAGCTGGCGTCAGCAATGGGCTCCCTAGCCAACTCTCCCTTGCTCTGTTTTTTCCTGTTTTATTTATCCATTTCCTAAACTTTCTCCATAACCTTCTGACTCTTAATTTTGTGCCTTGGAAACTATTTTTTTAGATTTTTTTTTATTATCTTTATTTATTTAATGGATAAAGACAGCCAGAAATCAAGAGGGAAGTAGGGGATAGAGAGGAAGAGAGACACCTACAGCACTGCTTCACCACTCATGAAGCTTTCCCCCTGGAGGTGGGGACCAAGGACTCGAGCCTGGGTCCTTGCACATTGTAACATGTGCTCTCAACTAGGTGTGCCACCACCCAGCCCCTGCCTTGGGAACTATATCAGGTAAAATAAATAAATAAATAAATAAATAAATAAATAAATAAATCAAGAAAGAGCTAGTTTTTGCTAAATACTGCATCGTTTAGCCTCCACCACTCTGAGAAAATGTCTAGAGGTTAGAATAACTGGCTTATTACTTAACTATAGGTGTGGAAATGTGTCGGGCTAGTGTCGAGAGAGAGAGAGAGAGAGAGAGAGAGAGAGACAGATGACCCAGGAGCCAAGCTCGTGGTGGCAAAGCAATACAAATCTTCATTCATTCGAGCACCCCAGAGTCAGGCAGTAGCACACCTGGTTAAACCACGTGGCACCAACCACAATGGCTGTCATCAGCCTCTCAGTCTGCACGCCCGCCGCCCCCCAGGTCAGGACACAGAAGAGACAAAACAGAAACAGAAGTGGCTTGACAACACCATACATGGTTAGGAAAGGGGTGGAGAAAGGCAAAGGGGGCTGGGAATGGTATGGACCTCCCCAGCAACTGTTGCTAGGGGTTCAACTGGCAGGATTAGCAATACCCTGCAGGGATTTAGGAAGGAGACCTTTAGTCATTTGTAAGACAAAGCAGAAGATTGATATGTAGATAATAAAGGGACAGGCCATATTATCAGTGAATGTAGGGTGGAGCAGGCTTAATGTCTTTTAAGGAATGCTGGGCTCCGGTGGGAAGATGCAGGATGTTTTTGTGGGGGAGGGGAGACTTACATGGACACCAACCTTTTGAGGTTCATGTCTCTCCCTTTTTGCTCAACCCCTCCATAGAGAGAGAGACTTTCCAGGAGGGACTCACCTCTCAGGTAAAGCCCTGCCATGCTCCGCCACATCCCCACAACCTCCCTGCAGAAATGGAAGTCATCAAGTCAGGGCATGGTGGGCACCCATTTCATTAGAGCCTGGTGTTCTGTTCTTTCGAGCATCATGTCACATGGTCCTGTCTGCTGGCCAAAGGGAAAGTGACCTTGATGTCTCTACTTGTACCTGAAGAAGGCTCTGAGCCCGTAGCCCACACAAACACAAAAATAGTTTTATTTTGTCTGTTCAAATGCCTGATAGGGTGGATGACACAGTATTCATGAGTGAATATATTCTTTCTTTTCTTTAAATATTTATTTGTTTGTTTATTTCCTTTTTGTTGCCCTTGTTGTTTTTCATTGTTGTTGTAGTTATTATTGTTGATGTCATCATTGTTAGATAGGACAGAGAGAAATGGAGAGAGGAGGGGAAGACAGAGAGAGGGAGAGAAAGACAGATACCTGCACACCTGCTTCACCGCCTGTGAAGTGACTTCCCTGCGGGTGGGGAGCCGGGGGCTCAAACTGGTATCCTTACACCGGTCCTTGCGCTTTGCACCACATCCGCTTAACCCTCTGAGCTATCGCCCAACTCCCAAATATATTCTTTCTGTAGTGAGTGCCTAATCTTCAGTAAGCCAACTTGATTTCCTTCATGCCTTCAGCTTATAGGCCAGTGCTTATTTTCATGGTTGATTAATGGTTCTGATTCTCCCTCCAAGCAGGAAATCCAGTATCCCTTAGGGGGACCTGAAGACACAGATGACCAAGAATTCAAGGAGGTCTATTCACAGCAGAAATCAATGGAGAAAGGGAGCTATGTTAATGTAGACAACAGCTCTACCAGGCTCTCAATGCAAGTGCTCAGCAAGAAGGGAGCAGAGGGAGATTCGGGGGTAACAGAGCAGGCATTCAGGATACCACACACAGCACAGTTCCATCCCTCAGAAGCCAGTGTCAACAGCCCCTTCCCCATGTGGAAATTTAAAGCTTCCCTTTTGTGACTTCTGTTGGGTTTACAGCACCGAAAGTCAACTTCACCCCTCTCCAAAGATTGCTTCTTGGATTGAATGTGTGCCCAGGACCCACCAGGGCTTGGGTTCACAGAGACCACATGACACGAGCATGAAGAGCATTAGTCAAATGATCCCAGGACCCTGGAACCTCCTCATTTCACTAGAGGGAGGTGAGAACTAGTCTCTGGGACCTGTAGAGTACCTGAGAGAAAGTATCTCCTCTATGATGGTCCTAATGTTTCCAATGGGTCTTGAATAGCACAGATTGTTTTAATCCAACAACAGTTACTCTCCTTTAACCATGATTTAATTATCCTGTCCGTTCATTCTTTATAGATACTGGGACAACACCCCTTACACTTTTTTTCTGACTGGTTTACGGAAAGTGACAAAACGGTGTGGGAAGAAAGACAGACTTTTTGAGGTCAGAACGGCCAGGGAGAGGCGCCCCATTCAGTAAGTGTGTTCTCTCTCTCTACACCCATGCCTGACTCACTCAAGAATCTTCATCATCTTCGCTGATGTTTCCTTCATCCTCTGTGAGTTCCATTCAGGCTGTTAAATAGCAGCCTGAAGTCAGGGGAATTAGACTTGATTTATGAATCAGGAAAAAATATATCTACTCTTTTTTCCACCTTTATTTATGCCAGAATTTACATCTCAAGTAACATTCTACTTTAATATATATAATCCACTTCCATGTTCAGAGAACTAGACAAACCCAAATACTTGTCTTGTCAGACACCTCATGGGCCTTAAAATGTTAGAGAATTTAAATATGTCTACAGAAAGAAAACTGGTTTATAGCACTGTATAGTCCTCAGGTGTTATCTTCATTTTTTAAAAATATTTATTTATTTTCCTTTTTGTTGCCCTTTTTATTGTTGTTATAGTTATTACTATTGTTGTTATTGATATCGTTGTTAGATAGGACAGAGAGAAATGGAGAGAGGAGGAGAAGACAGAGAGGGAAAGAGAAAGACAGACACCTGCAGACCTGCTTCACCGCCTGTGAAGCGACTCCCCTATCTTCATTTTTAAAGCATTGGTTAATAATAATAATTATATACTTCTGTGGTAAACAGATGTGACACAAAATGACTATTTTCACTTATATTTGCATAATGTATTGTCCATTAATGTCGGGTTCTCCCCGACAGGTAGTCGCGAGGAGGGAGATCTGGACCAGCCGTACCCCCCTTCTGGGGCTGAGCGCGAAGGAGAGTGTCAGCGACTTGAGAAAAGAAAAGACAGCGAGTCGGGAGTTCTGTCAAGGCAGTGACTCGCTTTATTGAGGAAAAGGCCATTTTTTATAGGCGGGGGGGGGGGGTAGAGGCAGGGATGGAAAGGTAGGGTGAGATGACATTAAAGGTGGTGTGAAGTGGCGTCACCATCGATGGGGCCTATGCTCTTTACGCATCATCAGCTGGAGGGCAGAGGTGAATTCAGGCACGGCCTACAGGAAGTGCTGTGTCACTCTGAGGAAGTTAGTGACCGTCAGCGAAACTCGAGCCAGGCTTACGGAGTGTCTGCTGGGCCTAGATCAGGGCCAAGCAGACCCCAACAGATTAATAGCTTCATAGTCTCCCTTTGTCAGTCCTAGAAATTGATAAGAAGGGACAGGATATAGTACTTGAAAGCTGTGTCTTTCCACTTTGTCAAAATAGTTTCACTTGGCTTTATTTGTTTCTTTAGTTCAGTGTCATTCATTCAAACAATCAAGTTAGAAAGCAATTTTTACATCAGAAAGACTGACCACTCTGTCTCTACTTACTATCTCTAGTCACCCCAAAGAGGGGATCTTTGCACTTCACACCAAACACACGCATGCACACGCACACGCACACGCACGCACACACACACACACCAGGACTAGCAGGCAACAAAGCATGATTTCTCAAAGGAAAACACTTTGGCCCTGGAGAAATAGCTCAGCAGATAAGGCCCCTGCATGGCCACTCGTGGGAATCCAGCACCACACAGAAGATACTATGGCATCAGAGGAAACTCTGACACTACCCCATTGTCTGTCTGTCTGTCTGTCTATCTGTCTGATTGAGTGACTGACTGTCTATTCATTCCCTCTGTCCTTTTGGTTGGCTTATCTAAATAAAAAACACCATCAGAGGGGTAAAATCATGCACGCAGGAGTCCCCAGTCATGAAAAAAAGAAGGGAGAGGAAGAGGCGGAGGAAAGAGGAGGCAGAAAAAAACATATGTGCTGGGTGTTGGACAGTAGCGCATGTGGCGCAAATCGCCAGGACCAGTGTAAAGAACCCGGTTCGAGCCCCCGGCTCCCCACCTGCAGGGGAGTCGCTTCACAGGCGGTGAAGCAGGTCTGCAGGTGTCTGTCTTTCTCTCCCCCTCTCTGTCTTCCCCTCCTCTCTCCATTTCTCTCTGTCCTTCCCAACAACAAAGACAGCAATAACAACAACAATAATAACTACAACAATGATAAAACAAGGGCAACGAAAGGGAAAATAAATAATACATCTATGTGTATATATATTTTAAAAAAGCGTATGTGCTGCATAAGGCAATGGCTCACCAGCGGAGGAAGGCAGAACCACAGTAGATGTTCAGGAGTGTATGTTTGTGTCGACTCTGCATTTGTGCCATAAATCAACCCAAAGAGACTATTCAACTCAGGGCCAGGTGGTGGCACACCTGCTTAAGTGCACACACTACAGCGCACAAGGCCCCAGGTTCAAGGCCTCGGTTCCACCTGCAGCGGGGAAAGCTTCACAAGTGGGGAAGCCGGACTTCGGGAGGCGTAGCTGTGGGGTCGCTGAGACCAAATCGCCTCTCCTCCCAAAACAACAAATAAATACGCGACCCAACTGACGTCGTCACCTACAGGTGAAGGTCCTGCGGCCTCGCTCAGGTGGGCGCTCCCATGCGGCTGGGGCGGAAAGGGGCGCGGGTGCGGCTGCGGGTGCGGGGGCGGGGGCGGCTGACGGTGCGGGTACGGATGACTGTGCGGGTGCGGGTGAGGCTGACGGTGCAGGGCGGGGGCGGGGGCGGGGGCGGCTGACGGTGCGGGTGCGGGTATGGATGACTGTGTGGGTGCGGGTGCGGCTGACGGTGCGGGTGAGGGTACGGTGCGGGTGCGGGTGAGGCTGACGGATGACGGTGCGGGTGAGGGTACGGATGACTGTGCGCGTGCGGCTGACTGTGCGGGTGCGGGTGAGGCTGACGGTGCGGGTGCGGCTGCGGGGGCGGCTCTGGCTGCGGGGGCGGTGCGGTCAGGTCAGGTCAGAGCTCCCGCCTGCCCGGAAATCTCGGCGATTTCTCTTGAAGGGCAGCGAGCAACACTGTTCCTAGTGCGGGAAGAAAGAGCCAGGGGCTGAAACTTCTCAGTCTTTGACTCGGGGGCTTCGCCTCCTGAATGTAAGGCCAGGGCACAACATAAAGCAGGACATCGTGACCGCCAGACAGCCAAAGCAACCACCCCAGCCCGTCTCACATGCCGCAGATCACACCGCTAGAGAAACCTACTTAGGTCTTGCGCCGTCTTAGCGTCAGTTCTGGGATGCATTGGAGCGACCTTCCCGTGGTGCATCCCGTGAGTCCCCATCCATTGGGGAAACTGAGGATCCTTCCTAGCCGACCGAATCCACATGGATCCCAGTCACTTTCAAAGCCAGCGACAAGCAGCTCCTGCCAGCTTTCAACCTGATGCTGTGGACTGGCTACGGAAGAAGGGCAAACGCTAGAAGAAGCGTCAGTTCTTTGCCGCATATCACCTAGAATCCCGAATGAAATGGTCTGTCCTCTCTCCCTCTTCCACGCTCTCCGTCTGTGTGAACCTGGCACAGACATGGCTGCCCGAAAACAGCCTCAGTGCTGACACTGTCTGACATGGAGACTTAGTCTATGTGCATAGTGACAGGGTTTTCACCATATTAACTATGCCTTTTCACTCCATAACCCCCTTCTTCTTAAGATTTACAAACAGGGGACAGGTGGTGGTGCCGGTGCAGGTTGAGAGCACATGCTGCAGTGCACAAGGACCCGGGTTCAAGCCTCCAGTCCCCACCTGCACCTGCTGGGGGAAAGCTCTGTGAGTGGTGAAGCAGGACTGCAGGTGTCTCTGTCTCTCTTCCTCTTTATCACCCCTTTCCCTCTCAATTTCTGACTGTCTCTATTCCAATAAATAAATAGAGATAATATAAAAGATCTACAAATAACTATCACCTCTATCTTTATGTACACAGAATTATTTTAAAGATCCAAGCAAGTACTGAGGTATGGGTGCAATGGTAAATACCCAGTTGACATATTGAAATCTAAAACCTAGAATTCTAGAAAGGTGTCACAGTCTCCCAAACATCACTGGAGTTGGCATAAACAGTAATTCACATAAACTTCAAGAACATGGGGAGTCAGGCAGTAACGCAGCAGCGGGTTATGCACACACGGCACAAGGCACAGGGACCGGCGTAAGGATCCCAGTTCGAGCCCCCGGCTCCCCACCTGCAGGGGAGTCGCTTCACAGGTGGTGAAGCAGGTCTGCAGGTGTCTGTCTTTCTCTCCCCCTCTCTCTCTGTCTTCCCCTCCTCTCTCCATTTCTCTGTCCTATCAACAATGACGAAATATCAGTAACAAAAATAATTACAGCAACAATGAAAAACAACAAGGGCAACAAAAGAGAAAATAAACATTTAAAAAAAAAACCTTCAAGGACATGTGGCTTCAGACTCCCACGGCAGATGTTCTGGTGAGCTAGTTAGTAGTTGCTGCCCTACTGTACACAGATGCACCAGCCCTGCTAACACGGCACCCTATTGCACAGTGGCTGCACTGTCCTAAACATCTGGACTTCCAAAGTACATTCACTTGAGAACTTTCAACGGCAGAAAAATCACTATTCTTTTTTTAAAATTTTTTATTTAAGAAAGGATTAATGAACAAAACCATAAGGTAGGAGGGGTACAACTCCACACAATTCCCACCACCCAATCTCCATAACCCACCCCCTCCCCTGATAGCTTTCCCATTCTCTATCCCTCTGGGAGCATGGACCCAGGGTCATTGTGGGTTGCAGAAGGTAGAAGGTCTGGCTTCTGTAATTGCTTCCCCGCTGAACATGGGCGTTGACTGGTCGGTCCATACTCCCAGTCTGCCTCTCTCTTTCCCTAGTAGGGTGGGTCTCTGGGGAAGCGGAGCTCCAGGACACATTGGTGGGGTCTTCAGTCCAGGGAAGCCTGGCCGGCATCCTGGTGGCATCTGGAACCTGGTGATTGAAAAGAGAGTTAACATACAAACAAATCAACGCAACGATTGCCACCTCAACATGCTTCACCTCAGACTGTGTCCAGAGACTTCACGTGTGGAATGACAACCCTTCAGCTTCATTACTCAGGTGAGACCTTTCCTTTTATAGTACACTCTGATTTCATCTCAGGTTGTTCACTTTCTAACAAAGTCCCATAACCTAGATATACACCAGTTTCTGTGAGAGAGAGCATATGTTCACACGTATCCATAAACTACTGTAAAATATATACCTGAAAGCAGAAGTACACTAGAGGTTGCAGTGAGTACCTCCCTAACACTTCCTCTCCACTATTCCAAGCTTTGGATCCATGATTGCTCAACAATTTTTTTGGCTTCGTATGTTAACTCTCTTTTCAAAAATCACTATTCTTAACGCAGATTTGATGTTTGGAAAATAAAATGTATTCAGTGAGAAATCTTATGAATAAATTTCAATGAGCTGGTTAATACCATTTGGTATCAAATTAGATCTGTGTTTTGCACATGACTTGAAAATGACTATTCTAAAAGACCTCAAAACATATTTTGAGTAAATATTATTAAGCTGACCCTAAATATGGCTTCCTCTATATAAATGAGTGCTTGGGTAAACAGTTAATGTTATATATGATTATTTTTTTTAAAAAAGCCTCTTTACTGTGGGCGAGGACAATCGCACTTAGATTCTTCCCCTTCAAGATAACAAGTTACAAATTAACAAAATTATGCAGAATTTAGCCCCTAATCAAAGCTATTTATGCCTTTAGTCCTCTGGTCCCACATATCTGGGAGTGAATTGATACTAAATTTGATAGTGTCACTTTGCTGCTGCTTCTAATTTGTGATTATCCATTACAAGGAAATACCACTCATGTTACTGTCTTCCTGAATATCTGGATCACATAAAGACTTAATCTAAAATACAAACGTTGAAGAAATATAACTTAGGATAGATTATATGAGTTAAAATGCAAATTCACATATTAATGTCAAGTACTCTGATGTAAAAGGAAATTATAAAATTTACACCTGCCTGAAGAAGTTTGATGCATGGAGGTTAATATAAAGCTTTTATTTCCTTGTGGAAAGAGGAATGTGACAGAGACTGAACGCCAGCTCTCCTTCAAACTGTTTTATTCTTATTTTACCAGCTGACATATCCATCGGGGTCAACCTTATACTGTAGCAAGGAGCATCTTCATTACACAAATCGCCACATGATTCTAGTGGGATATTTAAAACAAGAAAATCTTCTTTCGGAACACGCCTATAACAAATGCCAAATCATTCCATCAGTCATTGTCTCAATGGAAAAGGATGTGTTGTGGGGCTGGGTGGGGGCCCACCTGGTTGAGCACACATGTTACAGTACACAAGGACCCAGGTTCAAGCCCCCGGTCCCCACCTGCAGGTGGAAAGCTTCGTGAGCGATGCAGCTGGGATGCAGGTGCCTCTCTGTCTCTCTCCCTCTCTATTCCCCCCTTCTCTCTTGATTTATGGCTGTCTCTATCCAATAAGTAAAGAAAGATAATTTTAAATTCTTTAAAGAAAAGAAAATAATGTTTTGCTGGAAGAACTTGTAAAGATATTTTTAAGTAGAGAAGAACAATGAAACCCCTACTATTATAAAGAAATCCAATATTTTAAACAATATTATTTATCCCCATTTTTATATTTTCTGATAAGTTCTGTAGTGCTTGTTTGTAAAAGAGTTGTCTGCAAGAGACCTAGCCTAACAGAAGCTATCAGAGTTTACTGAGTTATATAAATCTACAGTGAGCATATATTAACAGTGTCTATAATGATAAAAATATTAAGGAATGGGGGGAGTTGGGCTGTAGGGCAGCGGGTTAAGCGCAGGTGGCACAAAGCACAAGGACCGGCATAAGGATCCCGGTTCGAACCCCGGCTCCCCACCTGCAGGAGAGTCGCTTCACAGGCTGTGAAGCAGGTCTGCAGGTGTCTATCTTTCTCTCCTCCTCTCTGTCTTCCCCTCCTCTCTCCATTTCTCTCTGTCTTATACAACAACAACAACAATAATAACTACAACAATAAAACAAGGACAACAAAAGGGAATAAATAAAATTTAAAAAAATAAAAACTTAAAAAAATATATTAAGGAATGGATTGAATAAAAAGTCTCCCAGTCTAATTCATTTCCTAATAATTTCAGTCTCAGTCATTAAATACAATGAAATTACTTTTGATTTTTATTGGATTTTTTAATAAGCTCCAAGTAGAGACAATAGTAGGCTCATCCTCAGTAAACATGCTACCCATCTTCAAAAGGCAGAAATGTGTGGAGAAACTGGTTTCAACTCTATTCCTTGCCACACATACACTGGCTCTTCATATTGTTCAATTCATCAACATTTGAATATGTATATCTAAGAAACAAGGCCCCAACTCTCTTTTTGCGTGCGTGCCCTCAGCAACATCATTAACCCTAAAATGTCATGCTAGTGTAATATCACCTGACACCTAACTAGAGAGCACATACTCCTGACTGTCTCACACATGTGTTTACAATAATCTAAACCTAAATAAAATGGATACATGACACTTAGTTGAATTAGCCTTTAGGTGTCTTATAATAGCACAGACTGTCACCATTCATGTTTCTTCCTCACTATTGGTAAGGAAATACCATTGGTGGGGCTGGGTGGTAGCGCACCTGGTTGAGCGCACATGTCACAGTGCTCAAGGACCTGGGTTCGAGCCCCCAGTCCCCCCACCTGCAAGGGGAAAGCTTTGTGAGTGGTGAAGCAGGGCTGCAGGTGTCTCTGTCTCTCTCCCTTCCTATCACCCCCCTTCCCTCTCAATTTCTGGCTGTCTCTATCCAATAAATAAATAAAGATTTAAAAAAAATTTAAAGAAAATACCACTGGTGTTGGTTGAAAAGCAGCAGGTAGGGTGACAAGCAGAAAATAGTTCACTGGAAGCCTGCACTCTACCATGGAGACCTGGGTAAAGGTCCATGGCCACCACATGGACACACCATGCAAAGGTGAGTCTTTCTCTCCCCTTCTCTTTACCCCTCCCCCTCTCTCCCTCTCCCTCTCTCCCTTTTTATCTCCCTCTCTCTTACTATCTCTCACCCATCTGGGGTCGAGGGAGTCCACAGAAAGAAGCAGAATCATGCAACCATGAATCCTCACAGAATCTCTGGAAGTTAAAATAAGAAGAATAAGGATAAGAATAAGAAGGATAAGAATAAGAATAAGGGGAAGAAGAAGAAGAAGAAGAAGAAGAAGAAGAAGAAGAAGAAGAAGAAGAAGAAGAAGGAGGAGGAGGAGGAGGAGGAGGAGGAGGAGGAGGAGGAGGAGGAGGAGGAGGAGGAGGAGGGGGAGAAGGAGAAGCCCCCACACCTATAGACAACTAATTGTTGACAAGGGAGTCCAAAACATTAAATGGAGAAAGGAGAGGTTTTTTTTTTTTTATTTCTTTATTGGGGAATTAATGTTTTACATTCAACAGTAAATACAATAGTTTGTACATGCATAACATTCCCCAGTTTCCCATTTAACAATATCGCACCAAAGTAAAAGACTCTGGGGTGTGAATGGGTGGGTGGGGAGAATACAGGTCCATGAAGGATAATAAATGACATAGTGGGGGTTGTATTGTTAAATAGGAGAGTCTTTTCAACAAATGGTGTTGGGAAAATTGGTTTGAAACATGCAGAGGAATGAAAGCCAACTCCAAATGGACTAAAGACATGAACATTAGACCAGAAATTATTAAATACATACCAGAAAACATCAGCAAAAAACTTTTTGATATATGCTTTAGAAATGTCTTTGAAGAATCAAATCCAACCACAAGGAAGAAAACCAATGGGACTGCATCAAACTGAAAAGCTTCTGCACAGCAAAAGCCACCAATCATCAAAACAGAATGACATCCTACAGAACTGGAGATCTTTATAGAAGATAAAAAGTTAATATCTTTATGTCAGATAAAAAGTTAATAGCCAAAAGCACATAGAGTGCTCAATGAACTCAGCAACAACAACAAAAAAGAATTATTAAAAAATAGATTGAGGGAGTCGGGCGGTAGCACAGGCGTAAGGATAACTACAACAATAAAACAACAAGGGCAACAAAAGGAAATAAATATTTTTTTTTAAATGCAGGGTCGGTAAGTGATGAACCCGGCTGAGTACAGGTCACAAAGCACAAGGACCTGGGTTCAGTCCCCAAGTGTCCACCTGCACGTGTGGAAGTAATGCTCTACAGGCGCCTTTCTCTCGCCTTCTTTATCTCCCATTTCCTTCTTCATTTCTCTCTGTTTTTATTCAATAAATAAAATATACTGATTATCAGAGAAATGCAAATAAAGACAACAATGAGATACCATTTCACATCTGGGAAGATGTCACACACTAGAAAAGGCAGAAATGGCAAGGGTAGGAGAGGATGTGGGGACAATGGATTCCTTCTACACTAGTGGTTGGAATGTGAATTGTTCCAAGTCCTGTGGGTAACAATCTGGACACTTCTCAGGTCACTAGCAAAGGACCTGTCCAATGCTCTCTGTTGGGTTTTTATCCAAAAGAAGAAAAAACACCTATCCAAAAAGATGTACAACTATATTCATAGCAGCACAATTTACATTAGTCCAAACTTGGAAGCAAGCCGGATGCCCAACAAGTGAGTGGCTAGGAATGTGAAGTATGCACAGACTGGAACTCTACCCATCTGTCAGAAATGATAAGTCATCTCCTTGGCTCAGTCTTGGATTCATCTTGAATAAACCATGTCAAGTGCAATTAGCTAAGAAGAGACCAGTGAACACTTACAGGTAGCACTTGAGAGAAACAAGGAGAGAAAGGGCAAACACAAGGTGAAGCTTGAACAGGGGTTCAAGCAAGGGACAAAGTACAAAGCAAGGGACTCTGGGGAAGCAGGGAACGGCAGGGGATGGACAGGGCATTGGGGTCCTGGTGTGTGACAGCAGCAAAAAATCTCAAGAAGAGAGTATTTTACAGACATCTATCACAGAGAGATGAGAAATTATATCTATGTACCAACAACTGCACCATGTATCACTATCCCCCCAAAAAAATTATTTGGAAAAATTACCAATAAAACCAACAAACATTTCAAAACAAAACAAAATCAAGGGGGTCAGGCTGTGTACATCCAGCTGTGGCAGGACTCCAGTTCCAGCCCCCAGGCCCCACCCGCCGGGAGAAAGATTCACGAGCAGAGAAGCAGCACCATGGGTGTGTCTTTTTATCTCTCCCTATCTTCCCCCTTCCTCTCAATTTCTCTCTGTCCCTGTCCAGTAAAAAAAAAAGTAAAATAAAATAAAAGTTTGCCCACTTCCATTCAATTTAGTATTAAATGCCTAGCATTTAATTAGACAATACAAAGGAACCAAAAGAAATCGGACAGCATAAGAATTGGAGCTCACTGGTGATGATGTCAGTGTTTTTGTACTGTTCTTCTGTCCTAGGTGAAAACACATGCCAGCTTGCTTTAAAAAACAAACTATTAGTAATTTAATAATAGTTTACAGGACTGTAAGATAACAAAAGTATAATTCTACACAGTTGCCACCACCAGAGCTCCATGTCCCATCCCATCCTTTAGGAGAGGGTAGATAGCATAATGGTTATGCAAACAGACTCTCGTGCCTGAGGCTCCAAAGTCCCAGGTTCAATCCCCCATACCACCATAAGCCAGAGCTGAACAGTGCTCTGGTTAAAAAGAAAAGAGAAATTTCCTTGTTATTTTTTTAATTTTAGTAGTGATTTCATATAGATTTACAATGTATATCAGGGGTATAATTCCACACCTTCCCCACTACCAGAGCTCTGTGTCCCCACTCTCTCCACTGGAAGCGACAGCAGTTCTCCTAAGGTTGCAGATATGGGTTGACTGTAATTTCTGCACCTATCTGTCTATATTTGCATAGATCTGCCCATTTTTTCTACGGCCCCGCTTTCTCTTCCTTTCTAAGTCACACCTCCACCCACAGCCACTTCCAAGTGTCTTTTTTTCCTCTTTGCTCTCTATGGGGCCCGATGAAATTGGAGTTCAAAGCTTTCTGGTCATCTTTATGCTTTTTAAAGGTAGAATCAGAGAGAGAGAGGGAGAAGGAGAGAGGGAGAGAGGGAGAGAGGGAGAGAGGGAGAGAGGGAGAGAAAGAGAGAGAGAGAGAGAAAACGCATTCTTCACTGTGCCAGGGCTCTAGCTCACACCTTGCTCACACGCAAAGCAACCCTCACTCCTGAGGTGGGCTACTTCTGCAGCTCTGCTCTTTTATCAGGTTTTATTCTTAAATTCTTCAACTAGATAATTCGTAAATTGCTAGCTTACACATTTACCTAGGTATTGTCTTAATTGTCAGAGAATTTTCTTTTTCTTTCTTTCTTTTTTTTCTTTTCTTTCTTTCTTTCTTTCTTTCTTTCTTTTTTTTTTTTTTTTGTCATGCCTCCCCTCCAATCCTGGCCCATGACCCATACTCAACAACTGCTGTGTCCTGATCACTGCCAAGCTCACTTGCTTCTGCTCAGTCCTGTTTCATTCCCACTTTCACCTGGATCCCAAGCACAGTCAGACTGGGATCACTATTTCCACGATTCTTCTGAATCATTTGCCTGCAGTCAGATCCCATGTGCATCACACACAATGCCCAAGCCCAGGGCTGTGTCTTCTTGTGGCCTACGTCCTTCTGCCAAAGAAAAGGCCATCCCTTATCAGAGATCTGAGCCTGCGGCCACCCTTACCTGGTCTGCTTCATAAAACACAGTCTAGTCATCAAAAGTTCCTGCTCTGCTGGTCACTACCACCCCTTGAATATTGGCACATTTATTTTTTAATGTAACAATTTATTTATTTGATTGTTTTTCCTAATTGTGTGATTTGTAAGTGATTTCAAGAAATAAGTTCACTAAAACTTTCCAGTAAAATTATACAATTTAGGGATCAAACAAAAAGATTTCCTCTGTCATATTAGTCATTTTCCACCATTGAGCTCATATAAACTGGTGGTACTGACAGTATTTTCAATTGATATCAGAAACATTAGTTAGAAATTATGCAATAGGTTCTCTAACTTTCTACCAGTGTTGTTGTTGCTGTTGTTGTTTGTTTGTTTGTCTTTTATATTCTTAGGCTGCTGTAAAGACCCTCAAATTTTCACTTAGGAAAGAAGAGAGAAATAATATAAATACCCACAAGGAGGGTAAGGTTGAAGCAATATGAATTTGACATTACCCACCAACTTGAGAAATGCTCAAGACATTTCACTAAGTGAAAAACATGCATCAAATGTGGATTAATCCTATTCAGAAAACAGTACCAAAAACCTTTCCTATGTGTACAAATACAGATAGATGGGCCACAAAACATCAGATATGCATCATATAGCATCTGTATCTATGTTATTATAACTTGAAAATAACAAAGACAAACACAAGACCAGAGTTTAGACATGCATCATTCTTTAGACAAACACTGAATCTGACAAAGTTTCCCGTAAGAGAGAGAGTGAGATGAGTAGAAAAGCTCACTTGGACAGTGTGATGCGGACACCACCTCACTGACAGAAGCTTTGATGCTGTGGTCTCTCTCTCTCTCAATGTCTTTCTCACTCCTCTGTCTCTTTCCTTAAAGAGAGAGAATCCAGAGGCTTGTTCTGGTGCAGGCTACACTGAGGACTCACCTGGAAGTCTCAGGCGTACAGGCCCTGCACTCTAGCAGCTGAGCTGAGCTGCTTCCCCAGTCACTTCCAGTGACATCTGTTTTATTTTTTGTTTTTAACATTTCTATCAGTGATTTAACATTGTCTCACAGGACTGGCAGGTTCCAGGAGTATTCTCACACCCATGTGATGAGCATGAATTCAGTAGCATATTTAATGATGCTTCAGTGAGATGCTTTGCAATCTTAAGATCTCTACTCAGAAGACACCACCTGTCACAGGTTCAAGACTCAGAGTCCGCAGATGGAGTCAACAAGGAAGAACTTTATTAACTTTATCAAGGGGCCACAGAAAGAACTCCTGCGCTTACAGGATCCTGGGCTGGTCCAGCTTACGCAGGGGCTGCAGGCTGAGAGCAGACGCTCATCACAGAGCAGAGGCTGCAAGATCAAGGGGGTGGGACTTGGACCCATAGTTTAGGGTCTGGCTACTCCGTTACAGTTACTGTTACTGTGACAAGTCTCGGGACTTAGAAGCATCAGCAAAAGATATGCCACTGGGATGGTCTTGACTTTCGCAAGGTCTCCTGTTTCCTGGGGCTTCTCTCTTGCCTACAGTCTGCTCCGTTAGCTCTTTCTTTGCTGTGACATCCTCTTCCCTCTTTTCCATCTCGCACCCTTGACAGGAAGTAAAATGTGTCCCACATGCATCAGCCCCACGTGCTGTCTGGAGGCTGTCAAGTCCTGCTAAGCCTGGCTGCCCTTCCTTATACTGCAGGCGTCATTCAGGACAGCCGTGACTTTCTTTGTTAGTACTTTTACCTGCCTTGGAATGAAGACACAACTTGAAGATGACTTTCTCAAAATGAAAAAGTGAAAAATCTTCCTTCTTCGTTCATCTTTATTTTGGCTGTCATAGTACTGAAAATATTACTGAATCAGAGCGATTTTATACACTTTCTCAAAATAATACTCTTCCAATCCAAGCCTTCTCCCTTAGGCAAAACCAGATCTCAACATCAGAATAGAGTGGCCTGCTCTGTTGGTGATTCATCCTCACCGAGTCTATGAACAGAGAATTAAACTTGGCTAGTTTATCAAAAGGAAATGGAGTCTGACTCATGAATATGTCTCACGACATTTCTGGAAACAGGGCTAAGGTGTACTCTTAATAGTAAAATGGTAACTGTTCTCAGTAGCACTGGCTTTGATTTCCGAGGAAGGGAGAGCTTGGCCTGGCTTTGTTTACCTGCCTGACCTAAGAGAATGCTCTTCCCACACAGTGCTGAGTGCTGGTCACTTGACTGTCTCAGAGTCACACTCATCAATGTCAATCCCAAGGGTCTTGCACTCTCTTACAAAGGTGCCTCCTCCTCTGCCAGGTTTGAAGGCCCTATATCCCCACAACCCCCACCTAGGGAGCTGCAAGGACCAAGAACTGATTAATCCAGAATGGAAACCCCAACTCTCATCTGCTCTAGCCTTGCCTTTAGTTTCCAAATGATTACACAATTTGTTCTTCTTTATATCTTTTTAATGTATTTTTAGTTATTTATTTTATTATTGGATAGAGACAGATAGAAATTGGGAGGGGAGAAGGAGATAGAGAGGGAGAGAGACAGAGAGACACCTGCAGCCCTGCTTCACCACTCATGAAGCTTTGCCCCTACAGGTGGGGACCAGGGGCTTGAACCTGGGTCCTTGTACATTGTAATGTGAGTACTCGACCAGGAGCACCACCACCTGGCTCCCTCTTCTTTATATCTCAATGCTTTTTCAGACACCAAGTTGCAGATGCTACCAAGACGCCATCCTGACTTCCCTGGGCAGATGCCCTCACCCATGTGTCCTGGAGCCTCCCCTCCCCAGATCCCTGCCCCACTAGGGACAGACAGATACAGGCTGGGGGGTGTGGGTCCACCCGCCAACACCCATGTCCAGTGGAGAAGCAATGACAGAAGCCAGAACTCCCACCTTCTGCTCCCCATAGTGATCCTGGGCCTGTGCTCCCAGAGGGATAAAGAATAGGAAAGCTTCCAATGGAGGAGATGGGACATGGAACTCTGGTGGTGGGAAATGTGTGGAATTTTGCCCCTTTTATCATATCGTTTAATCGATATTTCCTATTTTTCTTTTATAAATAAATTAAAAATAATTGATTAGATTTAAATGTGTGCTCTGGATAAAGGTCTGTGTGTATGCAATACCTCATGACAATACTTCAGTACAAACATGACTTTTTTTCTTTTTGCCTCCAGGCTTATCGCTGGGTCTCAGTGCCCACACTACGTATCCACTGCTCCTGGAGGCCATTTTTTCCATTTTACTGAACAGGACGGAGAGAAATTAAAAGAGGGGGAGATAGAGAGGAAGAGAGAAAGACAGAGATACATCTGCAGACCTGTTTCACCATTTGTGAAGTGTCCCTAACTGCAGCTGGGAGAGGGGGCTGGAACCCTGGTCCTTGCAGTTAGTACCATGTGCACTTAACTGGGTGTGCCTCCCCCTGGCCCTCAAACATAATATTTTGTCTCTCATCTCTGCTTCTGTCCTGAGAACCAGTTTTACTCCAGCTGCTGGGAATGGCATAGGGCCGTCCCAGTTCAATCCCCAGTATCACCATACAGAGCTCAGCAGTGCTCTGGTCAGTCAGTTTCTCTCTCTGTCTCTCTCTCTCCCTCTGTATCTCTGTTGTTAAATTAAATAGAATTGCTTTTTAAATAATGTTCTAGGGTCGGTAATATAGCTCAGCTGGATAGTATGTGTGCTTTGTCTTGTAGAGGACCCAGCTCCAGCTCAGCCCCACATGGAGGCGGGTAGACTTGAGCACTATGGTGTCTCCCTACACTCCTATCTGAACAAGTCTTCTTGGAGCCAAGAAGCTGTGGTAACAAAAAAGTAAAATAAACTGACACCACCCCAAGAACTACTATTTACACACACACATAGGATTTGCCAAGAACAAGGACTATTGAAATCACTTCTGGCAGATAATCATTTCACCTGCATCATGAAGCACTGGGCACTCGTGGCCGTGCTGCCTGGTGCATTTTGTGGTGGCGTCCATTCTAAAGACAGGAAGCGGAGGCTGATGTCCATTGTAAAGACAGGAAGCGGAGGCTGATGTCCATTCTAAAGACAGGGAAGCGGAGGCTGACGTCCATTCTAAAGACAGGGAAGCGGAGGCTGGCGTCCATTCTAAAGACAGGGAAGCGGAGGCTGGCGTCCATTCTCAAGACAGGGAAGCGGAGGCTGGCGTCCATTCTCAAGACAGGGAAGCGGAGGCTGACGTCCATTCTCAAGACAGGGAAGCGGAGGCTGACGTCCATTCTCAAGACAGGGAAGCGGAGGCTGACGTCCATTCTCAAGGCAGGAAGCGGAGGCTGGCGTCCATTCTCAAGACAGGGAAGCGGAGGCTGGCGTCCATTCTCAAGACAGGGAAGCGGAGGCTGACGTCCATTCTCAAGACAGGGAAGCGGAGGCTGACGTCCATTCTCAAGACAGGGAAGCGGAGGCTGACGTCCATTCTCAAGACAGGGAAGCGGAGGCTGACGTCCATTCTCAAGACAGGGAAGCGGAGGCTGACGTCCATTCTCAAGACAGGGAAGCGGAGGCTGACGTCCATTCTCAAGACAGGGAAGCGGAGGCTGACGTCCATTCTCAAGACAGGGAAGCGGAGGCTGACGTCCATTCTCAAGACAGGGAAGCGGAGGCTGACGTCCATTCTCAAGGCAGGAAGAGGAGGCTGACGTCCATGCTCAAGGCAGGAAGAGGAGGCTGACGTCCATGCTCAAGGCAGGAAGCGGAGGCTGACGTCCATGCTCAAGGCAGGAAGCGGAGGCTGACGTCCATGCTCAAGGCAGGAAGCGGAGGCTGACGTCCATGCTCAAGGCAGGAAGCGGAGGCTGACGTCCATGCTCAAGGCAGGAAGCGGAGGCTGACGTCCATTCTCAAGGCAGGAAGCGGAGGCTGACGTCCATGCTCAAGGCAGGAAGCGGAGGCTGACGTCCATGCTCAAGGCAGGAAGCGGAGGCTGACGTCCATGCTCAAGGCAGGAAGCGGAGGCTGACGTCCATGCTCAAGGCAGGAAGCGGAGGCTGACGTCCATGCTCAAGGCAGGAAGCGGAGGCTGACGTCCATTCTCAAGGCAGGAAGCGGAGGCTGACGTCCATGCTCAAGGCAGGAAGCGGAGGCTGACGTCCATGCTCAAGGCAGGAAGCGGAGGCTGACGTCCATGCTCAAGGCAGGAAGCGGAGGCTGACGTCCATGCTCAAGGCAGGAAGCGGAGGCTGACGTCCATGCTCAAGGCAGGAAGCGGAGGCTGACGTCCATTCTCAAGGCAGGAAGCGGAGGCTGACGTCCATTCTCAAGACAGGGAAGCGGAGGCTGACGTCCATTCTCAAGACAGGGAAGCGGAGGCTGACGTCCATTCTCAAGGCAGGAAGCGGAGGCTGACGTCCATTCTCAAGGCAGGAAGAGGAGGCTGGCGTCCATTCTCAAGACAGGGAAGCAGAGGCTGACGTCCATTCTCAAGACAGGGAAGCGGAGGCTGACGTCCATGCTCAAGACAGGGAAGCGGAGGCTGACGTCCATTCTCAAGGCAGGAAGCGGAGGCTGACGTCCATGCTCAAGGCAGGAAGCGGAGGCTGACGTCCATGCTCAAGGCAGGAAGCGGAGGCTGACGTCCATGCTCAAGGCAGGAAGCGGAGGCTGACGTCCATGCTCAAGGCAGGAAGCGGAGGCTGACGTCCATGCTCAAGGCAGGAAGCGGAGGCTGACGTCCATGCTCAAGGCAGGAAGCGGAGGCTGACGTCCATGCTCAAGGCAGGAAGCGGAGGCTGACGTCCATGCTCAAGACAGGGAAGCGGAGGCTGACGTCCATTCTCAAGACAGGGAAGCGGAGGCTGACGTCCATTCTCAAGACAGGGAAGCGGAGGCTGACGTCCATTCTCAAGACAGGGAAGCGGAGGCTGACGTCCATTCTCAAGACAGGGAAGCGGAGGCTGACGTCCATTCTCAAGACAGGGAAGCGGAGGCTGACGTCCATTCTCAAGACAGGGAAGCGGAGGCTGACGTCCATTCTCAAGACAGGGAAGCGGAGGCTGACGTCCATTCTCAAGACAGGGAAGCGGAGGCTGACGTCCATTCTCAAGGCAGGAAGAGGAGGCTGACGTCCATGCTCAAGGCAGGAAGAGGAGGCTGACGTCCATGCTCAAGGCAGGAAGCGGAGGCTGACGTCCATGCTCAAGGCAGGAAGCGGAGGCTGACGTCCATGCTCAAGGCAGGAAGCGGAGGCTGACGTCCATGCTCAAGGCAGGAAGCGGAGGCTGACGTCCATGCTCAAGGCAGGAAGCGGAGGCTGACGTCCATTCTCAAGGCAGGAAGCGGAGGCTGACGTCCATGCTCAAGGCAGGAAGCGGAGGCTGACGTCCATGCTCAAGGCAGGAAGCGGAGGCTGACGTCCATGCTCAAGGCAGGAAGCGGAGGCTGACGTCCATGCTCAAGGCAGGAAGCGGAGGCTGACGTCCATGCTCAAGGCAGGAAGCGGAGGCTGACGTCCATTCTCAAGGCAGGAAGCGGAGGCTGACGTCCATGCTCAAGGCAGGAAGCGGAGGCTGACGTCCATGCTCAAGGCAGGAAGCGGAGGCTGACGTCCATGCTCAAGGCAGGAAGCGGAGGCTGACGTCCATGCTCAAGGCAGGAAGCGGAGGCTGACGTCCATGCTCAAGGCAGGAAGCGGAGGCTGACGTCCATTCTCAAGGCAGGAAGCGGAGGCTGACGTCCATTCTCAAGACAGGGAAGCGGAGGCTGACGTCCATTCTCAAGACAGGGAAGCGGAGGCTGACGTCCATTCTCAAGGCAGGAAGCGGAGGCTGACGTCCATTCTCAAGGCAGGAAGAGGAGGCTGGCGTCCATTCTCAAGACAGGGAAGCAGAGGCTGACGTCCATTCTCAAGACAGGGAAGCGGAGGCTGACGTCCATGCTCAAGACAGGGAAGCGGAGGCTGACGTCCATTCTCAAGGCAGGAAGCGGAGGCTGACGTCCATGCTCAAGGCAGGAAGCGGAGGCTGACGTCCATGCTCAAGGCAGGAAGCGGAGGCTGACGTCCATGCTCAAGGCAGGAAGCGGAGGCTGACGTCCATGCTCAAGGCAGGAAGCGGAGGCTGACGTCCATGCTCAAGGCAGGAAGCGGAGGCTGACGTCCATGCTCAAGGCAGGAAGCGGAGGCTGACGTCCATGCTCAAGGCAGGAAGCGGAGGCTGACGTCCATGCTCAAGACAGGGAAGCGGAGGCTGACGTCCATTCTCAAGACAGGAAAGCGGAGGCTGACGTCCATTCTCAAGGCAGGAAGCGGAGGTTGACGTCCATTCTCAAGGCAGGAAGAGGAGGCTGGCGTCCATTCTCAAGACAGGGAAGCGGAGGCTGACGTCCATTCTCAAGACAGGGAAGCGGAGGCTGACGTCCATTCTCAAGACAGGGAAGCGGAGGCTGACGTCCATGCTCAAGACAGGGAAGCGGAGGCTGACGTCCATTCTCAAGGCAGGAAGCGGAGGCTGACGTCCATGCTCAAGGCAGGAAGCGGAGGCTGACGTCCATGCTCAAGGCAGGAAGCGGAGGCTGACGTCCATGCTCAAGGCAGGAAGCGGAGGCTGACGTCCATGCTCAAGGCAGGAAGCGGAGGCTGACGTCCATGCTCAAGGCAGGAAGCGGAGGCTGACGTCCATTCTCAAGGCAGGAAGCGGAGGCTGACGTCCATGCTCAAGGCAGGAAGCGGAGGCTGACGTCCATGCTCAAGGCAGGAAGCGGAGGCTGACGTCCATGCTCAAGGCAGGAAGCGGAGGCTGACGTCCATGCTCAAGGCAGGAAGCGGAGGCTGACGTCCATGCTCAAGGCAGGAAGCGGAGGCTGACGTCCATTCTCAAGGCAGGAAGCGGAGGCTGACGTCCATTCTCAAGACAGGGAAGCGGAGGCTGACGTCCATTCTCAAGACAGGGAAGCGGAGGCTGACGTCCATTCTCAAGGCAGGAAGCGGAGGCTGACGTCCATTCTCAAGGCAGGAAGAGGAGGCTGGCGTCCATTCTCAAGACAGGGAAGCAGAGGCTGACGTCCATTCTCAAGACAGGGAAGCGGAGGCTGACGTCCATGCTCAAGACAGGGAAGCGGAGGCTGACGTCCATTCTCAAGGCAGGAAGCGGAGGCTGACGTCCATGCTCAAGGCAGGAAGCGGAGGCTGACGTCCATGCTCAAGGCAGGAAGCGGAGGCTGACGTCCATGCTCAAGGCAGGAAGCGGAGGCTGACGTCCATGCTCAAGGCAGGAAGCGGAGGCTGACGTCCATGCTCAAGGCAGGAAGCGGAGGCTGACGTCCATGCTCAAGGCAGGAAGCGGAGGCTGACGTCCATGCTCAAGACAGGGAAGCGGAGGCTGACGTCCATTCTCAAGACAGGAAAGCGGAGGCTGACGTCCATTCTCAAGGCAGGAAGCGGAGGTTGACGTCCATTCTCAAGGCAGGAAGAGGAGGCTGGCGTCCATTCTCAAGACAGGGAAGCGGAGGCTGACGTCCATTCTCAAGACAGGGAAGCGGAGGCTGACGTCCATTCTCAAGACAGGGAAGCGGAGGCTGACGTCCATGCTCAAGACAGGGAAGCGGAGGCTGACGTCCATTCTCAAGGCAGGAAGCGGAGGCTGACGTCCATGCTCAAGGCAGGAAGCGGAGGCTGACGTCCATGCTCAAGGCAGGAAGCGGAGGCTGACGTCCATTCTCAAGGCAGGAAGGAGGCTGCTGAATGGCCTCGTGGAAGCTGCCAGGGCTCAGGCAGGAATCTGACTTGGAGTCTCCATGCTGTGGGTCTGAAGGATTCTGCTCAGGAGTATTCTGGATAAATACCCTGGGTAACCCACTGTGCTGCTGTTGTACCTGTGGGTTCTGTTGGCAAGGGGAGAATTACTCAGTTCCCCTGTCAACACACACGGATTTTAAAATTGTCTGAAAAAGCCTTGACTCCTTCCCTTTTCCAATCATTTCCTTCATCTAAAACAGCAGTGGCCACCATCACAGAAATTCTTCTGAGCCACGAATGCTCTTATGCCATATAATTCCTTTTTTCTTTTTTTTTTATTAGCCTCCAGCATTATTGCAGGGGCTTCGTGGGCACTACAAATTCACTGGCAGTCCTTTTTCTTTCTATTTCTTTTTTTAAGATAGGATAGAGAAATTGAGAAGACAGAGAGATAGAGGGAGAGAAATTGAAAGAGGAGAGGGAGATAGAGAGAGGGAGAGAAAGACACCTGTAGACCTACTTCACCAGTTGTGAAGCGTCCCCCTGCAGGTGGGGAGCAGGGAGTTCAAACCCCGGTCCTTGTGCTTGGTAATACGTGTGCATAACCTGGTGGGGTGTGCTACCGCCCAGCCCCTATGCCATATAATTCCTCTGGGTTTTCCCCAGGTGGGACATCATCTAAACTGACAGAGTATTATTCTGAAGGGCAGAGACAGACTGCAACTCCACACAGTGAGTGACAAACTCCATGAAGGAGCTGACAATTCATGATGGACACAGGAGGGTTTTAAGACTTCAAATGCTATTGGGATTTTTTTCTTTTTTTTTTCTTTAATTTTAAATGTAGCATTTTAATACAACTAGAATTGATGACAGGTTACTTGTTACAGCAACATAGTTGTGTTAAATTAGTAAAAATACTGGTGTGTGTGTGTGTGTGTGTGTGTGTGAAAGAGAGAGAGAGAGACAGAGAGCGAGAGAGAGAGAGACAGAGAGAGAGAGAGAGAGAGCTTAGCTTAAAATGGAGAACTCATCCCTCCCCCTTCCCCAAGAACCCATGTTGGAAGCAGTAGTCTTAAGGAATGTTAGAAGTAGTTTTAAAAGTTCTCTTTCATGCAGTTACTTGTTAAGTGCCTTTAGTATCAGTTGTTTGTGGTGTGAGATGGAAAATTCCTTGCCCTTTCCTCCTTGGAAAACAGGACCTGATCAGTAAAGGCCATCAGTTGTTTTGCAGGTTGCCTGAAGGACCCTGCATAGGGTAAGCCGTATCAGGGCCTTTGCACAGGGTTTGAGGAATGCTGCTTTCCCGGATGGGTGCAGCAGAAGGCCAGATGGTTACAGCAGAAGGCGGGAGGATGTGGTGACTCTACCTGGCTAGATTCTATTGGTTGTGTGACTTTGCAATGTTTGAAACTAGCCCGCGCTTTGCTTTGAATGGATCATGCTTTCGTTAAGTTTGAAATGACTGGATTTTGTGTTTGCTATAGCCTGTTATTGGATGTAGGTTGATAAGGTGATGTGCTCCCCCTCCCTGAATGTATTCAGAAATCCTATAAATTGTATGGTTTGAGCCCTGTTCAGGGTCAAGCTTGGTAGACTAACATCAGTCACCACTCGGCCCGGATTGCAATTCGTGAATAATCATCTTTTGCCTTCTTGCAGTGGATGGTGGTTTGATTTCGCTCTGTAACACCCTAGACTTTGATCACTGCACCTTGGCCAGTCTATGTTTCACTTGGTTCCTTCCCTCCTTTTGCTGGTATATTGAGTCCTGCTTAATGGTATCTAAGTATCCGTCTTTCTCAGATTAGAAATTATTAGATTGTCCTTCCTTGTGGTTCTAAAGTTTCTGGTTCACTCTGCTGAGGCTGAGCACTGAGCTGGGATCCTAAAGAAACTTTTTATCTGCCTCCTCTGCTAGACTTTCTTTCTTTCTTTCTTTCTTTCTTTTTTTCTTTCTTTCTTTCTTTCTTTCTTTCTTTCTTTCTAACCAGAGCAGTATTCAGCTCTGGGTTTTGGTGGGAGTAGGGGGGATTGAACCTGGGACTTGGAAGCCTCAGGCACAAGAGTCTCCTTGCATAACCATTATGCTGTCCCCCTCCCCCAATAAATTAACTAGGGGCCGGGTGGTGGCATTTAAGTGCACAAGTCCCTGGTCCCCACCTGCAGGGGAGGAACTTCACGAGTGTTGGAATAGGGCTGCAGATGTTTCTCTCTCTCTCTCTCTCTCTCTCTCTCTCTCTCTCTCTCAAGATTTTATTCACTAATGAGAAAGGAGAGAGAGAAAGAACCAGACATCACTCTGGTACATATGCTGCCAGGGCTCGAACTCAGGACTTCCTGCATGAGAGTCCAGTGCTTTATCCACTGCGCCACCTCCCAGACTTTCAATCCTAGCTACTTCTGAAAGGATATCAGTGGCTACTAAAAGAATTGCAACTCTTATTATTTGTTTCTTCTTTTTTTAATACTTCATTTATTTATTTCTAATGACAGAGAAAGATACACACAGAGTTTACCAGAACACTGCTCAGCTCTGGCTTATGGTAGTGCTGGGGATTGAACTTTGAAGCCTCAGGCATGAGAGTCACGTAACCATTATGTTGTCTCCGCAGCCCTGCAGTTCTGCTTGTAAAATGGCACTAGGAAGGTAGGGAAAAACATCTTTTTTTTTTGAAGGAGATGTAGCAAATTTATGTAAGCCATATGCTAAGTGGCCCAATTAAGCATTTTGCTCCTAGGGCAAGGCCACCAGACTCTTCCCCCTCCCAGGTCTCCTAAAAGTCTAAAAACTAACTCCATCCCTTCACAAGGTAAATCTAATTAACAATTGGAGTTTCAGAACAATCTGAGAATTTTTGAGAAAAGCTTTTCTAATTGATCACACTGCTTCAGGCTTGGGGAGAGTAGATTGAGCAGAGTAGACCAATATAAAGTCAGGTCTGAGATAGCTGGCTAGTCAGGACTCATCAGTAACAGCTTAGTGTTTCCACAACACACAAAATCTTAGGCAGCTGGAGGTGGGGGAGGCTGGGAGACAGGTAGAGCCCATAATGGTTATGCAAACACACTTTCATGCCTGAGGCTCCAAAGTCCCACGTTCAATTCCCCTCAGAGCCAGAGGGGAAAAGCAGAAGCAGTATGATAAAAGACAAAAAAAAAAAAAAGAAAAAGAAAAAAGCTTAAGCAGAGCTGGGAAATACTTTAAGGGTCATGCAAAAGACTTTCATGCCCGAGATGCTGAGGGCCCAGGTTTTGTCCGCAGCACCACCTTAACTAGAACTGAGCAGTGTTATGGGAAAGAAAAAAGAAACATTACATGCCTTTGGAGTGAGAAGGGTTAGCAAGCTCCTGGGCGAGACTTGGATGAAACCCACACTCCTATAACTGACCCACATGTGTTATTTTAAACAGAAATCAGCCTGTTTAGCTATCAAACTTAAAATCTCATTTTATCATAAAAGCAATGCTGATCCTCAACACAAGTCAGTCCAATTTTCTCTGTGAATTTCATCCCTTTAGTTTTTTTGGTGTTTTTTTTTCCCCCCTCTCTCATTCAAGAAGTATTGTGGTTGCTCTCTCGGGCTCCTAATTAAGCACCTAAACTGATCTATGTCAAAACCATTGAGGGTCTTAGAAATCACCCTCTAAAAACAACCTTCCCCAAGTATCTGCTGAATACACCTGGCACTCCCATTACAAGCTTAATTGCTCTCCCACTAACCCAGAGACCTCTGGTTCAGAATCATCTACTCCAGTAAGGAAGCTGGAAGGAGGCCACGAGCTGTAAGGAGGCGGTCTGGGTCCAACAAGCAGCACATAGTCTCTGTGCTGAGCGCACCCCTCTACTCTCCATGTAGACAGTACACATAGCTTAGGTGGGTGCGCACACACCATCTCTCTCTCCGTGTGTGTGTGTGTGTGTGTGTGTGTGTGTGTGTGTGTGTGTGTGTGTGTGTGTGTGTGGAGGAGAGGTGATTTATAGTACCATGGAACAATATTGTTCATCCTCACAACTGGCAAAAGTTCATTTTATATTTTTGCAGCATGAGTTAGAACTTTTCAGTTTTGATATGAAGAAACAAATGGATCAAGTTATCCTTTCTTCCTTACTTCCTCCCCCCTTCCTCCCTTCCTTCTTTCCTCCCTCCCTCCCTTCCTTCCTCCCTCCCTTCCTTCCTCCCTTCCTTCTTTCCTCCCTTCCTTTCTTTCCTTCCTTCCTTCTGTCCTTCCTCCCTTCTTCCCTTCCCTCCTTCCTTCTTTACCAGAGCAGTACATAGCTCTGGTTATTGGTGGTGCTGGGACTCTGGAGTCTCAGGCATGAGAATCTCTTTGCCCAACCATTATGCTACCTACCTTTTTCTTTAAAAAAGGAAGCAAACAGGGAGTCGGGCAGTAGCACAGTGCAGGTGGCGCAAAGCACAAGGACTGGAGTAAGGATCCTGGTTCGAACCCCCGGCTCCCCACCTGCAGGGGAGTCGCTTCCCAGGCGGTGAAGCAGGTCTGCAGGTGTCTGTCTTTCTCTCCCCCTCTCTGTCTTCCCCTCCTCTCTCCATTTCTCTCTGTCCTATCCAGCAACAACAACATCAATAATAACTACAACAGTAAAACAACAAGGGCAACAAAAGGGAATAAATAAATAAATAAATAAATAAATATTTTTTAAAAGCAAGCAAACAAACAAAAACCACCTGTATCTTTCAGATGATCAAGTTTCGTTCTCCTCTTGGACCCAAGGTCTTGTCCAGGTGCTTGCTGACACTTCTCACCCCAAGTGCAGGAATGTCTAACTCAGGGTGAAGCTCAATGTTGACCTATAGGTGGTGCTTGGGATTGAACCTTGGACCTTAAGGCCTCAGATATGAAAGTCTTTTTACCTAACTATCTTGCTATCTCCCATCCCTACCTCCAGGCCATTTTTTTAATAATTGTAATTCTTCAAAAATCCCATTGCTCCTTTTATGCAAAGCTGGAGAAAAGTTGTTCTAACCTGTCCTGATAAAATTGTCAACATTTGGGAGTCAGGCGGTAGCACAGCGGGTTAAGCACAAGTGGCACAAAGCGCAGGGACCGGCATAAGGATCCAGGTTCGAGCCCCTCGCTCCCCACCTGCAGGGGAGTCGCTTCACAGGTGGTGAAGCAGGTCTGCAGGTGTCTGTCTTTCTCTCTCCCTCTCTGTCTTCCCCTCCTCTCTCCATGTCTCTCTGTCCTATCCAACAACGATGACATCAATAGCAACAACAATAATAACTACAACAATAAAACAAGGGCAACAAAAGGGAATAAATAAATATCTTTTAAAAAATGAAAGATAATCATCAACAAATTTGGAAATGACAGTTTGACTTTTTTTAGTTTATTTTTTATAATTTTTATTGGTTAGAGAGAAAAAAAATTGAGAGGGGAGGAGGAGATAGAGAGGGAGAGAAACAGAGAGACATCTGCAGCCTTGCTTCCCCACTTACAAAGCTTTCCCCCTGCAGGTGGGGACTCGGGGCTTGAACCCAGATCCCCATGCGCTTTGAGTGGTTAACTAGGTGTGCCACCACCTGGCCCCTGACTTGAGTTTCTAGGCAGGTTTTTTCTTAGTTGACTTGTTTTTCTGGTTGATTTTTTTTTTTTTTAATACTCTTAAGACCCCTGGTTTGGTGAGTAGTTCTGATTAGTAAAAATACTAGGCAGGGATAATTCTTCACAGCTCGATACTCTGTCAGCTTTGAGACGAAAGACAGATTGGTGAGTGAGGTGGGCAGAGCTGGTGAACAGCTATGTCCTTTGGGTGATTGACTAGGTTCTGGTAAATTGTTGATCTGAATTAGACTAGCTGGATGAGTTGTGATGAATTATGCACATCTATCTTGTCAAAGGCCATTCCCAAATTTTAGCCCCAAATCTGCCTTCTCCAGTTTACTTTATCCTGTCTCTCTCCTTCTATCTGTGCCCTTTCATGAGCTGATATCCAGAAAGCGCATGGATATTTATGAGCCCTTTCTTAAGACAATTTTGCATTTATTTCAAAAATTTTACATACAACGAAAGATGTTGATTTATTTAAATTAGTGAAAGAAAATTCTGCAGAGTACCCACTTCAACTACAATTCCAATTACTTTTTTCCTTCTGTCATCACAATCATTTGAAAATTATAGAAGTCTCAGCACCAAAGTTTGCAAACTCAAGAAGTAGAGTGTTTTCAAGAATACACACTTTAAAAATAGAAGCAAACATTTCTTAAAGCTGCTTCATTTTAAAGGTAATGCAGATGGTCTGAATATATTATTCAGAATGATTATTTTATGATAATAACAAACACATATCGTGCCTCCGTGCTGTCCCTGGTAAGTTGCTTTCTGACAGCAGGGAAATCGTTTTGTGCAATGACTTCTTTCGAGTTGGCCTGTTCACTGAGCGCCACTTCTGTCCTTCTCATATGACCTGTTCAGCTGAGTGGTCACTAGCCACATGCATATATTCTAATTTAGTTTAGATTAGGTTTACACTTCAGTTTCTCTGCTGAAAGAGCCTTAGGTAGTCAGAGGCCATGAGATCTACCATAGCTGTCTTATTAGACAACACAGACACTACAAATATTTTCTATTGTTTTATAACATTTTCACTGGGCAATACTGTTTTAATTAAGGCCATGTGATTGTGTGTTTTTTTTTTCCTCCAGGGTTATTGCTGGGCTCGGTGCCTGCACCATGAATCCACCGCTCCTGGAGGCCATTTTGCCCCCTTTTTGTTGCCCTAGTTGTTGCAGCCTCGTTGCGGTTATTATTGCCATTGTTGACGTTGATTTGCTGTTGGATAGGACAGAGAGAAATGGAGAGAGGAGGGGAAGACAGAGAGAGAGGGGAGAGAAAGACAGACACCTGCAGACCTGCTTCACTGCCCGTGAAGCGACTCCCCTGCAGGTGGGGAGCCGGGGGCTCGAACCGGGAATCCTTACGCCGGTCCCTGCGCTTTGTTGTTTTTGTTTTTTATCAGAGACCATTGCTATTCTGCAACCAAGAAAAAGCAAATTTACAGAAATAAAGCATTTATAAGGCCAGGTAGTGGTGCACATGTTACCATGGCTAAAATCGCAGGGTCAAGCCCTCAGTCCCTGACGGCAAAGGGGGCAGCTTGGTGAGTGCTGAGGGCATGCTACAAAGCCTCTCTTTCTCTCCCTCTCCCTCTCCCTCTCCCCTTCCTCTCTCAACTTCTCTCTGTCCTATAAAAATGACTTTTTAAATTTCTGTTTATTTATTATTGGTAGAGACAGAAATTGAGAGGGAAGGAGGAGGTAGAAAGACACCTACAGCCCTGCTTCACCACTTGCAAAGCTTTCCTCCTACCAGTGGGGACTGGGGGCTTGAACCTGGGTCCTTATGTATTGTAACATGTGCACTCAACTAGGTGCAGCACCACCTGGCCCCATCCAGAAGCTTCAAGACTACACACACACACACACACACACACACACACACACACACAGACTTCTGTCTTTTTTTTTAAAAGAAGACATTGACTAAACCACAGGATAAGAGGGGTACAACCCCACACAGTTCCCACCATCAGAACTCCATATCCCATCCCCTCCCCTGACAGCTTTCCTATTCTTTATCCCTCTGGGAGCATGGACCCAGGGTCACTGTGGGATGCAGAAGGTGGAAGGTCTGGCTTCTGTCATTGCTTCCCCGCTGAACATGGGTGTTGACAGGTAGATCCATACTCCCAGCCTGTCTCTCTCTTTCCCTAGTGGGGCAGGGCTCTGGGGAAGCGGGGCTCCAGGACACATTGGTGGGGTTGTCTGTCCAGGGAAGTCTGGCCAGCATCATGCTGGCATCTGGAACCTGGTGGCTGAAAAGAGAATTAACATACAAAGCCAAACAAGTTGTTGAGGACACTTCTGTCTTTTTGTTGCTTCCCAGCTTAGTACTAAGTACAGGGTATTTCTTTAAGGAAAAAAGCTTTCTGAATTGAACTCAGATGAACCTGCCTATCTGCTTCTTGTGCTCATATCTATGCCATCGAGGTGCTTGATGAACTTCTGCTGCTTCAGCCAGAGAGCAGAGTCTGCGTCTAGAGCAAAGCCCTCATTGTGCACCAGGCTGTTTCCCAGTCTGCTGCAGCCGCCTCGCAGCCGGGCAGTGCTTCTGGGAGGCCACGTGGTGATGGGTGCAGCCGCCCCTCCCTCCTTCCAGGAGCCAGATCACAGGGAAGAAGCCTGGAAGCTTAGCCCTCTGTTCAGAAAACTGGGTCCTTGTTTGTGAACTCTGTTCAGCATGACCTGGGGGTGTAATCCAGCCCCACCCACACAGCCACCACCCCCAACACTCACTTTCAGCCTCATTTTAGGCCTGGTATGCACGATCATCATTCTAATCCTTGAACAGATTCTGAAAGAAGTGTTCATGGGCAGGGAGGTAACTTAGCAGGTAGAGTACAGGACTTGCCGGATGAGTCTCCAGATTTTATCCTGTACATCATATATGCTCTGGACTCTCTCTCTCTCTCTTTCTCTCTCTCTCTTTCTTCCCGCTTTCTTCCTTTCTCCCTCTCTCTCTTTCCTCTCTTTCTTTCTTCCTCTCTCTCTCCTCTTTATTCCTTTCTCCCTTTCTCTCTCTTTCCTCTCTTTCTTCCTCTCTCTCTCCTCTCGTTCTCTTTCTTCCTCTCTCTCCTCTCTTTCTTCTTCTCTTTTTCTTTCTTCCTCTCTCATCAAATAAAGAAAGCTTTTGTATATATATATATGTGTGTGTGTGTGTGTGTGTGTGTGTGTGTGTGTGTGTGTGTGTTTAGTTTTAAAAGAAGTATTAAAATCTCTTTTTTAAAAAGCATTATGACTGGCAGTGGAAACCAAGTAACACAGAGTAGGCCAATAACATTCAAGTACAAACTCATAGATCATTCAAACGCATGAGCTGATAGAATGAAATAAAACAGAGTGGTTTGACAGAGAGTTACTGGAGCAAGGACAGCAGACCTTAGATTTGATCAGCAGGAAAGACATTGCATACACTGAGACCAGAAGAATAAGAAGAACTACCCACGCCAACAGCCTCTTCACTAACCAAGCACTGCCGTCCCCACTAGGGTTTCTGCCTGGATGGACAATGAGAACCTTATCTGGACTGAGACTCTTCTCTTTGCCCACCAGACCAGCGGAAATTTATAAGCACTGCTGGGGCCCAGCATGGGAATACATGAGCAGAAAGACTAGGTCTCATCCCACCAACACACTTTATTTTTTGAGGGGGGGGGACAAGAAATAGAAAGGCATTGAGCTGGTAGAGAGAAATATTTGCTCAAAGAATCAAGAGGCAGAAGTGCAACTCCAGATAGCTTGGAGACAAGTGACGGGAGGTGAAGGAAGCATGGGCCAGTTTATTCCACATTATGCTATAGTCTGCAAAGCCTTCTTGGTGCCATAATGAAGTGGGGTGTTATTTTAAGTGCTTTACAAAGTCTCTGGAATATTTTGTGCATGAGGAGTAAGATAGTTATTGAGTACGTGGCTAGATAAATGAACCCATTTAATCTTCAGAAGTGAGAGTGTTTAAAACAGAAGAAATGCTACATTGCTGTTAAATCTTTTTTTTTCTCAAATAAATGTTACATCCTCCCTAATTGTTTTTTCTCTTGCCTATGGAGTAGGAAGTGACGTGTTTGGGACTTTAGAGCCAACGTAAAGTGCGTTGACCTGTTAAAGGCGCCCACAGCAGTCACCGGAAGCCTCCTCTGACCCCTTCAGGCAGATCGAGGTCTAACTCAGGCACCACCTGAGTACACTCTTCCAACAGCTCTTAGCACTCTGCAGTGGAAGCATTTTGCAGGCTGTGGGCACAAGGAAGCAGCCTTTTAACTGCCTAAACAGCTCGTAGCCTAGCGCACAGTGGGCCCTCAACACATGCACTCTGATACCTCTTGAGAAAGAAAGAACAGAAGAGGTAGGTTTTCTTAAGTAAATGCTGATTCAAAACCAAGTGTCTATGCTAATTAGAACTAAAAGAAGATTAATTTACTGTCTGTGTAATCAGCTCCTCTGACCTGATTATGTATCCTGAGGTTCTCTACAAATATTACTATTTATACAGTGTGTAAATTAAGACAACTTGCAGAAAACTGAGAGGTTTGAATTCCCTTCATATGATCCAGGTCTTCTCAATTAATTCATAGTACCCTTTTGTAAATAATAACCTGAGACATGCTGATGGATTCATCAAGCAAGTCCTAGTCTGTGTGGATGCTAATATCGTCCTGTGTTTGCCCAGAATACAATCTCAGATCCTCCCATCCATGGGAGGTAGATGGGACAGGCATTCTTATTCCTGTCTCATAGGTGAGAATGTAAGCTTCCTGAAAGGAAAACTCAGAGAGAACTACACAGCCTACTTGTGATGGGAGCCCATGGCACTAGAATCCGTTCCCTAAGACTCTTCTTTCTCTTAGACTACAGTCTCCGCATCGATGGCTCTCACCGTGTGGTTCTCAGCTAGTAACAGAAGCCTTATCTGAGAACGTGTGATAAATGCAGTTCTCAAGCCCCACTCCAGACCTCTTGAATCAGAAACCGGGGCTGTGCGGGAGGGCTGCTGTTGCAGGGAGGAGAGCCAGCAAGGCTGTAGCAAGCCCTTCAAGGAATTCTACGGCACGCTTAGGTTTGAGAGGCACTGCTCGAAATCATTTGTGTTGAAAAGACGAACAATGAAGAATTGCATCAGACTATACGCAAAATATTTCCCGGGCCACAAAATGGTTTGAACTGAAATTTGGATGCATGTGCTCAAAATTCATGATTTTGTTACGTTGTCACATGAAATGGCATTTGTGCGGGAGTTGGGCGTAGCTCAGTGGGTTAAGCGCAGGTGGCGCAAAGCACAAGGACCGGCATAAGGATCCCGGTTCCAGCCCCCGGCTCCCCACCTGCAGGGGAGTCGCTTCACAGGCGGTGACGCAGGTCTGCAGGTGTCTGTCTTTCTCTCCCCCTCTCTGTCTTCCCCTCCTCTCTCCATTTCTCTCTGTCCTATCCAACAACAATGGCAGCAATAACAACAACAACGATAAACAACAAGGGCAACAAAAGGGAAAATAAATTAATTAATTAATTTTTTAAAAAGATTAAAAAAAAAGAAATGGCATTTGTGCACAGAGCTGCTGTGTTATCTTACATGATACTTTTTTTTTCCCCTCCAGGGTTATTGCTGGGCTCGGTGCCTGCACCATGAATCCACCGCTCCTGGAGGCCATTTTATTCCCCTTTTTGTTGCCCTTGTTGTTGTAGCCTCATTGTGGTTATTATTATTACCATTGTTGATGTTGTTCATTGATGGATAGGACAGAGAGAAATGGAGAGAGGAGGGGAAGACAGAGAGGGGGAGAGAAAGACAGACACCTGCAGACCTGCTTCACCGCCTGTGAAGCGACTCCCCTGCAGGTGGGGAGCCGGGGGCTCGAACCGGGATCCTTACGCCGGTCCCTGCGCTTTGCGCCATGCGCCACATGCGCTTAACCCACTGCGCCACCGCCCGACCCCCACATGATACTATTAAGCACATTGTCACAACTTACCAATTACAGTGAAGCCTGAGAGCAGTCGTTGTGATAGATTAAGATACTTCACTTACATTGAGTAGATCCCATCAACATGAATATCATCTTTTTATGGGACAAGCAACTCGAACATCCATCACACCTCCAAAAGCAAAAGGTGTCGGAAACATCAGACACAAAATCCATTTCAGGAAAAGATGTGTATTGGTTAAACAGTGAAATAAATGGACAAGAATAATGCAAGTTTCCAGAAATCTAGCAAATAAAGTCTTTGCGGAAAAAAAAAAATCCATCCCCAAAAGAAACTTGGCAGCTTTTCATTCAGAAGAGAGTGACCCAGTCCCTGAATGATCTTTGAATTGCAGAGCAAGAAACTGAGCACCACTCCACAAGTCCAGGAAAGGCTCTAAGAGATGGAAGACGCCCCCAAGGAAGCAGCAAACACTCTCCCAACTAGAGTCGTCAAAGATTCTGAACGTAAGGAAATAGTGCTTATAGCTTCAAATGTGTAGGGACTAGAGTGTGTTTGCTCACTAACTGTGGTGAACGTGGAGACTTCTTAGTCTTCATCGTGACCCAGGACAACTTTAAAGAAAAAGAAAAAACCTTCAGAGGGAGTCCGTAGCACAGAGGGTTAAGCACACGTGGCATAAAGAGCAAGGATCCACCTAAAGATCCCGGTTGGAGCCCCCGGCTCCCCACCTGCAGGCGGTGAAGCAGGTCTGCAGGTGTCTGTCTTTCTCTCCCCCTCTCTGTCTTCCCCTCCTCTCTCCATTTCTCTCTGCCCTATCCAACAACAACGACATCAATAATAACTACAACAATAAAAAACAACATGGGCAACAAAAGGAATAAATATTTATTTTTTTAAAATTATAAAATAAAAAAAAAAACCTTCAGGGAACCATGTGCTTAATTCACACCTGCTTAACTCACATCACAGTGCATAAAGACCCGGGTTCAAGCCCCTGGTCCCCCACCTGCAGGGGGAAAGTTTCACGAGTGGTGATGCAAGGCTGCAGAGTTCTCTCTCTCTCCCTCTCTAGTTCCCCTCTCCTCTTTCAATTTCTGTCTCTACCCAGTAAGAAAATAAATAAAATAAAATGTGTTTTTAAGCATTCAGGTGAGCAACGTTAACCCAAAGCAACTCCATGGGAAACAATGAATCCCGGGATTTTTACACTTCTGCTTTTCGACACTTAATAACTAACTGACCCCGTGTTACTCTCTTTCTCGTCTTCCTCTTCACCCAGCTTTAAATATCAAGGATTTCAGCAAGCCGTTAATACTCCTGGATTCGTGTGGCAGGTTTTACTCTCTTTAAATCATTTTCATGGCAGCGTGTAACATTCTGGGACGGGTCATCAATCACATGTCGCAGTGACAGTCTTGTCCTTTCCTGCTCACAACTTTTATTCTTTCCTCAAAGTGAGCTGATCCTAGCAATAGGTAGAAGTCTATTTGGGGGAAAATATCTAATTTGTTTTTCACTGGTAGACACAAAAGCTTAGGCTACAACAGAGGCATGAGAGTGCCCATAGCTTCAGCTATTAAAGTCAGCTACCAGCGTGTAAAGGGGTGAAAAGTAGAAGCAGATATGCATTTCACTGGTATAATTCTGCGTGTGTGGACTTTTTCCTTTTTTATAATGTCTTTATTTATGACGGATTACTGGTTTACAGTCGACAGTAAAATACAATTGTTTGTGCATGTATAACATTTCCACATAACAATTCAACCCCCACTATGTCCTCCTCTGCCATCATGTTCCAGGACCTGAACCCGCCACCCCAGCCCCCCAGAGTCTGACTTTGGTGCAATTCTTCTTCTTCTTCTAGCGTTTGCAGTACACCAGCTCCAGTCCTAGCTCTGCGAGTGTTTTCCCTTCTGATCTTGTTTTTCAGCTACTGCCTATGAGTGAGATCATCTCATATTCATCCTGTTTCTGACTTATCTAATTTAACATGATTCTTTCAAGCTCCATCCAAGACGGGGTGAAGAAGGAGAAGTCACCATGAACCTGAGACTTTGGAGGCTCAGGGATAAGAGTCCCCGAGTATATCCGTGATGCCACCTTCCCCTGTTCACACTCCCCAGTTTTCCACATAACAATTCAACCCCCTCTAGGTCCTCCTCTGCCATCATGTTCCACGACTGAACCCTTCCCCACATATCTGGACTTTTTCAAAGTCAATGACCAACATTATCTCATGTAACCTCTGCAACAATACTTCCTAGATGGACCGTATCACTCCCACATCATAACTGAAAATCAGAAAGAAGTGCGACAAAAGCGTAACAGGACTTGGGGGAGAAATCTCAGAGCCAGGTCTTACTGATGGAGAGTCAATGGCCCTTTGCTACATCACAGAAAGAGAAGGAATAATGATTTTGCATTCTCCTTTTTCTTTTCTTTTCTTCTCTTCTTTCCTTAATGCATTCTTCTTTTTCAATGACAGTGATAATGCCAAGGTTCCTTACTAATATTCCAAGGTTCCTTACTTACAGTAGAATGATCTGAAAGGGGGTAGAGGAACAAGCTTCATACATATATATATATATATATATATATATATATATACATATATATATATATATATATATATATATATATATATATATATATATAATTTGTTGTTGTTGTTGTTACCAGAGCACTGCTCAGCTCTGGTTTATGGTGGTACAGGAGATTGAACCTGGGATCGGGAAGCCTCAGACTTGAGAGTCTGTTTGCATAACCACTATGCTATCTACCACACCAAACTTCATTATTAAAATGTCTTCTGCACAGTCCTGGGGAGGACTATGATCTTGTCAGCACTACAGTATTTTCTTTGTGCCGAAGCCTTGTTTGCTAGCCGTCACAGAGCAAATTGTGTAGCTCAGATAAGGATCACTACGTCACCATGAGCTGGGCAAGAGGAGACAGGACCTGGAGAAGAAGCCCGTAGATGGCTGGCATCTGGCATCTACACTTGGATAGGCAAAGGCCAAGATGACAGCAGGACATTGCAGAAGTTAGAAGGGGACAGAGGCGGGGGCTCCAAACCCAGCTGTCTGATGCTTTGCCACTTGGCCCCACTTCAGCAATGCTGATGGTATTCTCACGGCCACATTAAGAAACTCTGCCAGGGGGCCAGGTGGTCGTGCACCTGGCTAAGTGCTCACATTACAGTGCACGAGGACCCAGGTTCAAGCCCCTGCAGGGGGAAAGCTTTGTGAATGGTGAAGCAGGGCTGCAGGCGTCTCTCTGTCTCTCTCCCTCTTTGTTTCTCCCCCTTCTCTCTCAATTTCTCTTTGTCTCTATCCAATAATAAATAAAATAAAATACTTTTCAAAAACTCTGTGATGACTAACTGGCACTAAATGCCTTTCCAGGAAGTCAGCAAGCCCTGAGTGTAAAACATCAGTGGACATAACAGAAGGGAAAGAATTCCTGCCTGAGGCTCCAAAGTCTCAGGTTCAATCCCCCACACCACCATAAGCCAGAGCTGAGCAGTGCTCTGGTGGAAAAAAAAAAAAAAAAGAGAATTCCCTTTCTAAATTTTTTCACTAGGGTTGTCACTGAAGCTTGTTGCCTGCATAATAAATCCACTGCTCCAGGCAGCCAATTTTTTTCTCCCTCTTTTTTTTATTTGATAGCTCAGAGAGAGATTGAGAAGGGAGTGGGGGAATAGAGGAAAAGAGAAAAAGAGAAACAACCATAGCCAGGCTCACCACTTATGAAGCTCTCCTCCCTAAAATGCTCACACACACACACACACACACACACACACACACACACACACACTCACACACTCACACACACACTCAGTCTCACACACACACACACTCACACACACACACACTCAGTCACACACACTCACATACACACACTCACACACACTCACACACACACTCACAGTCACACACACTCACACACACTCACAGTCACACACACTCACACACACACACACTCACACACACTCACAGTCACTCACACACACACACTCACACACAGTCACACACACTCACACACACACTCACAGTCACTCGCACTCACACACACAGTCACACACACACTCACAGTCACTCACACACACACTCACACACAGTCAAACACACACTCACACACACAGTCGCACACACTCACACACACTCACACACACACTCACAGTCACACACACTCACACACACTCACAGTCACACACACTCACACACACACACACTCACACACACACTCACAGTCACTCACACACACACAGTCACACACACACTCACACACACACTCACAGTCACTCACACTCACACACACAGTCACACACACACTCACAGTCACTCACACACACACTCACACACAGTCAAACACACACTCACACACACAGTCACACACACTCACACACACAGTCACACACACTCACACACACTCACACACAGTCACACACACACTCACACACACACTCACAGTCACTCACACTCACACACACAGTCACACACACACTCACAGTCACACACACACAAACACATACACTCATACACTAACAGTCACTCATACACACACACACACACACACACACACACACACCCCTTCTGCAGGCAGGAAGCAGGATCTTGAACTTGGGTCCTTGCACAGGATAACAGTTGTGTTCAACCTAGAGCACTGGCATTTGCCTTTCCTTTTCTAAACCTTTCACAAGATATTTTATATTTTCAAAGCAGACATCAAATAAGGTCTAATGTAAACCAGTTTTCAAGTCTGGGCTTTATATAAAATAGAATTTCCCATTAGAGGTAGAGGGTGTAGCCAGGCACCAGCCCAGTCCATGCAGGACAAAGACTGGACGGCTTTCCCATCAGGTCCTGCGCCCTGTCCCTTGCGCTATCTCCCTTGCCATAAGCTGCTGTTAAGGAGAGCGATGCTAGTTCACTGCTCTCCCACTGCAAGCTAAAAGTTCCTGGAGAAGAAAAAGATGTCTATTCTAAACAGACAAAATTGTTGGATCTCCCATTGGAATACTATTGTCTTCAAGAAAAAAAAAATCTTCTTAGGTCACGAGAGAAAGAAAGAAAGAAAGAAAGAAAGAAAGAAAGAAAGAAAGAAAGAAAGAAAGAAAGGAGGAAGGAAGAAGGAAGGAAGGAAAGAAAGAAAGAAAGAAAGAAAGAAAGAAAGAAAGAAAGAAAGAAAGAAGAGAAAAGAAACGAAAAGAAAAGAAAAGAGTCCAGGAAGAGAGAGCCAGAATGAATCCATCCTTTAACAAATGTTTACTGAATCTGATTCGTGTGTGAGGTACCGAGGGAAATGGAGAGATGAGGAGGCCGCCACTCCAGCAGTCTCTCTGAGGACACACAGACAGAAACAATTGCAGGGCATCTCCACCAAGCTCATAACAAAGGTTTGTACGAGGCCCCACAGGAACGCAGAGGAGGGAATCCTATACGTGGTTTGACTATCTTGAAGAAGATTTCAACAGAGAAAGAACATTTAAGTTTTCTCTGCAAGGAAACAGTCCTGAGTGCAAATTTCCAGAGGCAAGACCATCTGTGGTCTTTTGTGGGGGACAATGTACAGTGTCACATGCACAAGGAGAAAGAGGGTTTTCATGGTTGTTTATTTGTTTAACATCAATTAGCAAACTCCATGAAGTGCATTACATGCTTGGAGCTAATTTAGCCTTCAAGATATCTTTAAAAACAACCAACATTTTACAGAAGAGAAAACTGAAATTTAGGTAAGTTAAATAATGTGTTCAGGGTGAGGGTATATAGCATAATGGTTATGCAAATAGACTCTCATGCCTAAGGCTCCAAAATCTTATGTTCATTTCCTCACACCACCATAAGCCAGAGCTGAGCAGTGCTCTAGTAAAAAATAAAAAATAATTAAATAATAATAATAATGTGTTCATCCATGTTCATGAGTTGGAAGAATTAACATCATCAAAATAAATATGCTACCCAGAGTCATCTACAAATTTAATGCTATCCCCAACCAGTTTTTAGGAGAATAAAATAAATGCTACAAATGTTTATCTGGAACTAGAAAAGACCTAGAATTGCCAAAACAATCTTGAGAAGAAAGAACAGAACTGGAGGCATCATACTCCCAGATCTCAAATTGTATTATAGGGCCATTGCAATCAAAACTTCTTGGTACTGGAACATGAATAGACACACTGACCAGTGGAATAGAATTGAGAGCCTGGAAGTAAGCCCCCACACCTATGGACATCTAATCTTTCACAAAAGTGCCCAGAATATTAAATAGGGAAAGCAGAATCTCTTAAACAAATGGTGTTGGAAAAAATGGGTTGAAACATGCAGAAGAATGAAACTGAACCACTATATTTCACCAAACACAAAAGTGAATTCTAAGTGGATCAAGGACTTGAATATTAGACCAGAAACTATCAAATACTTAGAGGAAAATATTGGCAGAACTCTTTTCTGCATAAATTTTAAAGACATATTCAATGAAACTAATCCAATTACAAAGAAGACTAAAGCAAGCATATACCTATGGGACTACACCAAATTAAAAAGCTTCTGAAAAAACAAGATCAGAAGAGAAAACACAAGTAGAACCTGAACTGGATTTGGTGTACTGCACCAAAGTAAAAGACTCTGGGGTGGGTGGTTGGGGAGAACACAGGTCCAAAAAGGATGACACAGGACCTAGTGGGGGTTGTATTGTTATATGGAAAACTGGGAAATGTTATGCATGTACAAACTATTGTATTTACTGTCACTGTCAAATGTAAAACATTAATTCCTCAATAAAGAAATTAAAAAATAATAATGTGTTCCAAGTTGCTTTTTTGCATAAAAGTAATATACAAATCCAGCACTCAGACTCTAGGGCATGTCTGGTGTGCACACACCTCTCTCCACCTGACACTTCACATACAGCACATCCCTGTGCATGGGAAGCCTCCGGAGTGCAGCCTGTGGCCTCTGTCCACTCATTCCTCACAATGTAGTCAAGACCTGGGAGTCACCTAACACTTCTGTCATCACATAATCGCCCTTTCTTTTGTGGTGCAGACAATTCATATCTAGTCTCAGCAATATAAAGGAGGCACAACACAACAGTCTGTAATCACTATACTGTGGCACAAACACTAACCATTCTACAACAATGCCCAGCTCCTAAGACATGAGGATAAACAGTAAGTTCTGAAGAACTTCACGTGTCCTCCAAAACAGTCTGAAGTTGATGGACTATGGTCATCAAACCCTCAAGACTCTCAGTCATTCTAGAAGACTCTGACTATGCTGCTCTGTCTCCCTGCCTTTCAGTCACTAAGTTGCAGATGCCGCCATGAAGACACTCCGACTTCTCTCGGCAGACGCCCTCACCCATGTGTCCTGGAGCCTCCCCTCCCCAGAGCCCTGCCCCACTAGGGACAGACAGACACAGGCTGGGGGTGTGGATCCACCTGCCAACACCCATGTCCAGTGGAGAAGCGATGACAGAAGCCTGACCTCCCACCTTCTGCTCCCCGTAATGACCCTGGGTCCAGACTCCCAGAGGGAAGCATGGGATGTGTACATGCAAAGCAGGAGTGAAGCACTAGCCAGTCGATGGGGTGTCTTTCTGAGACAGGGAGGCTTTGTCATGAGGAATATGAGGCAGGAGTCCTTTCTGGACTCTGAAAGTTTGAGATGTAAGCAGGATGTCCAACTAGATGTCAGACTGCTCCTACTAGTGCTAACGGCCGTGTACACATTGGAATGGCGTGTGGATTCAGCAAAGAGACTAGATTCGGCAACCTTGCTGGCCACCAGAGATACAATGACTTTTTATTGCTTTTAGGAATGCACAGCAAATCAGTAATGTTATTGGGACTCGGGGTTAAGAAACATCAGCGATATTGTTTTACTTACCTGGGTAACCTGCACAACTTAAGTTCAGAGCGACAGACTCCTTTGAGCATTTACCACTCCCGGGTATTGGGCTGAGTACTAAGAATAGATGGAAGAAGAATGCAGAGTCCATGCTACGGGATGGCAGGAGACAGGGCCAAGCTGAACTGGCATCAGGGTTCCTGCAGCTGTGTGGGATAAATGGTCCATTGGGTAGAAGTTACTAGTAAGTATGTAGCTGAAAATAACGGAATACCAGATCTAAATTAAGCAGGGCAAGAAGAGAAAGGAGCTAGAGCCTAAACTTCAGGGAGCTAGAGGTTCCCATCAGGCTGTGGAAAAGACACACTGTGGGAGTCGGGCCGTAGCGCAGCGGGTTAAGCTCATGTGGCGCAAAGCGCAAGGACCGGCATAAGGATCCCGGTTCGAGCCCCCGGCTCCCCACCTGCAGGGGAGTTGCTTCACAGGCGGTGAAGCAGGTCTGCAGGTGTCTGTCTTTCTCTCCCTCTCTCTGTCTTCCCCTCCTCTCTCCATTTCTCTCTGTCCTTTCCAACAACGACAACAACAATAATAACTACAACAATAAAACAAGGGCAACAAAAGGGAATAAATTTCTAAAAAAAAGAAAGAAAAGATACACTGAATGAGAAAGGGAAATGAAGGGCTGTTGTCAGCAAATGGGATATGGAATAACAGAGGAGAGGCGACTTCACAGAACACAGGCCTAAAGTAGGGAATGAATGCCAAGGGAATAATAAGATTTGGGGTAACAACAGAAGGCTCGAGAGTGGATAAATGTGTAATGTATGCTGGGGAGACAACATAATGGTTTTGCAAAAAGTCTTTCATGCCTGAGGCATCAAAGATCCCAGGTTCAATCCCTAGCACCACTATAAACCACAGCTGAGCAGTGCTCCAGTAAAATTAATTAATTAATTAATTTAAAATGGCCACAGAGAGCAGTGGATTCATAGTGGTGACACAGAGCCCTAGCAATAACCCTTATGGTAAAAATAAATAAAATTTTTTAGTGTGCAATGGAGAGAAATTTCAGAGAGAAATAGCATGCTACCCTAAAGTCCATGTAACAGAATTAAATGGAGAAGAGAGAGATCCAAAAGGCCAATGAACTTATGAAAAATTGTTCCAAGTCTCTGGTTGTCAGAGAAATGCAAATAAAGACAACAGTGAGATACCACTTCACTCCTGTGAGAATGTCAGACATCAGAAAAGGTAGCAGCAGCAAATGCTGGAGAGGGTGTGGGGACAAAGGAACCCTCCTGCACTGCTGGTGGGAATGTCAATTGGTCCAACCTCTGTGGAGAACAGTCTGGAGACTCTCAGAAGGCTAGACATGGACCTTCCCTATGACCCTGCAATTCCTCTCCTGGGGATAGATCCTAAGGAACCCAACACACCCATCCAAAAAGATCTGTGTACACATGTTCTTAGCAGCACAATTTGTAATAGCCAAAACCTGGAAGCAACCCAGGTGTCCAACAACAGATGAGTGGCTGAGAAAGTTGTGGTCTATATACACAGTGGAATACTACTCAGCTGTAAAAAATGGTAAATCCACCTTCTTCACCTCATCTTGGATGGAGCTTGAAGGAATCATGTGAAGTGAAATAAATTAGAAACAGAAGGATGAATATAGGATGATCTCACTCACAGACAAAAGTTGAAAAATAACAACAGAAGGGAAAACACTCAGCAGATCCTGGACTAGAGCTGGCATATTGCACCAAAGTAAAAGACTCTGGGGTGGGGGCAGGGTTCAGGTCCTGGAACATGATGACAGAGGAGGACCTAGTGGGGGGATTGAATTGTTATGTGGAAAACTGAGAAATGTGACACATGTGTAAACTACTGTATTTTACTGTCAACTGTAAACCATTAATCCCTCAATAAAGAAATTTTAAAAATCAATAAATAATCTTTTGTCTTCCAGTTGCAGGAGTGGGACAAGGCAGGTGAGTTTGATATCTTCCAGCAATGACTTGAGGGGCTAGGGCATCCTAGTCTCCAGAGGACCAGGAGAGCAAGGTTGGTGGGCACAGCCCACGCTCCTGGAACCTGAGAGACCTGTACCTGTGTTGTCGGTCTGTCAAGCTCAACGGTTTCAGCGCTGTAGGCCCACAGAGAAGAGGAGTGGCATTAAGTCCTTCCACTCTCACCTACACGGTGTGGGTCTTTATGTAATCAGTGAGTCAAAATCACTCCGTGCCCACCAAATGCCAGGCGCACAGTGCTAACCAAGATAGGTATTGTGCCACTGAGCAAGAACTTGTGTGCAAGAATTTTTATTTTTAGATTTGTTTATCAGTTTATTGAGGAGATATTGATTTACAAGACTGTGATAGTCACAGGGTTGCATATCTCCTATGACAGTTGTCAGCACACCTAACTCTCCACTCATGTGTCATCTTCCTCTGGCACAGAACACTGTCTCTAAGAACCACCATTCGTGGTCTGGGAAGTGGCACAGTGGATAAAGCATTGGACTCTCAGGCATGAGATCCTGAGTTCAATCCCGGGCAACACATGTACCAGAGTGATGTCTGGTTCTTTCTCTTTCTTCTCTTATCTTTCTAATAAATAAAGTCTTAAAAAAAAAAAACACCATTCCAGCATCAAGAGTCCTGCCTGGCATAGCCTTAAAAAGACACACACTGGCCAGGCAACTGGGGAAATAATGAGCAAAGATGATGTGTGAGGGATTTTAGAGATGTACGCAGAATTACCCTAGTTCTTACTATTCTTTTCTCGTACTAATACTTGGAAGGAAGAAAAATGTAAATTGGACAATGTTAACATGCAAAAGAGTTAGCATGTGAAGAAGAAAAGCAATTCTGCTTTTTCTAAAGAATCAGGACTCATTTTTTTGAGTTATAAAAAACAGGCACATAAAGCACATAAGAAGTGCTATAATGCTATCTATGTTACTCAGATAAGTCATCATTTTAAGTAAATAATCATTTCTGGGTGCTAGGCAGTAGAGCACCGGATTAAGCACACGTGGCGCAAAGCGCAAGGACCAGCGTAAGGATCCCGGTTCGAGCCCCCTGGCTCACCACCTGCAGGGGACTCGCTTCACAGGTGGTGAAGCAGGTCTGCAGGTGTCTGTCTTTCTCTCCCCCTCTCTGTCTTCCCCTCCTCTCTCCATTTCTCTCTGTCCTATCCAACAGTGATGACATCAATAACAACAACAGTAATAACTACGAAAAAATAAAAAACAACAAGGGCAAAGAAAGGGAATAAATAAATATTGGGAGTCGAGTGGTAGTGCAGTGGGTTAAGCGCAGGTGGCGCAAAGCGCAAGGACCAGCATAAGGATCCCGGTTCCAACCCCCGGCTCCCCACCTGCAGGGGAGTCGATTCACAAGCAGTGAAGCAGGTCTGCAGGTGTCTGTCTTTCTCTCCCCCTCTCTGTCTTTCCCTCCTCTCTCTATTTCTCTCTGTCCTATCTAATAACAATGACATCAATAACAACAATAATAACTGCAACAACAATAAAAAAATTAAAAAAAACAAGGGCAACAAAGGGGAAACTAAATAAAAAATTTTAAAAATGTAAATATTTTTTAAAAATTAAAAAATAATAATCATTTCTATGACATAAAATGCCACAATAATGTAGAAAAAAGGCCATGATTATTTTAACTCCTTTCACAAATAACCATTGGGAGATACCCAGCCTGCAATACTTACAAAAGAAATTATTTACTCCTTTATTTCCAAAAAAAAGAAAATTAAAATGCACTGCACACTATTCACTAATGGATCCACATTTTTTATCTTAACAAAGACTCTCCTCCATTGATTGTGGACTTTAATAAATGTATAGATACATGGCTTGTTAAAATCTCCAGTCTCTAAAAAGCCTAGGGAAAATCAAAATCATTTCAATGCCAAGTAGATTATAAAAGAGAGACTTTAGCTATGGGACATCATTATAACAGGATCAGCATAAAGCTATAAGAAGAGAGGGAGTGTTTTCTGTCCCCACTTGTTTATCCTACGGTATGTCAAAGCCTGATTTCAATGAATTGTTTCAGATCAAGCTCACATCTTGTAGCAGGTGAAGACCCGACCCAGAAGTTACTGAGTCAAATACAGTGTCAGTTTCCTCCACAGAAACGATGGTGAGATGTAAACAAGTGTCATACATCTCCGATGCCACACAGGTTCTTTTCTTTAACAGCTTCTCCATCCTCACGACCAAATCATGACAGCTCTGGGTAGTTTTAAGTGAGCGGGAATCTTATTGCTGCTTAGTTCTGCCTCCGAACCCCACATCTCGCACATGCAGTTTCTACCGAGTGGAAAGGTGCACGTTGTGGGTCAGCAAACATTTCCTTCCAGGGTGCCCCCATGATTAACACAGTGCCCTCCCTTAATGACAGGCAGGGACCAAGCGTTCCAAGATTGGCCTGGATGCATGCCAGGAGGGAGAGAAAGAGGTCTTTGTATGTGGACATCTGAAGGGCGGGCATAAACATGTTAGTTGATACTTAACACCCAAAACCACTGCCAAAACCGTTAGCTCCCCTCAATAGCCTCCTCTGGTCTCAACTGTCCACAACAATGGAGCTGCCACCCCCCCACACACACACACAAAACTTGCTCCAAACATCCTCAGAGGAATTCCCAAAATAGCAGCTGTTGGAAGCAAACAGACACTAAATCATTGATATAGGTGGACCTTTTCGTGGTTTTTTTTTCCCCCCTGGAGATGAGTCTCCACTTTTTTTCTGTACCTATAGGACCGTCTATGCATTTTTGATAATTACCTTGTAGATCACGGGATGTGTTTACTCTGGGCACTTGAAGGAGTCTGGGATTCACATTCAGATAAAAATATTGTGTTTTTTTTTCCAGCATGAGGCCCAGCTAATTTATGTGGTGAATTTTTTATATGTTTTACCCCCCCCCCCGGTCCTCCTTGCCTGCTGTCCTTGTCCCCTTTCTTCTCCAATCCATTAAGAGACTCTGACGTGCCTGCAGCGACATCCACTGTGGTGACTGACTGTTGAGAAGCCAGCCCAGACTGGCCCGCCAGGAGCCCAGCCACAAGGGCAGCCCCAGCACAGTGGCTCCCTCGCAGTCCCCTTAGGGAGCTCCTCTGTGATCAGCTTCCAGCAGGGTCGAATCTAATCTCACAGCCTCACTTGAACTTCTCTGGACCCAGTGTAGCTTCTGCTGCAGTTATCAGTGACGTGAATTCCACCTGGAGAGCAAGCAACCTCCTATCTCCGGAGAACTATTGGCCAGGCAGGTTCCAGAAACTTTGCTTACAAATGGCTCTCCAAAGTCAGATAAGAGAATAAAATGGTGTTGTTACAGTGCAGAGGACTTTCATTCCCTCTTGCCCGTGTTTATGCAGGCAGAACAGGGACTACGTGAAGTCTGGATAACAGACATACGACGGAAGTCCCATCGCATAAGGCAGGTGGTTGATACAGTTCCGAATGTACTGGGGTATAACTCTGAAACGCCTGCTCTCAGCAGACGAGCTTGGCCACCACAGGTCACTGTCCTCGACATGGACATTCAGGAACACAACAGCCTTGCAGGCATTATCCACTGAAATTAGTCATTTACTTTTTCTTTATAAAATGGAAATATTGACAAGATATTTCTTTTTTTAATTTTTTACTAGTGATTTAACACTGATTAACAAGATTGTAAAATAACAGGGGTACAATTCCATACAGTTCCTAGCACCCCATCCATCTAACCCAGGGCCCAAATCTATTCACAGTCAGCACAGTAGCCTGTGTGACCTCCGAGTCCCTATCACTCTGAGCTCGCAGTCCCTGGTCACAGCTGGAACATTCTAGGCTGCCCTCATGTCAGGACCCGTCTTCCTCAAGGGGCAGAGTTCCCTGTCCCATCTCCTCCATTGGAAGCTTCCCTGTTCTTTATCCTTCTGGGAGCATGGACCCAGGGTCATTATGGGGAGCAGAAGGTGGGAGTTCTGGCTTCTGTAACTGCTTCTCCACTGGACATGGGTGTTGGCAGGTGGATCCACACCCCCAGCCTGTCTCTCTCTCTTTCCCTAGTGGGGCAGGGCTCTGGGGAGGGGAGGTACCAGGACACATGAGTGAGGGCGTCTGCCCAGGGAAGTCAGTATGCCGTGCAACTTGGTAGCTGAAAGGCAGTAAGATATAAAGCAAAGTGTTAAATAAATAGGCACCCAGAGGTGGGAATAGAGCAGATATGACTAGGGGTCTTTGTGTGGCAGGAAGCTAGGTAGATTTTTTCATGTATATTCCAAGGGGCTCAGGACTTTGGTGACTTTGCCTGAGCTTGATAGCTAGCATGTAGGTGGGATAAAAGTATTTTCTGGGAAGATATCAGAGTTGAGAGTAGGACTAGAAAGCTGGATTATGGCAGAGTAGAGAAGAGTATATAAATACCATTGCTATTAACCGAGAGCCCATGTCTATTCACATTCAGCACAGGAGCCTGTGTGACCTCTGAGTCCCTGTCAGTCTGAGCTCACAGCCCATGGTCACAGCTGGAACATTCTATGCTGCTCTCATGTCAGGACCCGTCTTCCTCGAGGGGCAGAGCAGGCTGACCCAGCCTCCCAAAATGATTATTTCTAATGAGGCAACCATTATATGGAGGTAGGCACAGAACACTATTTATTATTTTGATATTTATTAGAGAAATTTGTGACAAGACAGTTGTCATTCTGGGTATTGTATCACATCTCCCTAAAACATTTGCCTGCACATCTGACCCACCATCAAAATCGAGGGCTTAAACCCAGATGCTTGCGGGGGTCCTTGTGCTTAGCACATGCCCGGTGAACCTCCTCCCGGCCACCACCACCCCACCGCCTGTTTTCCAGTAGTAACCTCCCGTCTGCTGATAGAGAACAAAGCCCTGTGAGCCCTGTGAATGTTTTGCCCGATCCTTTTCCTTGCTTTGTCTCATAAATGCCGCGTGTGAGACCATTAAGTCGTCTTTCTCCTTCTGACTTGCTTCTCTTAGCAAACTCCCCTTTGGCTCCATGCATGTTGCAGCCAATGACCAGAACTCACCTTTTCTGACAGATGAATATTGCTTTGCGTTACACATTATACAGACCACTTCTTCACCTGTCTCCCTACCCTGGGCCGTGTGTTTCCAAACCGTGGCTACTGGACGTAGTATTGCAATGAACAGCGTGCATAATGAACTTTGTGACTTTTCCCAGATAGCTTGGAAAGGTTTTGTCAGATTGAATGGGAGTCCTGTTTTTAATATTACAAAACTGTATGGAATTTGAAGCTATTCAATATACTTAGAAAACAACATCTAAAATATGTGATTTTTGTAATGCAAAACTTTGTGCATTTAGAAATATTATAAAGTGGCTATTAGCAAGAAGTACTGTAAGGCTGTTTAATCTTTTTATGAGGGAAAATAAGGACTCGTAGGGCCAGGTGGTGGCACACCTGGCTGTGTACACTTGGCACAAAGTGCAAGGATCAGGGTTCAAGCCCCTGGTCCCCACCTGATAATTCTGGGTTGTTTTTTTGTTTTGTTTTGTTTTGTTTTGTGCTCCAGGTGAACTTCTGCGGCATTTGTTCTAATTCCTTAAAGAAATTCAATGGAGGGAGTCGGGCGGTAACGCCATGGGTTAAGCGCACATGGCGCAAAGCACAAATACTGGCATAAGAATCCTGGTTCGAGCCCCTGGCTCCCCACCTGCAGGGGAGTCGCTTCACAAGCGGTGAAGCAGGTCTGCAGGCGTTTCTCTGTCTCTCTTCCTCTCTATCCCCCCCCTTCTCTCTCAATTTCTCTCCATCTCTATCCAATAACAAATAAGAAAAAAAGAAATTCAATGGCAAAAAAAAAGAAAAGAAAAAAAGAAATTCAATGGCGCTTTGATAGGGATTTCACTGGGTCTGTGTCTGGCTCTGGGTGGCCATTTTAATAATGTTAATTCTAGTAAGAAGTGAAAATGTGTAATTCTCTACCTTCCATAGTGTTTAATCATCAAACACCTTAATATATCCCATTAATAATATCTAGAAGTTTTACTCAATCTAATTCATTGGGAACAAAAGCAACAGAGGTACAGTGAGGAATAGCATGCTTGGTAGGAATAGCAATTCCAGTAAAGGTGAAAGCAGACATTCTAAACTCAACATGCCTTGCGTGTGACCTAATTGGACTAGAATATATTAGTAAGGTTGCATACTGTAGATTTTTTGTTTCATCAGAAAGGTCATCACCAGTTTGGGTTGGATTGTTAACAAAAGACTCCATTAGCAGAGTCTTCTTCCAGGAGCTAAAGGGTGAATGTGTTTTGCCTCATTAGAATGATCTTGCTGTAAATTGACATGGTGATTTTACAAAAGGAAGAGTCAGTCAGAGAGCTCAACGGCCTAGGTTCCATTATCCTCTTCTCAGAAACGGGTGTGTTTGCACCCTGACATTGCTTCCCCAAAGCAGAATAAACACAGTCTTTGTATTTGTCCTTCTCTCACAATAAGAGATATCAGCTCCATGACATACTGGATTGTGAAGGATTTTTTTTTAAAAAAAAAAAAAAGGAAACATTGACAAAACCATAGGATAAGAGGGGTGCAACTCCACACAGTTCCCACCACCAGAACTCTGTATCCCATCCCCTCCCCTGACAGCTTTCCCATTCTCTATCCCTCTGGGAGTGTGGACCCAGGGTCATTGTGGGGAGCAGAGGTGGAAGGTCTGGCTTCTGTCATTGCTTCCCCACTTCTTCTTCTTCTAGCGTTTGCCCTTCTTCCGTAGCCAGTCAACAGCGTCAGGTTGAAAGCTGTCAGGAGCTGCTTGTTGCTGGCTTTGAAAGTGACTGGGATCCATGTGGATTCAGTCGGCTTGGAAGGATCCTCAGTTTCCCCAATGAATAAGTACTCACGGGATGCACCACGGGAAGGTCGATCCAATGCATCCCACTTACCCATTGAACATGGGTGTTGACAAGTGGACCCATACTCCCAGCCTGTCTCTCTCTTTCCCTAGTGGGGCAGGGCTCTGGGGAAGCGGGGCTCCAGGACACATTGGTGGGACTGTCTGCCCAAGGAAGTCTGGTTGACATCCTGCTAACATCTGGAGCCTGGTGGCTGAAAAGAGAGTTAACATACAAAGCCAAACAAATTGTTGACCAATCATGGACCTAAAGACTGGAATAGTGCAGATGAAGAGTTGGGGGGGTCCTCCATTTTGTAGACAGCTAGTAGGCATATTCTAGTTATATTCCAAAGGGCCTGTGGCTATACTATCTCCCCCCACCCTTTTCTTTTTTCTCCTGAGCCTGAATCTGATGTGCTGGTGGATCCAAGTTATTGTCTGGGGAGGTGATGTCATGACTGGAAAAAGGACCAGAAAGCTGGATCAGGGAAGAGAGTAGCTCCCTAATATGGGAAAGGGGTATAAATATTGTTGACTATAAACCCCAACGATTTGATGTGATCTGGGGCCCATATTCAGCTTTGGAGTCTATGTGGCCTCTGCATCCCTGTAGATCTGAGCTCACATTCTGTGGTCATGAGTAGGAACGTTCCAAGCTGCCCCAATATTGACCCATCTTCCTCAGGTGTAGCATAGTGTATGTTGTCCAGCTTCCCTTCAGAGGATGGAACATTCTCTACCGTTGTTGTAGATCGTGAAGGATTTGATCCTGCAACATACAGAGTTCTTCATCATCTGAACCACTGTGTTAAGAGATCATGCTGGTATGATGTAACATTTTTTTAATTCCAAAGGTCATATTAAAACAAAACATTACAAGATTTTTATGTATAATTACTAGATTTTTTTTTAAAAGGTTTATCAAAAAACTTAAGTGAGAAGGTGCCTGCTTGTCCATTCATATGACCCAAGCTTGAGCCTGGGCTCCCACACACTGGCAGAAGGAGCCTTGGTGGTGAGATGTATTTCTCTCTGTCTCTCTGTCTCTCCTCTGTCTCCATCTGAAAAGCTGGTCTAGAGTGGTGAAGCCCTAGCAATCACAAAAAGAGAAAAAAGAAAAAAAAGGACAGGAAAAACTAAGCCTCAAATACCTCTAGTAGGTGTTATTTACAACTACCTCTAAATGAAAATTTACTTGCCTGTTTTTTTTATTTAGTTTGTTTATTAAATAGAGACAAAGAGAAAATTAATAGGGAAAAGAAAGAGAGAGGGGGGGACCTGCAGCCCTGCTTCACCATTCGTGAAGTGTGTCCCCTGCAGGTAGGGGTTAACCAGGGGCTTGAACCTGGGTCCTTGCACACTGTGATGCATGTGCTCAACCAGATGCACCACCACCTGGCCCCTTGCCTGCTTTTTCTTTTTTTTTTAATATTTTATTTATTTTCCCTTTTGTTGCCCTTTTTCTTTTATTGTTGTAGTTATTATTGATGTCGTCATTGTTGGATAGGACAGAGAGAAATGGAGAGAGAAGGGAAAGACAGAGAGGAGAAGAGACCTGCAGACCTGCTTTACCACTTGTGAAGTGACGCCTCTGCAGGTGGGGAGCTAGGGGCTTGAACCAGGATCCTTACACTGGCCCCTGCGTTTCACGCCATGTGTGCTTAACCCGATGCGTTACTGCCCAACCCCCATGCCTGTTTTTTCTATCAGAGTTTAATCCAGAGTACCAAGCAGTGATCAGTTTAACTTTTTTTTTTAATTATCATACCTTCATGTACTGAAAGTCTGAGCCAAATGAAAACAATTGGAATGGAGGCAATAGCCTGCTTCCACATGAAAAAAAAGTCAGCAAATGCACATGACATAGAATGAAAACGTGACACAATCAAGATGCAAAATCAGTTCAGCAGATGCATATGACATAGAATGAAAACATGACACAATCAAGACACAAAATCAATTCACAGCAATATTTCTCTTTTCTAGCACTAGTGGCATAAGAGCAAAGCCATAGTTGTTTTTTTTTTTTTTTTTTTTTTTTTTTTGCTTGGAGAGGCTGGAGGTGGCGCACCTGGTTAAGTGCACACTTACTATACCCAAGGACCAGGGTTCAAAGCCCTGCTCCCCACCTGCAGGGCAGAAGCCTCACTAGTAATGAAGTCAGCACTGACGGTATCTCTCTGTTTCCCTCTGTCTCCCCCTCTTTTCTCAACCTCTGCCTGCCCTATCAATAGAGGGAAAATGGGTTAGGGTCGAGTGGGGGAGCAAGTAGATTCATCATGTGGATACTAAACACTACAATCACTCTAACAACAATTTAAAACCTTTTTTTTTTTTGGCTGCAATCCCTTTTTTTAATCTCCAAATCACATGGACTGACCTTTGTGTTAGGCTCTTTGGGATTCTGAAGGACAACAATATGCAGAAATGTGTAAAAAAAAATCCCAATAGAGGTGGTCCAGGAGGTAGCGCAGTGGATAAAGCTTTGGACCCTCCAGCATGAGGTCCTGAGTTCAATGCCCGGCAACTAACCCTGACCCTAACCTCCTATCTTTCAAATAAATAAATAATTTTTTAAATTCCTAATAGAGTAACAAACTGGAGATATTTCCCTAAGGAAGAACTGTGAGGAAGCTCCACCAGGGACAGGGTAGTGGCACACCTGGTTGAACGCACACACTATAGTGTACAAAGACCCAGGTTCAGGCCCCGGGTCCCCTCCTACAGGGGGAAAGCTTCACAGGCAGTGAAGTTGAGTATGTCTCTTGGCCTCTCTCCTTCTCTATCACTTCCTCCACTCTCAGTGTCTGTCTTAATCCAATAATAAATAAATAAATAAATAAATAAATAAATGTTTTGAAAAAATAGGGACGCTTCCAATTGAGGGCATGGGATATGAAACTCTGGTGGTGGGACCTGTGTGGGATTTTACCCCTCTTATCTTACAATCTTGTTAATTATTATTAAATCACTAATTTAAAAAAAAACGATAAAAAATGAAAAAGAAAAAAAGATGAAGTTGAGAAGATAGACAATTTGCTATAGATCATAAAGCCAAGAAGTGAGTCGGTGGTGAGGGATTCATGGAGAGTCTGGTGCTGGTCAGTCCGCTGTGACAGACACTTCCTGGCTGCCCCTCCTGGTTCAAGTGTTGTTTTCGATGGGTTAGGTTGTTTTCACTAGGCTTGCTTCACGGGCGGGTAACAGACGACCAGGGACTCATGGCTGGGTTGTACGTAGTATCTCTTTATTCATGCAGGACACAGCACAATCTAAGACGAGCTAAGCTGAACTCAAGGTAAAGTACTCTAAAACTCACAAATATGATCAGGTTTCTTTTAGTGGTTTTTTTCCACCTCCCCAGAGCCCTGCCCCACTAGGGACAGACAGACACAGGCTGGGGGGGGATGGATCCACCTGCCAACACCCATGTCCAGTGGAGAAGCAATTACAGAAGCCAGAACTCCCACCTTCTGTTCCCGAGAAAGAATTTTGGTCCATATTCCCAAAGGAAAAAGAAGAGGGAAGCTTCCAGTGGAGGGGATGGGATACAGAACTCTAGTAGTAAGAATTGTATAGAATTGTACCCCTCTTTTAAAAATTTAGTTATTTATTTAATATTAATTAATTAATTAATATTTATTATTTATTTATTCCCTTTTTATTGTTATAGTTATTATTGTTGTCCTCATTGTTGGAAAGGACAGAGAGAAATGGAGAGAGGAGGGGAAGACAAAGAGGGGGAGAGAAAGACAGACACCTGCAGACCTGCTTCACCATCTGTGAAGCGACTCCCCTGCAGGTGGGGGGCCGGGGCTCGAATCAGGATCCTTACTCTGGTCCTTGCGCTTTGCACCACCTGAGCTTAACCTGCTGCGCTACAGCCTGACTCGCCCCAATTGTACCCCTCTTATCCCACAATCTTGTCGATCATTAAGTCACTGGGGAAAAAAAAAGAAAAAAGAAAGAAAGAAAAGAAAAGAAAAGAAAAGAAAAGAAAAGAAAAGAAAAGAAAAGAAAAGAAAAAATGGCCACCAGAAAAGAAAAAAAAAAAACTAAAGTGATTCAAAACCTTAAACATCTGGCAGTGGGTCAACTAGGGATATCAGATCAGATCACCTGAAGAGACTAGGACTGTTTTAGGAACCCACCAATCACCAGTGAGTGAAAACATGTGTGGCTCGTGGACAGAGAGGAGCCTAAGGAGAAACTCCTGGGACTAAAGCCAGTTATTGACTCCTGAGTGGCTGGTAAGAGTCCGGCAGTTGAGGAGCCACCTCCAGTCTGCTTCACCAACAAAAAAATGGCTGAGGGGAGGAGAGGACTCCCCTGACTCACCAAATGCAGCTATGAGTCTCCACTGCTACTGCCCCTCAGAGGCTAGAGCAGTAGTGGGGAGGCCCGTGCTGACATGGGGGGCAGAGAACTGACCAAGAAACCAAGAAGATTTACATTCTGGTGGCCTAGAGGTGGGGCTCGATAGTGGGAGCCTTTCCACATTGTTCTCCTGATGCATTGGGGAGACACAGTGAATAATTGCCACGGAAGCCACAGAATATAAACGGGATTTGTTTGGAAACTCACAGGGCCAAGAAGTGCTGCCTGGCTTGGCCTTGGCTACTGGCAGAGCTGCAGAATTGAGCACCATGCTTTGGATTGTTGGGGTATGGGAGTCTCTTTGCATAAACAAAGTGCTATCTCTCCCCCAATCTGATTTATTTGTTAATCAGGAGTGAGTGATTAAGCTAAAAAAACCTATATAGGTAAAAATAGGTAAAAATCCCTCAGGCTACCATACCCATAATGAGGTTTTAACAGCCACCGAGCTTCAACTCAGGGATTGAGATAACACGGACACAACAGTTAATTTCTACAACTGTGAATTCTTTAAGTACCTTATTTTGGCACAAGTCAATCTGGGCAAGAGTGATCAGTGGACTGAAAAGTGCTGAGAGCACGACCTTATAACACACTGTATACAATGGTTAATCCAAGAAGAAACACTGGAGAAATGAACCAGGACAAAATCCAGCTAAAAGCCCCCCAAAGGCAGAGGCACAGGAGAATGAGGTTAACATCCAAATGCTAATTGAGGAAGTAGTCACAGATGTGAGAAAGAAGTTTGAAAGGAATGTCATCAGAAATGGGAAAACAGGGAGTCAGGGCAGTAGCACAGCGGGTTAAGCGCACATGGTGCAAAGCTCAAGGACCAGCTTAAGGATCCCGGTTCAAGCCCCCAGCTCCCCACCTGCAGGGGAGTCACTTCACAGACAGTGAAGCAGGTCTGCAGGTGTCTGTCTTTCTCTCCTGCTCCTGTCTTCCCCTCCTCTCTCCATTTCTCACTGTCCTATCTAACAATGATGACATCAATAACAACAACAATAAAAAAAGGGCAACAAAAGGGGAAATAAATAAATATTCAAAAAAATTTTTATAGAAAAGAAATGGGGAAACAACAAATGAGACTGAAAAAAGACACTATCTCGAGGGAAAGCTGAAACAGCTGAGCTGAGAGCACAACCAGCTGAACAAGCTAACACAATATCAGAATCAGGGAACAAAATAGCTGAGCTACAGAAGAAAAACAGAAGGGAGAGAGAATAGAATAAATGAGGCAGAAAACAGAATTAGCAAGATTGAGGATGAACTAGAGAAAACTAAGAAAGAAGTAAGAGATCTCAAAAAGAGATTAAGAGATACTACAAACAATAATAGAGGCCTATGGGATGACTTCAAAAGAAATAATATATGCATTATAGGCTTACCAGAGGAAGAAAGAGAGGAAGGGGAAGAAATTATTCTTCAGGACATAATAGCTGAGAACTTCTCTAGTTTAGACAGCATCAAAGACATAACTGTTCAAGAAGCCCAGAGTGTCCCAAACAGAGTAACCTAGACTTAAAGACACCAAGACACATCATATTTAGATGAAAAGGAATAAGGATAAAGAAAGAATCCTGAAGGCTGCAAGAGAAAAACAAAGAGTCACCTACAGAGGAAAACCCATAAGACTAGCAGCAGACTTCTCCACACAAACACTACAGGCCAGAAGATAATGGCAAGATATCTATTGAGTCCTCAATAAGAAAGGCTTTCAACCACAACTACTGTATCCTGATAGACTGTCATTCAGACTAGATGGAGGCATGAAAACCTTCTGAGATAAGCAACAGTTGAAAAAATCAACTATCACCAAGTCTGCCCCAAAAAAAAGTTCTGAAAGCTCTCTTAAAAACAATCAAATTGCCATAAACATGCCATATATCAGAACACTCTAAAAATCTAAAATATCTTCATTCTATAATATCAGTAAATATCAATATCTTTAATTCACCTATTAAGAGATACAAAGTAGGAAGATGGATCAGAAAACACAACCCAACCATATGCTATCTACAGGAATCCTACTTCACTCCTGTGAGAATGTCATACATCAGGAAAGGTAGCAGCAACTAATGCTGGAGAGGGTGTGGGGACAAAGGACCCTCCTGTACTGTTAGTGGGAATGTCAATTGGTCTAACCCCTGTGGAAAGCAGTCTGGAGAACTCTCGGAAGGCTAGAAATGGACCTACCTTATGACCCTGCAATTCATCTCTTGGGGATATATCCTAAGGAACCCAACATACCCATCTAAAAAGATCTGTGTATACCTGTGTTCACAGCAGCACAATTTGTAATAGCCTGGAAGCAACCCAGGTGTCTAACAACAGATGAGTGGCTGAGCAAGTTGTGGTCTATATACACCATGGGATACTACTCAGCTATTAAAAATTATGATTTCATCATTTTCAGCCCAACTTGGATAGAGCTTGAAGAAATCAAGTTAAGTGAAATAAGTCAGAAACAGAAAGATGAATATGGGATGATCTCCCCCACCAAAGTAAAAGACTCTGGGGTGTAGGGGGGAGAGTATAGGTCCGGTAACATGATGGCAGAGGAGGATCTAGTGGGGTCATTGTATCGTTGTGTGGAAAACTGAGAAATGTTATCTATGTACAAAATATCATATTTACTGTTGACTATAAAACATTAATCACTCAATAAAGAATTTTTTTTAAATGCAGAGTTGCACAAAGTTAACTAGCACAGCAACTTTTTATTTTAAAAAAATTCTGAAATGGGCTATTATTAGGCAGGCCATATAGCTACCATTAGCTTTGTTGTATATCTTGAAAGATTACTCAGGGAAGAGTTCTATGTCTGACTAAGAGCCTGGAGGTGTAGAAAGATTGCCCAAATAAAAAAGAAATCTAGCAGTGTTTCCCTTACATATTCAGTGTCCCCCCCAAAAAAAAAAAGTTATCAATAAAGCAGGAGGGCAGTGGAGACAGCGTAATGGTTATTCAAAGAGACTCTCATGCCTGAGGCTTTGAAGTCCCAGGTTCAGTCCCCCACACTACTCTAAGCTAGAGCTGAGCAGAGCTCTGATTAAAAAATAAATAAATAAATAAATAAATAAATAAATAAAAGTTTAAAAAATCAATAAATAAAAAGAGATGAATAAAACAGGAAATGTCCCCATTGAATGTACAGATTCAATGTCAGGAACTTTTCCAGACTGAATAGAACGACAATTTATGTTTTTACTCTTTTCAGAGGTTATCTGGTTTTATCTAAAACATGAGCGCCTGGGTTTTCCAACAGTAAAAATTAAGGTAACTCGCTACACCAGCAGGTACAGGTGACATGCTGCCTCACACACACAAAAAAAAAATCAAATAGAAAAAGAAAATTACAGAGATTTTCTTTCAAGGCAGAAGAATTTTCAAAGTGATAAAAGAGACTCCTAAGTTTCATATCTCTCTCTAATGAAGATGAAAATCATGTTAAACACCAAATACACTTGTCTAATTACATCAGGAAACACCGTTCTGTAGTTGCTAATGAAATGTGATGCTACTGTATTCACTGAGAGCCCAAACAAAGTGAAGATATAACATTCTAATTACACAAAGGCAATTGGCAAAATGCTTGTATGCTTTGAACTGTAATAAAAATTAATAAAATTATGTAAATATAAGTACGGTTACCGAAAACATGACACTGTAATTTTAGAAAAGCCACAGAAGATAATGACTTAAGAAACTTCAAACCATTTTTAACCTCATTCTTTTCAGAGAGAAGAATAATGAAAAAATGTTTGTATAAAAGCCTAATATTAGTTTACATATGTCTACTTCATGGCTCTAAGTTATGGAATCTACTTCATAGCCTTCTGGTAGTAAAGGTAAAAGTCCTAAATAAATAAATACGTAAATACACATTTTTTCCATTCACAAGAATTTTTTTCCATCTCCCCCACTAAATCACTATTCTGCATTCATGAACATCTGCTTTTTAATTGATACTATTTTATCAGGAGAGTAATGATTTACAAACCAGTGGTCATGTGAGACGGCGGTAAATATCTCAGTGGCCAAACAGCATAGGATTCTGTTAGGAGGCAGAGGAAGGAAGACACCCTGAAGTCTCTTTACATGCTTCCCAGAAGAAAAGAAAAGAGTTGCAGCACTAGGCGCACAGAGAACACGAGGTGACCTGTTCAAAGCCGAGTCCAGGGGGGTGATTGTGACTGGTCCTTAGGGACTCCCCACAAGGGGCTTTGTTCTGTGCTGGATTTTCATCCTGAAATCTCTTCACCGAACTCATGTGGACTCAAGAAATGCAGCGTCCTCAGAATTAACCTTAGCAATCTATGTTCTATTAATTGTTCTCATGATTTAACCACGAGACTCATGGTTAAAGTGCAGAGAACCTACTCCTACATTTGAATTCTTTAAAATTAATGTTTCCATGGAATATGACATAGAACACTCAAACGCTAAGATTTCTAACTTGCATTACTTAATACATTCATCCAAAAGTGGATATGGCTCTAAACCAAATAAGCAATTGTAAAACTCTTCAAATGTTGTGTCTCTGAACTGCCTGAATAAATACTGTATTCTTCACTAACAGTCTTCAGTGATAAATGTGCTTATTTGCAATACACTTACTCAAGGAGTTATAAAGGGACCAGAGATAATGTAAAAGGTTCCCACTTGCTTTAGTATGCAGGAATAAAATACTACTTCAAATCTGGAAATATATGACAGAGAGTATACCTTCCATTTGGCTCTGATTACTTTTTGTAATCTACTGGGACTTAACATAAGAGCACATATCTTATGCGTTTCTATAGGAGAAGTCCCCCTAGGGTAGGTATAAGAATTATACCAATGCAGAGGGCATGAATTTACTCTTGTAACACTGCTCCAAATATACCATCAAAATTACATGTATACAAAAATTGGAAATATTTTTAGTCACTTTCAGATTTGATTGTGCCAACAACCAAAGATTTACTTAATCCATTTAAAAGTATCATTTATTATGCTTTTTAACATAGCTCTTAAAAACATTTCAAGTATCAAATACAATGTACACATAGTGGGATAGTATTTTATACACCCAGAATAAGTATCTAAATGACAGATGTGGCTCTGCACATCTGTTCTTTGTAGTGTTTTCGAGGAATACAACATAGTGCAGAATTTCAGAAAACCAATTCAAACGTGAGATCACTGCAGAGCAAAAGCTCTTGTCACTGTTTGTGATTGTCTAATGGTATATGGTTCAATCATAAAGGGCAGCTGACAGGCTAGTATAAGAAATGAATTTTCTTCTTCCTCCTGACACATCAGGGTAGGGCCCCCTGCTGTAATGCAGGAAATCTTTTATGCAAAGAGAATACACTATCTTTCAGCACATGATTACTACTCAGAAGATTCTGATTAGGTTTTTTTTTTTTGGGGGGGTGCATTTTTTTAAACATAGATACAAAATTGCAGAGAGCTAACCAGGTCTAGTCTCAGGCCTTATCTTCCTGACTTAGTTATTCTGTGGCCTTGGCTTCTAAGCTTTTATCCCAACACCTTTATCACTCCATCTTTGAAACTGGAATAGGAATAAGAAGACCTAGTTTTGGCCCTAAAAGACAATGAGATGAGTAAGATAGGTTAAATGAATATTTTTTTAATTTTATTTATTTATTTTATTTTTGAGAGAGATGGAAAAAGGGAGAGACACCAGAGCACTGCTCAGCTCTAGCTTATGGTGGTGTGGGGAATTGAACCTGAAACTTTTAGAGCTTCAGGAATGAGAGTCTGTTTGCATAACCATTATGCTATTGCCCCCACCCTTGAATGACTATTTTTATGATCGAGAATATCAGTCCATATAGAAAAGTGAGACCTGGAAAGTGTTAGGGAGACTATGTTATCATCCCAAACACACACACACACACACACACACACGCACACACACTCCTAATCAAATATTTAAATGTGCATATATTATATAGAATGCATTGTTTCAAATGTACATGTTTTAAATATATTTATGTGTAAGATAAAAAACATTTTAATTCTCTTTGGCATAGAAAAGATCAAATAGCATCCTGCTGGATAAGACATAATGAAACCTAACATTCACACACTACATTTATTTTCTTATTTTATCCCCACAGCATCTTTATCAAGTATGAATTCTGTTTCACAGAGGACAAAAATTAGGCCTAGAAAAAGGTGTTGTTTTTTTTTTTAATTACTCCCCATATGAAGACATTCATGGACTGGGGCTTGTTTTCAACTTTGTAAGACCTCTGGCAGTCGGTTAGGGCCAAGTCAAAGTCGTAAGTTGACGAGGTTCCACTGTGTTTGTTGATTTGATGAGATTGCCAGTATCATAGGGGGGACGGAGGAGGGAATAAAGCAGAGGTTTGTGAACTGGAGAACATAGAAAACATTGGTGCTCACGAGGGAGAGATGACTTCAGACAAGGGACAAAGAAGAGAGACACGGGTGGGTGGAGAGACGGGTGAGGGGGCGCTTGAGAAAATAAACAGGACCTCAGTGAAATTGGTGTGTGTCCCTTTCTCTGTCTTCCCCTCCTCTCTCCATTTCTCTCTGTCCTATCCAACAACAACGACATCAATAACAACAACAATAATAACTACAACAAGGGCAACAAAAGGGAATAAATAAATAAATAAATAAGAATTAACATTAAAAAGAAAGACAGAAAGGAATTGGTGTGCATCAGGGAAGAGGACCGGGCAGGTGGCTTCCCCTGGGAGAGTCAGCACGATTACACCAATAACAGAAGCGAAGCAGAGGCTCCGGGAAGACTGGAGGCATGTTACTCACCTGGGAAAGGGACCTCGGAAGGGAAGCGGTCCTAATGAATGTGATCTATGTGAGTTCATGTTCATCAGTCTGTGTAAATGCAGGTGCTGATTGTTTGAGAAGTCTCGCATTCACCAGAAGTAAGGTGTTACAGAAGAGAGAGAGGGAGAGGGAGAGGGAGGGAGAGAGTTAGGAATAAGATATTCTGTGCAAATTACCTGGGGCTGCTGGTCTGTGGCTAAGAACATCCTTCCTCCCGCAGAGGAGCCCATCATCTGTCTGAAAGGCTCCTGGGATGGATTAGTGCCCCTCTCAGGGCCAGGGTGGAGAGATGTCTCTGGAGCACACTTTGTTGGAGACTCGGGTGCTGCTAGAATTTTTAGAAAACACATGGGTGCTCTCTCATCTGGCCAAGAAGGAGGGCAGACAAGCAGAAATTCTGAAGAGGAGGTAACAGAACGTCCTCAGAGGAGGGAGGTGATTCTGTGTAAAGGGAGATGCTAGAGGAGGAGGTTTTGAGTAGGAAGAAGTTTCACCTTGTTAGTTTGAGGACATCTGAGTTGACTAAAGTGACCATTTGCTAGGGCTGGCAAGATAGCTTTCAGAGAGGCGTAAGAGGCTATAACCAGTGTGCCAATGCCTGTCCTGAAAGTCACTATTTTCCTAATAAAATGATTTAAATAATAATGAAATAACTTTAAGATAGGCAGGGTTCAGAAATGCAAATTAAAAAAAAAAGATAGCACTGGGAGTCGGGCGGTAGCACAGCCGGTTAAGTGCACATGGTGCAAAGCACAAGGACCATCCCGGTTCAAGCCCCCGGCTCCCCACCTTCAGGGAGCCACTTCACAGGCGGTGAAGCAGGTCTGCAGGTGTCTGTCTTTCTCTCCCCCTCTCTGTCTTCCCCTCCTCTCTACATTTCTCTCTGTCCTGTCCAACAATGAGGACATCAATAACAACAATAATAACTACAATAATAAAACAACAAGGGCAACAAAAGGGAATAAATAAATATTTATATAAAAAGACAGTCTTTTTTCCAGTCTTAAAAATACACAAATAAAAATTCAATGCCAAGTTGAGTCTTTATACCCTCCACACTTCTTGGCTTGAGGTCTACTGGCACATTCTGAAGAATCTAGGAGTTTGTTTTTTTAATTAAAGATATACTGATGTACACAAAAATAAATGTGTATACCTGGGGGCCCTTTTGTTGAAAAAAATATGACTAAAAACCTATGAGCAGAAAGTATGTGTGTTGGGCCTGGAGTTGGTCTATGGCACCAGTACAAAGAGTCTGGGGTAGGGGAGAGTGGGAGAGGGAGCATCCTGGAACATGGTGGGGATTGTAATTCTGTGGAAAACTGGGAACTTTTACACATGTACCAACTACTGTATTTTACTGTCAACTGTAAACCATCCCCAATAAAGAATTTTTTTTAAAAAAAAGTATATGCACAAGTGAGTGTTTTTCACAAAGCCTGAAGGGATCTCTGAAGGTGAAGAGCAAGACAGGAAGCGGCCATCCAGCTTGGTCCCTTGCACCTGTAGGAGCCAGTGGAAGCCACCAAGAAGCTTTGCTGCCCTCAGGGGACAGCAGCAGAGCAGAGAGGACGTGGACGAGTGCTGGAGAGAGAGCTACAGGGCAGGAGCCCTGGAGGAGATCCTAGCACTAGCTGGGAACCAAAAACTTTTCTGACACTCTCCATGGATATGGAAAGAATTTGAAGGTCCCTGACACATTGCTTCATTTCTCCGGGGTGGGCTCCCTAGAAAAACAGTAATGGTTGGCATCAAGGTGGCATCTGGAACCTGGTGGCTGAAAGGAGAGTTAACATACAAAGCCAAACAAATCGTTGACTTATCATGAACCTAAAGGCTGGAATATTGCAGATGGAGATCTGGGGGGCCCGTTTTATATATAGTTAGTAGGCCTATTTTAGTTATAGTCCAAAGAGCCCATGACTATACTAGTGGTTTATTTGTTTGTTTGTTTGTTTGTTTCTGAGTCGAACATTTGATATGCAGGTGGACCCAAGTTATTGTCTGGGGAGATGATGTCATGGCTGGAAAAAGGACCAGAAAGCTGGATCAGGGAAGAGAGTAGCTCCCAAATATGGGAAAGATGTATAAATATTGTTGACTGTAAACCCCATCAATTTGATCTGATCTGGGGTCCATATTCAGCTTAGGAGCCTGTGTGACCTAGAGACAGGCTTCCCCAGATCCCTGCCCCACTAGGGAAAGAGAGAGGCAGGCTGGGAGTATGGACCAACCAGTCAACGCCCATGTTCAGCAGGGAAGCAATTACAGAAGCCAGACCTTCCACCTTCTGCAACCCACAATGACCCTGGGTCCCTACTCCCAGAGGGATAAAGAATAGGAAAGCTGTCAGGGGAGGGGATGGGATACAGAGTTCTGGTGGTGGGAACTGTGTGGAGTTGTACCCCTCTTACCCTAGGGTTTTTGTCAGAGTTTCTTTTTTATAAATAATTTTTTTTAATATTTTATTTTATTTATTTATTCCCTTTTGTTGCCCTTGTTGTTTTATTGTTGTAGTTATTATTGTTGTTGTTGTCGTTGTTGGATAGGACAGAGAGAAATGGAGAGAGGAGGGGAAGACAGAGAGGGGGAGAGAAAGATAGACACCTGCAGACCTGCTTCACCGCCTGTGAAGCGACTCCCCTGCAGGTGGGGAGCCGGGGTTCGAACCGGGATCCTTATGCCGGTCCTTGTGCTTTGCACCACCTGCGCTTAACCCGCTGCGCTACAGCCCGACTCCCTATAAATAATTTTTTTTATTTAAAAAGAAAAACAGTGGAGAGTCAGGCGGTAGTACAGCGGGTTAAGTGCAGGTGGCACAAAGCACAAGGACCAGAGTAAGGATCCCGGTTCAAACCCCCAGCTCCCCATCTGCAGAGGGGTCGCTTCACAGGCGGTGAAGCAGGTCTGCAGGTGTCTGTCTTCCTCTCTCCCTCTCTGTTTCCCCTCCTCTCTCCATTTCTGTCCAACAATGATGACAACAATAAAAAAAAGAAAAGAAGAACAGTAATGGTACTCCAAGTGTTCTAATGAGAGTTTTTTTTTTCCGTTTGTTTTTGTTTTATCTCTCATATCAATGGCAGAAAGTCAGTATGGATAATTTTAAATCAGGAATCACAACACATTAATAACTGATTATTAGCTCTTTATGGACAATGTACTTTCTTATAGTTAACAGATGTATTACACCGAGCATCATCCATTACTTTTAATTCAGATAAATCAGGTGGTTCTAGGGAGTCCTTGGAGCAAGTCTGTGAGATACAAAAAGTAAGAATTAGACCTTTAAATTTAATTTTGCCCTTCCACCAAGTCATAATTTACTTGAAAATTCACTTAAATCAATTATTTTAATCCACTGTGTTGAAAACTGTAGAATTCTCGATCATTTCCAAGTAACTTCACTAAAACTAGGATGGCATGTCTTAGGAAGAGCATATTGTTGCATTGGTTTAATGGCGTGTGTTGTTTTTGTGCTGTTTGTTTTTTAGACATTCGGTGAATCTAGACTGATGCAAATAATCAACCAAGAACCACGAATATAGTCATCAGGCAGGAGCGAAGGGTAATTTTATAGTTTGTGGGTGATTTTATAGTTTTAAATCATGATTTTGATAGGCGACATTTATTAGAAATGAATGTGGCAAGACCTTGCAGAGATAAACCTCCCCCACAGACCTCAACCCTGAGGCGTCTGCCAGTAAAAGTGTGTGTGTGTGTGTGTGTGTGTGTGTGTGTGTGTGTGTGTGTGCACAGAACATTGGGATCTGTCTACTCACAACAGTGAATAAGCGGAATAGCAGTAACTGCAGTTAGATACAATGTGGCTTATTCAGTTTAGAGACAGTAACTGGATCTCGCCGAGAAACTACAACTATTGCAGAGCAAAAGGGAAGTTCACACCAGACTATGGTGTACGCATGATGCCATTCTAATAAATTTCAGAAACCAGAAATTCAAACCCATACATCATTTAGAAATACATGTGTGGTGACAGCAATCTTTTAAACCAGTACAATTTACACAAAATCCAGACTAGCAATAGCTCTCAGAAGAGCAGCTGTTGACAGAGGACGTGTAGGTAAGCAGGGTGAGATTGGCAGTGCTCTGCCCTCAGCACAGAGCAGTCACGTCTCTTTGTTTCATGACTGAGTGCAGTGGCACACTTCTGGTATGTAGAGTTTGTTCTAGTTCTAGTTTGTATAGTTCAAATTTACCACGTTACATAAAACTTTTTGGTCAAAAAATGTCTTTCTTTTTTTAAAGAGTGATAGAGTTTGACTTGTTTGGACATAGACAAACACTCATGAAACCATCACCCCCAGTAAACACATATACATAGGGAGTCAGGCAGGAGCGCAGCGGGTTAAGTGCAGGTGGCGCCAAGAGCAAGGACCAGCGAAAGGATCTCGGTTAGGCCCCCGGCTCCCCAACTGCAGGGGAGTCACTTCACAGGCAGTGAAGCAGGTCTGCAGGTGTCTGTCTTTCTCTCCCCCTCTCTGTCTTCCCCTCCTCTCTCCATTTCTCTCTGTCCTAACAACAACAATATCAATAACAAAAACAATAATAACTACAATAAAAAGGCAACAAGATCAACAAAAGGGAAAATAAATAAATAATTCTTAAAAATTTAAAAATAATATGAGACAACCAAGAACAAGCTTATTATGGTTGTTCTAATAACTCTTGTGCTGATTTTCTAATCCAAGAAATGTTCCTGTTCTTTTCTAGCATGTTTATTTCTGTAAATATTAAAGGACATTGTAATATTAGAAAAAAAATTAAAAATAAAAATAAAAAATAACCGTGTATAACTAACTGATCATTTGTACCCACAGAGAAACTTCCCTTTCCCCCCTTCTTAGCCCTTAGACTACTCTCCTAATGCTTACTCGGAGGGTATTTGGCATACAGTTTTTCTTCTTCTGTGATCGGCCTCTTTTACTTAGCAGTGTCCTCCAGGTCCATCTGCGCTGTCAAGAATCACGGACTTCCTGCTTTTTACAGAACACTTTTCCTTTATTCTTTTATCTGCTGAGGGACTTCTAGGTTGGTCCTATAACTTGGCTATTGTGAATAGTGCTTCAGTAGACGGGAGTGCAGAGGGCTCTCTGAAATGTTAATGTCAACTGGGGGGGGGTGGCTATTTACCCAGTCAGGTAGCTAGATCATATAATAATTCCATGCTGAATTCTCTGTGGAGTCTCCATACTATTTTCCACAGTGTTTGACCATTTTACATCCCTACCAATAAATAGTACAGAAAGGTTCCGATTTCTCCACATCTTCACTAAGGGTTTTTATTTTTCTTTCTGTTTTTATTATTTTTTAACAATAATTTAACTGGTGTAAAGTATTATTTTATTGTTATTTTGATTTGGTGATTAATGACACTAGGTATCCTTTTATAAATAACTATTAGTTTGAATAGCACTATTTTCATTAATAATTACAGTTTAAAATTTGAATGTGTTAACTATCCTATATTTGGTCCTCTATTTTTACTTAGTCTGTCAAACCTTGTCATGAGCAAAATAATAATAATATGAAAGCATGACTTTTCATCAAATTATATTTTTATTTATGCTTTTGAAAAGCAAGTAGTGGTTTTTCTTTGTTTTTGAGTTACTCTTGCTCTTCAAGTCTGTGAGTAGGTCAGAGCCTCTTACTCTCTGCTTTCAATTCTGGTGTCTGTCTTCTTGCAGCTGGACTCCTCCACGGGGCTTCTTAGTTGTCACTTCACTCTGCATTCTTCTAATCACAATTATGAACTTATCAACAAATCTCCTAATTTCTCAGAGTTTTGTTGCATCCCTCCATCAGATTCCTCAGTTTGGACCGTCTCTACTATCCTAGTTCCAAAGTCTTTATCAGAAGATTGATAGTGGTCTGTGGAAATTGGTGTTTTCATCAAGTGCTGTCTTGGTCCAATCACCTGCCAATCACATTGTCTTCCTACTGTATTTGATTTGTCTCAAGAGCCGCTTGGGACTGAGGCACTGGGTGACAGGACCCTCCCTGAGGCCAGATGGTGACCACAGAGGCAGGGTCCTGACTGCAGGGAAGCACAAGCTGAACCAGGTGTGAAATGAACCAGAAACTGGCAGAACCCAGCAGCAGGACACCTAGCTGGCAGTGAGGAAATAGCAGCAGAGCCAGTGCTGGCTGATCACAGCAGCAGAAGCGGTGGGAGCTGGTGGTGCTGAGAGCAAAGTGGTGAGATCCTAAGCCAGCGGCAAGAAAGCAGGCAGACAGCAAATGTTGTGCTTAACTGTGAATTCCTGTGTCCTCACTGCCTGGGCTCTGGCTTCTTTTCCTTTCGTTGCTAGTTCACCTGGACTCCAAGTTCATTTCAATGCTTGTTTTTCTATATATGTTCTCATTTTATTCCTTTTTAAAAAAATATTTTACTTATTCATTAATGAGAAGGATAGGAGAAAGAATCAGGCATTACTCTGGTACATGTGCTGCTGGGGATTGAATTTAGGACCTCATGCTTGAGAGTCTAATGCTTTATCCACTTCACCACCTCCTGGATCACCCTTTTCTTTCTTTCTTCAGTTAATTGATTTATTTTTATTTGAGGGATTAATGGTTTACAGTCAACAGTAAAATACAGTAGTGTACTGTTTCTCGAAACCCCACCCAGGCCCTCCTCCACCATCATGTCCCAGGACCTGAACACACTCCCTCACTCCAGAGCCCTTTCCTTTGGTGCGATGCACATGTTATAGTTCCTGTTGTGTTGGTAGCAGCAGGTGCCAGTGGGCGCTGTTAATCCACCACCACTTTGACTAGAAGTGCAATGTTATGCTTTCTAACTGATTTGAACAATCAGGGAAATACAATTTCATTCATGCTATAGATATGCTCTACAGTATCATTGTCTAAATATTTTCAATCATCTTTAATATTCTACAACAAAAGTTCTTCATAAAAAAAAAGTCACTCTTCTGGAGCCCAGCGGGTTAAGCGCACGTGGCGCCAAGCGCAAGGACCGGCATAAGGATCCCAGTTTGAGCCCCAGCTCGCCACACACAGGCGGGTCACTTCACAAGCAGTGAAGCAGGTCTGCAGGTGTCTGTCTTTTTCTCCCCCTCTCTGTCTTCCCCTCCTCTCTTGATTTATCTCTGTCCTATCCAATAACAATGACAGCAATAACAACAACAATGATAAACAACAAGGGCAACAAAAGGGAAATAATGGCCTCCAGGAGCAGTGGATTCATAAAGCAGGCACTGAACCCCAGCAATAACTCTGGATGCAAAAAATTACAAAATAAATAAATAACTCTTCTAATTAAAAAGAAAAAAAGTAGACAGGACTCATCTCAAACTTGAGCCAAGGTTCTGCATCAAAATGAAATAGATTTCCATTCTGAATGTTTTATGCTCAGTTGTCTGTGAGAAGATTCTCCCCACACACACACACATACCCTTTTTTGGTAATTAACAAAGGAAGTGTGTGTGTGTGTGTGTGTGTGTGTGTGTGTGTGTGTGTGTGAGAGAGAGAGAGAGAGAGAGAGAGAGAGAGAGAGGGAGAGAGAGATTGAGAGAAAGATGGGAAGTTGACTTCAAGGATTAGTTTAATAGTCACTTATCTCCAGGCAGTTCAAGCAGTCTGTTTCTTTCCATATTTCGGATACCAAATTAAATAGATCTTTCCAGACTAAACTGGACTAAATTAAGTTACCCTTGTTTATTTTACCAAAATGCCCCATTTCTTTCCTTTAGTGTATTCTGTAATCATTTTACTTGATTTTTATATGCTATTATTGTTCCAGCTTCAAGAATACAGTAAATTCCATGAGGGCAAAAGCCTGACTAATTTCTCTAATGATGTATCTTTAGGGTGTGACACCCTATGTAGAAAGCTTTTAATACGTACTGAATCAATGAATGAATGAATGAATGAATGAGTGAATAAATGAGTGAATGAATGAATGAGTGAATGAATGAATGAATGGCTAATGCATCCTTTCCCAAGGCCTCATCTCCAAACATTTTTCATTCTTTGGAAAACTCTCCAAACATACGGCTCTTGTTTGGTTCTACCTGTGACACTGGTGACAGCTGCCTCTGGTACTGACCCGTCCTGTCTTTTCCAGCCCAGCCTCCCTTCAGAAAGTGGGGCAGTTTCTGCCACTGTTGCTCCACACTGAGGGCAAGGTCCCACAGAGGCCACAAGAGGGTGTCTGACTTGCTCCTGGCGGTGACTCCCTGTTTTCTTACACGTGAATGGCGCCATCTTTAGATTTGCGTCCTCAAAGCTACCACCCTGTGCATCTTGAGACCCGCTGCTCAAGTCTCCGTGATCCCCAAGAAGCCAAAAGACCCAGAGACATCTCTCATCCTGAAAGACACTTCTCAATTGAACACTTGTTCAATTTACTGAACAAATCTCTTTTCTGTGTTGCTTTCGTGTCTGCTTCAGGGTTCATAATATAACTTAAGTTTATTTTCAAATGATATTCCATCATTTTGTGTATAAGAACCTTACAATAGGGAGTCAGGCGGTAGCGCAGCAGGTTAAGCGCAGGTGGCGTGAAGCGCAAGGACCGGCATAAGGATCCCGGTTCGAGCCCCCGGCTCCCCACCTGCAGGGGGGTCGCTTCACAGGCGGTGAAGCAGGTCTGCAGGTGTCTGTCTGTCTCTCCCCCTCTCTGTCTTCCCCTCCTCTCTCCATTTCTCTCTGTCCTATCAAAATAATGACAGTAACAATAATAATAACTACAACAATAAAACAACAAGGGCAACAAAAGGGAATAAATAAATAAATGTAAAAAATCTTTATAAAATATACATGATATGAATGGCATATCGCCTTTCCACTTCATTTATTATGATTAAAATTGGGGAATTAACTGATGCAAAAACAACAGTAATTTTCCAACACTGAAAATTCAGGAGATTTGGTAGTCCAGTTAGACATACTAGCACCTGTCTGACATAATGATTTTACACTTGCATGATTACTAACTCACACTAAACAGAGGGAAGGACATAGGCACATCTGGGAGAGTACACATATTATAATACACAAGGACCCAGGTTCAAGTCCCCGGTCCCCACCTGCGGGGCACGGGGGACATCATGAGTGGTGTGGCAGTGCTGCAGGTGTCTTTTTTTTTTCTATCTCCTTCTCCCACCTCAATTTCTCTCTGCCTCTATGCAGAATAAATAAGTAAAATAATTGTTTTAATGTTAGGGGCCAAGTGGTGGTGTACTTGGTAGACTGGACATGTTACAATGCCCAAGGATGTGGCTTCAAGTTCCCAGTCTGCTCCTATGGGGGGGGGGGATGGTCACCATCAGTGAATCAGCACTGCAGGCATCTCTTTTTCTCTCTCCCTTTCTTTACACTCTATGTCTGTGTCTGTCTATAATAAGTGAATAAGGTATGATAAAAATCATTTAATTCTTATAAAACATTTTTCTTTAGCTGTAGAGTTACAAAATTCTCCAATAAAACAAAGTTACCATCCCCAGATTAAAATCAAGTCTAGAAAACACTGTCACACAGCAAACCTTAACAAAAGGACTTTCCAAAGTTAACCCAATTACCAAATAATGTGATGATAACAATAACCATCGTCTTCTTGAACCCTAAGACAGCAGGAACCTCACATCTCCACTAGAGAGCCTATATTTCCTCCAGTCCTGGAACCCTTGGATAGGGCCCACTTTCCCGCATACCTCTCCCAATCCATATCAAATAATATTGCATCAGCCGACCACAACCTAACCAACACAACGATTGCCACCTCAACATGCTTCACCTCAGACTGTGTCCAGAGACTTCACGTGTGGAATGACACATTACTCTGGTGAGACCTTTCCTTTCATAGTATTCTCTAATTCCATCCCAGGTGGTTCACTTTCTAACAAAGTCCCAAAACCTAGATATGGACCAGGTTCTGTGAGAGAGAGCATATGTTCACACGTATCCATAAACAAGAAAGCAGAAGTACACTAGAGTTTGCAGTGAGTACCTCCCTAACACTTCCTCTCCACTATTCCAAGCTTTGGGATCCATGATTGCTCAACAATTTGTTTGGCTTTGTATGTTAACTCTCTTTTCAGTCACCAGGTTCCAGATGCCATCAGGATGCCGGCCAGGCTTCCCTGGACTGAAGACCCCACCAATGTGTCCTGGAGCTCTGCTTCCCCAGAGACACACCCTACTAGGGAAAGAGAGAGGCAGACTGGGAGTATGGACCGACCAGTCAACGCCCATGTTCAGCGGGGAAGCCAGACCTTCCACCTTCTGCAACCCTCAATGACCCTGGGTCCATGCTCCCAGAGGGATAGAGAATGGGAAAGCTATCAGGGGAGGGGGTGGGATGGAGATTGGGTGGTGGGAATTGTGTGGAGTTGTACCCCTCCTGCCCTATGGTTTTGTTAATTTATCCTTTCTTAAATAAAAAATAAATTTAAAAAAAAGAAAACACTGTCACACCATATACATTTTAATAAATAATAAAACAATAATTTATACACATAAGTAGAGGTGGGAAACCAGGTTATTAAAGCCTTTTTAAGTGCTGTCTGGTTTTCTAATAAAAATGATATTTTGTAACAGTTTTCATATCTGGTATAACAAATATAATTGCTGAATTAGAAATGCAAAACCAAATTTATGAAAGAACCTTGGCAGTAAATAAAAACGTTTCTTCAGCAGAGCTTCACCCTACATCTCTGTTGAGTAGAAAGTGCATCAATTTCATCTCTTGGTCTATCAATCAGCTTCAAAATGCAAATTCTGAATGATAAGAAAGAAGCCAGATCACCTGTGAAAAATATCTGATCAGTGCTATGAAATTTTCAATAACAACATTTTTCAACCTATAGAGACTCTTAAAGGATACCTATTTAATTACGATATGTACTCATATATTAAATTCAGGAACCGCTGAATGGCTGGGGAAAAATCATATTAATAAACATTCATTGTGTTCCAAAATGCTTCTTAGTAAACCGCGTGCTCTTTCCTTAAGATACATTTTACACAGCAAATGCAAAAAGGGGACATGAAGGCCATTCAATGATATGAAATTAAGCTAAAAAATACTTTGGTCTCAGTTATCTAGATATTTTGAGCAAATGCCAGATGCTTTTCTCATTTTTCACTTCCTTTGCAAAGAACAAACAGCCTATGTCTTCCTTACAGGAAAAACTTTACTCCCATTATATCACTGACAAATTTCAAAAGTATCAAATGATTAAGAGATGAATCATCATCTTCCAGAGACTAGAGACTTGAGTAGTATTCCCCCACCCCTTAAAATAGGACTTCTTCGTGGTTTCATAAAAGCCTAGCACTTTAATAGTGGTCGTGATCTTTTCCAAATGGGACTTTCGTGTCTGTACAAGCTTGACCCGGCGACATCTCTGGCTCTTCAGCTCTCTCTCACCACCCCACCCTACGGCATCTGCTATAACGCTAAGCCCTGCTCCATCCTTCTGCCTTCCTGTATGTTTCTGTGACCTCATGGCAGACTGGCAAGCAGACACTCGAGCTGCACTGTCTCAACCCATTTCCACAGAAGCAGTTCTGCACTGAACTTAAAAAAAAAACAAAAAAAAATGGAAGAAGAGCATTTTAAAAACTATAGAAATGATCTCTGAGAGTATCCGTCTTAGGAAGAAAAGAGTGTGAGACACAGACTACGCGTGACTTTATTTGTCACTAACCCCAGAGGCTAAAATATGAAAAGTGAGGGCCAGGCCTGGTATACCGGCTTAGGCGCACATAGTACAAAGCACAAGGACCCAGGTTCAAACCCCCAGCCTCCCCCCACCTACAGGGGGGTCGCTTCAGATGCGGTGAAGCAGGTCTGCAGGTGTTTGACTTCCTCCCTCTATATCTCCCACTCCTCTCTCAATTTCTCTCTGTCCTCCCTAATCAAAAAATAGAATTAAAAAAGGGGGTGATTTAAAAATGCAGGTGGTGTACACTCATTCATCACACGTGACACGAAACATTCAGTCTGACTGCATATTGAGAGCATTTGCTTTTGTGACTGAAGTAAACATCCAAGGACCATTTTCCCAAGTGCTAAATGAACTTAGTAAATACTTAAATTTCAAGAATAAGAAGTTTAGGGGAATGTTTGCTTCTTCCAACTTTTAAGAAGTCAGTAGCAAGTAACCCCATACAAGAATCTCATCCATTCTATATCTGAGGTGTGTGTGATATTGGCCTTCCCAATCCCCACCCAGATGTCAAGTTGCAAATGACCACTGCATATCCTACCCATCCAGATGTCAAGCTGCAAATGACCACTGCATATCCTAATATATTCCACAGCTTATGGAGGTCTGGTAACGTACTCTCTGAAAAAAGACAGCATAAAGATAAAATCATCTCTGTTATGCTCCCTGGATAGTCTATTATTATTGTTGTTGTTGTTGTTGTCATTATTATTATTATTATTTCATTGGGGTATAATGGTTTACAGTATAGTTGTTGGCCCATGGGTACAATTTCTTTTTATTTATTGATTAGTGAGATACTGATTTACAAAATTACAGGATAACGGGTACAACTCCACACCATTCCCACAACCAGAGTTCTGGAACCAGGAGTACAATTTCTCATCTCACCAGATAGGTGTCTGCGAAACACTCTCACCTCCAAACTAGGTCAGTGACTAACTCACCTGAATTTGACATTTGGCAGATGCATTTCAAGTTGAGTATGACACACAACACTGTTCATTTTACCTCTTTTTTTTAATATATATATATTTTTTTTTTATTTAAGAAAGGATTAATTAACAAAACCATAGGGTAGGAGGGGTACAACTCCACACAATTCCCACCACCCAATCTCCATATCCCACCCCCTCCCCCGATAGCTTTCCCATTCTCTATCCCTCTGGGAGCATGGACCCAGGGTCATTGAGGGTTGCAGAAGGTAGAAGGTCTGGCTTCTGTAATTGCTTCCCCGCTGAACATGGGCGTTGACTGGTCGGTCCATACTCCCAGTCTGCCTCTTTCTTTCCCTAGTAGGATGGGTCTCTGGGGAGGCTGAGCTCCAGGACACATTGGTGGTGTCTTCAATCCAGGGAAGTCTGGCCGGCATCCTGATGACACCTGGAACCTGGTGACTGAAAAGAGAGTTAACATACAAAGCCAAACAAATTGTTGAGCAATCATGGACCCAAAGCTTGGAAAAGTGGAGAGGAAGTATTAGGGAGGTACTCACTGCTAACTCTAGTATACTTCTGCTTTCTTACTTTGGTGTCATACTCCAAACTCAGTCAATTTCTGCTTTGCGTTTCTACTTCTTTTTTTTTTTACATGCATAACATTCCCCAGATTCCCATTTAGCAATACAACCCCCACTATTTCGTTCATCATTTTTCATGGACCTGTATTCACCCCACCCACCCACCCACCCCAGAGTCTTTTACTTTGGTGTAATACTCCAATTCCGTTTCAGGTTCGACTTGTGTTTTCTTTTCTAATCTTGTTTTTCAACTTCGGCCTGAGAGTGAGATCATCCCATATTCATCCTTCTGTTTCTGACTTATTTCACTCAACATGATTTTTTCAAGGTCCATCCAAGATCGGCTGAAAACGGTGAAGTCACCATTTTTTACAGCTGAGTAGTATTCCATTGTGTATATATACCACAACTTGCTCAGCCACTCATCTGCTGTTCGACACCTGGGTTGCTTCCAGGTTTTGGCTATTACAAATTGTGCTGCCAAGAACATATGTGTACACAGATCTTTTTGGATGGGTGTGTTGGGTTCCTTAGGATATATCCCCAGGAGGGGAATTGCAAGGTCATAGGGTAGGTCCATTTCTAGCCTTCTGAGAGTTCTCCAGACTGTTCTCCACAGAGGTTGGACCCATTGACATTCCCACCAGCAGTGCAGGAGGGTTCCTTTGACCCCACATCCTCTCCAGCATTTGCTGCTGTTACCTTTTCTGATGTGTGACATTCTCACAGGAGTGAAGTGATATCTCATTGTTGTCTTGATTTGCATTTCTCTGACAATCAGAGACTTGGAGCATTTTTTCATGTGTTTCTCGGCCTTTTGGATCTCTTCTGTGGTGAATATTCTGTCCAATTCCTCCCCCCATTTTTGGATGGGGTTATTTGTTGTCTTGTTGTTGAGTCTGATAAGCTCTTTATATATGTTGGTTATTAAACTCTTATCTGATGTATGGCATGTAAAGATCTTCTCCCATTCTGTGAGGGGTCTCTTGATTTGGGTAGTGGTTTCTTTTGCTGTGAAGAAGCTTTTTAATTTGATGTAGTCCCATAGGTTTATACTTGCCTTAGTCTTCCTTGTAATTGGATTCGTTTCATTGAAAATGTCTTTAAAATTTATGCAGAAAAAAGTTCTTCCAATATTTTCCTCTAAGTATTTGATAGTTTCTGGTCTAACATCCAAGTCCTTGATCCACTTGGAATTTACTTTTGTATTTGGTGAAATACAGTGATTCAGCTTCATTCTTCTGCATGTTTCAACCCATTGTTTCCAACACCATTTGTTGAAGAGACTCTGCTTTCCCCATGTAATAGTCTGAGCCCCTTTGTCAAAGATTAGATGTCCATAGGTGTGGGGCCTCATTTCTGGGCTCTCAATTCTATTCCACTGGTCAGTGTGTCTGTTCATGTTCCAGTACCAAGCAGTTTTGATGACAATGGCCCTATAATATAGTTTGAGATCTGGCAGTGTGATGCCTCCGGTTCTGTTCTTTTTTCTCAAGATTGTTTTGGCAATTCTAGGTCTTTTCTGGTTCCAGATAAACATTTGTAGCATTTGTTCTATTCTCCTAAAAAATGGGATCTTGATGGGGATAGCATTAAATTTGTAGATGGCTCTGGGTAATATATTCATTTTGATGATGTTAATTCTTCCAACCCATGAGCATGGAATATCTTTCCACTTCTTTGTGTCTTTTTCAATTTTTTTGAGTAGTGACTCATAATTTTCAGTATACAAGTCTTTCACTTCTTTGGTTAGGTTTATTCCTAGATATTTTATTGTTTTTGTTGCTATAGAAAAAGAAACTGATTTCTGGATTTCAATTTCTTCTAACTTAGTGTTTGCATAGAGGAATGCCACTGACTTTTGAATGTTAATTTTATAGCCTGACACATTACTGTATTGCCTGATGATTTCCAAAAGCTTCTTGCTAGATTCCTTAGGTTTTTCCATGTATACTATCATGTCATCTGCAAATAAGGAGAGTTTGACTTCTTCTCTTCCAATCTGTATTCCTTTAATTCCTTGCTCCTGCCTGATTGCTATGGCAAGAACTTCCAACACTATGTTGAATAGTAATGGTGATAGTGGGCAGCCCAGTCTAGTACCTGATCTGAGGGGAAATGCTTCCAGTTTTTCACCATTGAGTATGATGTTGGCTGTAGGTTTGCTATATATAGACTCCACTATCTTCAGGAATTTTCCATCTATTCCTATTTTTTGTAGTGTTTTGATCATAAAGGGATGTTGTATTTTGTCAAAGGCTTTCTCTGCATCTATTGATATGACCATGTGGTTTTTGGTCTTGCTTTTGTTGATGTGGTGGATCACATTGATTGATTTACGTATATTAAACCAACCTTGCATGCCTGGGATAAACCCCACTTGGTCATGATGAACAATCTTTTTGATATACTGCTGTATCCGGTTGGCTAGAATTTTGTTCAATATTTTCGCATCTATGTTCATCAGAGATATTGGTCTGTAGTTTTCTTTTTTGGTTGTGTCCCTGTCTGCTTTTGGTATCAGAGTGATGTTGGCTTCATAGAAGCTGGCAGGGAGTATTCCAGTGTCTTCAATCTTCTGGAAGACTTTTAAAAGTAGAGGTATTAGTTCTTCTTTGAAAGTTTTGTAGAATTCATTTGTAAAACCATCTGGTCCAGGACTTTTATTTTTGGGAAGATTTTTGATAACTGTTTCAATTTCATTAGCTGTGATGGGCCTGTTCATGTTATCCACTTCCTCTTTACTTAGTTTTGGAAGTTGGTAGGTATCTAGGAAATCATTCATTTCTTCCAGGTTCTCTAACTTGGTGGCATATAGTTGTTCATAGAAGCCTCACATGATATGTTGAATTTCTGCAGTGTCTGTTGTGATATCTCCTCTTTCATTTACTATCCGATTTATTTGGGTCTTCTCCCTTTTTTGTTTTGTGAGTCTGGCTAAAGGTTTGTCGATTTTGTTTACTCTTTCGAAGAACCAACATTTACTTTCATTGATCTTTTGTATGGTTTTCCTATTCTCAATGTTATTTATTTCTGCCCTAACTTTAGTAATTTCTGTTCTTCTGGTTGCTTTAGGGTTCCTTTGTTGTTCTTCTTCTAGGTCTTTAAGATGTGCAATCAGGCTGTTTATTTGTGCCTTTTCTTGTTTCCTAATGTGTGCTTGTATAGCTATGAACTTCCCTCTTAGGACTGCTTTAGCTGTGTCCCAAATATTTTGATAGCTTGTGTCTTCATTTTCATTGAACTCTCAAAACATTTTGATTTCTTCCTTGATTTCCTCTTTGACCCAGAAGTTGTTAAGAAGTGTACTGTTGAGCTTCCACATTTTGGCACTGTTACTAATCTTTTGTTGATTGTTAAGTGTTAGTTGAATTCCACTGTGGTCTGAGAAGATGCTTGGGATGATTTCAGTGCTCTTGAATAGGCTGATGTTGTCTTTGTGGCCTAACATATGGTCTATCCTTGAGAATGATCCATGTGGATTTGAGTAAAATGTGTATTCCAGTTTCTTGGGATGAATGACTCTGAAAATGTCCAATAGTTCTAGTTTATCTATCTCTTCATTTAGCTCCCTTATGTCTTTACTGATTTTCTTCCTGGATGATCTGTCAAGTTGAGATAGTGGGGTGTTGAAGTCCCCTACTATGATTGTGTTACTGTTAATATATTGCTGTAGCTCTTTCAGTAGAAGTTTGATGTATGTAGATGGCTTCTCATTGGGTGCATAGATATTAATAATTGTTAAGTCCTCTTGATTGACTGATCCTCTGAGCATTAAGTAGTGTCCATTCCTATCTTTTTTAATCTTATGTATTTTAAAGTCTATCATGTCAGATATGAGAATAGCTGTTCCTGCCCTTTTTTGTGGGCCATTGGCTTGTATGATAGTTTTCCATCCTTTCACTTTAAGTCTGTGTTTGTCTTGTTGAGTTAGGTGAGTTTCCTGTAGACAACATATTGTTGGGTTGTGTTTTCTGATCCATCTTCCTACTCTGTGTCTTTTAATAGGTGAATTCAGGCCATTCACATTTATTGATATCAAAGATTGAAGATATTTTAACGCCATTCTTGTAGAGTTTTAGAGTGTTTTGATATATGTTCTATTTGTGGTGGTCTGGTTGTTTATAGGAAACCTTTCAGAACTTCTTTCAAGGCAGGCTTGGTGATGGTTGCTTCCTTCAACTGTTGCTTGTCTGAGAAGGTTTTGATGCTTCCATCTAGTCTGAATGACAGTCTAGCAGGATATAGTATTCTTGGCTGAAAGCCTTTCTCATTGAGCACTCGATAGATATCTTGCCATTCTCTTCTGGCCTGTAGTGTTTGTATGGAGAAGTCTGCTGCTAATCTTATGGGTTTTCCTTTGTAGGTGACTCTTTGTTTTTCTCTTGCAGCCTTGAGGATCCTTTCTTTATCCTTATTCCTTTCCAATCTAAGTATGACATGTCTTGGTGTCTTTAGGTCTGGGTTAATTCTGTTTGGGACCCTCTGGGCTTCTTGAATCTTTATGTCTTTGGTGTTGTCTAGACTAGAGAAATTTTCAGCTATTATGGCCTGGAGAACGCTTTCTTCCTCCCCTTCTCTTTCTTCCTCTGGTAAGCCAATAATGCGTATATTGTTTCTTTTGAAGTCATCCCATAGGACTCTGTTGTTGTTTTCAGCATCTCTTAATCTCTTTTTGAGGTCTCTTACTTCTTCTTTAGTTGTCTCTAATTCATCCTCAATCTTGCTAATTCTGTCTTCAGCCTCATTGATTCTATTCTCTCTGCCCTCTACTGCTTTCTGGAGTTCATCTATTTTGTTGCCCTGCTCTGATACTGTTTTAGCTTGTTCAGCTAGTTGCCTTCTTAGCTCAGCAATTTCAGCTTTCAGCTCTCTAATAACCATAAGATTATTAGAATTTTCTTCCATATTCTCATTTGTTGTTCCTGCAGTTCTGATTACAATTTTTTCAAATTCTTTACTCACTCCTGTTATTATTTCCTTAGCTAATGTTTGGATGTTGAACTCGTTGTTTTGTGCTTCGCCCTCTGGAGAACTTTTAGCTGGACTCTTGTCCTGGTTCGAGTCTCCATTATTTTTTCTTGTTGTTTTAACCATTTTATATAAGTTAACTGTTTTTTCAATCCCTGAGTTGGAGTTCAGTGGTGTAAAAGCCTTTTTTTTTTTCCCCTGTAGGCTATGGTAGCCTGAGGGCTTTTAAACTATCAATAGGCTTCTTGGCTTAATCAATGACTCCTGACCAAGAGATAAAGCAGGGTGTGGCAGAGATAATCCAGTGGTTATGCAAAGAGACTTTCACAGCCCTTCAGCTATGCCACCGAGGTATAGGTCTTCTCCTGAGTTTCCCGGTTAGATCTCTGTGCCCTCCCTGTTACTGCTCCAGATTCTGAGGGTAGTAGCAATGGAGACTCAGAGTTGTACTTGGTGAGTCTCTGGGGAGTCCTTTCTTCCCTTCAGCTGTCGCCTTGTTGGTGGAGCAGACTGGAGGTGGTGTCTCCACTGACAAACTGTCGAACTGTTAGCAGTCACTTAATCTCTCCTTAGGCCCCTCTCTCCTCTCTGTCACCAGCCACACGTGTTTGTACTCACGGGTGATTTACTGGGTTTCTGTGGTCATTCTAGTCCTGTCTTGTTTCGGTCCGGGTGGTCTCCTTTGGTATTCCTAGTTGATCCCGGAGAGGAGAGGAGAGGAGAGGAGAGAAAGCGATCTGCTGCTCGTAGCTCCGCCTCCGGAAGTCGAATCCCCATTTTACCTCTTTTTTAACATTTATTTATTCATTCCCTTTTGTTGCCCTTGTCATTTTATTGTTATAGTTATTATTATTGTTGTTATTGATGTCATTGTTGTTGGATAGGACAGAGAGAAATGGAGAGAGGAGGGGAAGACAGAGAGGAGGAGAGAAAGACAGACACCTGCAGACCTGCCTCACTGCCTGTGAAGCAACTCCCCTGCAGGTGGGGAGCTGGGGGCTCGAACCAGGATCCTTATGCCAGTCCTTGCGCTTGGCACCACCTGTGCTTAGGCCGCTGCTCTACTGCCTGACTCCCTTCATTTTACCTCCTAATCCAGCCCCCCTACAATGTTTTAAATCTAGCTAAAGGCCTGTCCTCCAGGCTTCTAATTGTTCAGGCTCAGAACTTTGGAATTGTTTTTATCTACTCTCTAATTCATCCTTCTCACACTCAAACCAGAAAGAAGCTCTTTCACATGTATAAACCTATGAGTGAAGATGACTAAAATTTTTGTTACATATAAAGGCCACAGATAATAACTACTGCTTATTATTATTATTGCCCTTGGTGGTGTTTTTAGATAAGATCCAGGGGAGAAAATGTACCTTGAACTTTGTAAAACATTCAGGTGGGGAGTCGGGCTGTAGTGCAGCAGGTTAAGCGCAGGTGGCGCTAAGCTTAACGACCAGCGTCAGGATCCCGGTACAAGCCCCCGGCTCAAGCCCGCGGCTCCCCACCTGCAGGGGAGTCCCTTCAAAGGCGGTGAATCAGGTCTGCAGGTGTCTGTCTTTCTCTCCCCCTGTCTTCCCCTCCTCTATCCATTTCTCTCTGTCCTATCCAACAACAATGACATCAATAATAACTATAACAATAAAACAACAAGGGCAACAAAAGGGAATAAATAAAATAATTTTTTTTTTAAAAAAAGACAACCAATGGGGTGAAAGTACTTTAAAAAAAAACATTCAGGTGATCAGCTTAATAAAAATTCAATAGAATGGCTGAGACAAAAATGATACAACTATATATGACATTTAGAAGAATCCCTGTAGTTAGGCATCAATTTGAATCGTGACATTATTTTTAATTTTCAGACATTCTGAGATCTCTGAATCAAAAGCACTCTAAGACACCATAACTGTTAAACTCTCAATGACACTCAAATGTTGATTCTCTCGTCTACACTACTGGAGTATTTTCTTTTTCACATTCACTTTTAGAAGTTAATCCTCTACCTAGGCTGGTCTGTCAGAGCTGCTGTTACAATCTACTAGACGTTAAAACTCTGGTTTCCTGTCTTGTCAGCCCCAGCCTGCCTTGCTTTGGCTACAGCTAGGGCCTTCTTCTAGCGCTGGATGAATAACCCTTACTCAGGGAACCTCCAGGTGGACGTGGCAGAGACGCTGCTTCTGTTTGTTTCTCTCAGTTTGGACACGCCATACACAACCTCACTTCTTCTTCTAGCGTTTGCCCTTCTTCCGTAGCCAGTCAGCAGCGTCAGGTTGAGCCTGATGTCTGCTTGTTGCTGGCTTTGAAAGTGACTGGGATCCATGTGGATTCAGTCGGCTAGGAAGGATCATCAGTTTCCCCAATGAATGGGGACTCACGGGATGCACCACGAGAAGGTCGATCCAATGCATCCCACTGATGTATAAAGACATCAGTACAGGGAGTCCGGTGGTAGCGCAGCGGGTTAAGCACACGTGGCGCAAAGTACAAGGACCGGAGTAAGGATCCCGATTAGAGCCCCCAGCTCCCCACCTGCAGGGGAGTCGCTTCACAGGCAGGCGGTGAAGCAGGTCTGCAGGTGTCTGTCTTTCTCTCCCCCCTCTCTGTCTTCCCCTCCTCTCTCCATTTCTCTCTATCCTATCTAACAATGACGACGGTAATAATTACAAGAATAAAACAACAAGGGCAATAAAAGGGGATAAATAAATAAATAAATATTTTTTAAAAACATCAGTACAAAATGGAGAGGAGTCCTTTTGCTTTTTGCCCTTTTTATGATGAGCGGAGACATTTTTTTCCAAAGGCAAGAAATTTTTCTGAAGGAAAATTATACAAAACTAAAAACTGAAATGGAATAATTTAAACAGAAACTTTGCACTTAGATTTTATAGTTGCCTGCATAAACAATAAGAGGATTGGGCTGGGTGTTGGCACACCTGGTTCAGTGCACATGTTATAGGTGACAAGGACCCAGGTTCGAGTCCCCCATCCCCATTGGCAGAGGGAAATCTTTGTAAATGGTGAAGCAGTGCTACAGGTGTCTATCTGCCCTTTCCCTTTCGATTTTTGGCTATCTCTATCCAATAAATAAATAATTAAATAAATAAATAAAATGTTTTAATTTTTTAATGTTTAAAAAAATAAGAGTATGGGGGATCAGGTGGTAACACAGCGGGTTAAGTACACATAGCACAAAGCGCAAGGACTGGCGTTAGGATTTCCTGTTCGAGCCCCCGGCTGCACACCTGCAAGGGAGTCGCTTCACAGGCGGTGAAGCAGGTCTGCAGGTGTCTGTCTGTCTCTCCCCCTCTCTGTCTTCCCCTCCTCTCTCCATTTCTCTCTTCCCTATGCAACAGCAACAATAACAATGATAAACAACAAGGGCAACAAAAGAGAGAAAAAATAGCCTCCAGGAGCAAGTGGATTTGTAGTGCAGGCACCGAGCCCCAGTAATAACCCTGGAGGCAGAAGAAGAAGGAGAAGGAGAAAGGGAAGGGGAAGGGGAAGGGGAAAGGGAAGGGGAAGGGGAAGGGGAAGGGGAAGGGGAAGGGGAAGGGGAAGGGGAAGGGGGGAAGGGGAAGGGGAAAGGGAAGGGGAAGGAGAGGAGGGAAAGGAGAGGAGAGGAAGGGGAAGGGGAAGGGGAAGGGGAAGGAGAGGAAGGGGAAGAGGAAAAAGAAAAAGAAGAAGAGGAAGCTGTGTGTGAAGCCTATAGAAAAGCATAAAAGACCTAACTGAAATGGCACATATGAGAAGGTCTGTGGGCCCCCAAATTACCTGGCTGCATATTTTAACACATGGTCATTATGAGTCAGTTACCTCATCAGCACGTCTCCACCCCGAATTCCGCTGTTAAGCTCACTATTATACACTCTTGAGAGGTTGAAGAACATGAGTGTTGTGGGACATACCAGCGCATATGCTGAGAGGTGCAGCAATGCTGATGAAAGGACTGCCCTCATGTCATTTCCTGTCCTCACGTCATTTCCTGTCCTTACGTCATTTCCTGTCCTCACGTCATTTCCTGTACTGTGTCTTTCTGGTCTGTCTTTGAGACCGCAAGATATCGAAGACTTTTTTTCTCGTTAATTGATGCTATATTTTTTTTCATTTGGAAGTACTTAGAAATCCATTCAAGTACTTTGTCCATCTTCAGGCAAGCAAATCTACTGTAAATGTTCTTGTGAAATAATAAGAATAAATAGCTTTCACCCATATCTTTCCCTGCTCCTGGTAGGCATACTGTACTTTTGAGGGGAGTTGGTGCTGAGGTTTAGATGAGTTTAATATAACTGCTCTAGCTTTCCATCCTACATAGTTCTATCACCTACTCAATCTTTGATGCTGGGAAAATCCATTAACATTTGAGACTCCTGAATTCTTAGCAGAACAAGATGAGCAACCATTGTTTCCTATACTCACCTGGACCACAAGGCTTTTCAGACGGAATTATGAATGTTTGCTCATGTGTCTCTGTCTCTCTCATGATGTCATGAGCTTCCTGCAGATAGAAGGAAAAAAAAATTTTTTCAAATCACTTTACTGGAGTAATTTACAGTACAGTTGTTGACACATGGATACAATATTTCACCTTCCCATGATAGGTGTCTGAAAAATACTTTCATCCCTAATTTAGATCTTTTTCTACCACCATGCACCAGAATCCTGATGCCTTCTCCTATTCTTACCCTATCTTCCCTCAGAGTCCTTTGTTTCTGTGTAATAGACCACCTCCACTGGTCACTGCCATCAGGAACATCATCAGAAGCCCTCCTGTGGCCTCGCCAGGCCCAGCCCTCACTGCAGAGCAGCCATGGTGGGGACTCCCCACTCTCTGCAGGGAGGCTGGTCAGCCTGCTCTGCCCCTCGAGGAAGACGGGTCCTGACATGAGAGCAGCCGAGAATGTTCCAGCTGTGACCATGGACTGTGAGCTCAGACTGACAGGGACTCAGAGGCCACACAGGCTCCTGTGCTGACTGTGAATAGACACGGGCCCTCGGTCAGGCCAATGAGATAAAGTTAATTATATATATATATTTGCTTCAAGTTTGGGAGCCCTCCCTATCCTAATCCAGCTTTCTAGTCCTATTCTCAACTCTGATGCCATCTTCCTAGACAATATTTTTAGCCCATCTCTATATTAGCTGTCAGGCTCAGGTCAAAATTACTAACATCACGGGCCCCTAGGAACATACATAAAATAGACTTCCAGGGAGTCAGGCGATAGCGCAGCGGGTTAAGCGCACGTGGTGCAAAGCGCAAGGATCCCGGTTCGAGCCCCCGGCTCCCCACCTGCAGGGGAGTCGCTTCACAGGCAGTGAAGCAGGTCTGCAGGTGTCTGTCTTTCTCTCCCCCTCTCTGTCTTCCCCGCCTTTCTCCATTTCTTTCTGTCCTATCTAACAACAACAGCAATAACAACAACAATACTAACTACAACAATAAAAAACAAGGGCAAAATAAACAAGGGAAAATAAATAAATAAATAACCATTTAAAAAATAGACTTCCTAGCTTCTTTTCACCCTAAGATCCCTATTCTCATCTGCTCTATTCTGCTTTTTGGTTCCTTTTTATTAAACATTTTGTCCTACTTTATATCTTAGGGCCATTCAGACACCAGGTTACAGATGTGACCATGACACCATCCTGACTTCCCTGGGCAGATGCCCTCACCAATATGTCCTGGAGCCTCCCCTCCCCAGAGCCCTGCCCCATGAGGGAAAGACAGAGACAGGCTGGGGGTGTGGGTCCACCTGCCAACACCCATGTCCAGCAGAGAAGCAATGACAGAAGCCAGACCTCCCACCTTCTGAATCCCATAAACAACTTTGGTCCATACTTCCAGCAAAGGAGAGATGTTAAGGAAAAAAAAAAAAAAAAAGAAGGCTCCGAACTCCAATATCATCAGGACCCAGAATGAGAGAGTAAATTCTGGAAAAACTTCATGAGCATGAAGCAGGGCTGTTTATTTCCCTCTCGATCTTACCTACCCTTCTCAATTTCTGTCTCTATCCAAGAATAGATAACTAATTTTAAAAATATTATTTAAAAAGAGAATAACTTCTCAGATAAAATTTATTGAAACAGGAATCCCCTCCCTTCTCCTACTGTAATCCTATGATAAGAATGTTGTTCCTCTTGATGTTGTCCTAGGACCCTCTTATATTATCATCATTTTGAGGAGTGTGTGCATGTGTGTGTGTGTGCATGTGTGTGTGTGTGCATGTGTGTGTGCGTGTGTGTGCATGTGTGTTCACATGTATGCACGTGTGTGCGTGTGTGTGTGCGTGCATGCGTGTGGTATGTTCTGTTGGCTTTGGTGGCTTCCTCTGCCTGATGTCCCTGCTCTTGATCTCTGGTGGCCCTCTCCTTACAGGTGTCTCCTCTGCTGTGTCCTGCTCTAGTGCTGGCATTGCATTCCTCACTCCTCTGTTCACTATTATGAATTTGTCTGTCAATTTTCTCATTCATCCTCTAAATTCATTGTAGTCCTCCTCCTACTTTTCCTCAGCTCATGAACATTTCTGGGACCATAGCTTTGAGGTCTTCACCTGACAATTTGTGTAGCTCTGCTGAGTTTGGGGTTTTCTTCAAGCCACCGTCTTGGCCCAGCACAGAAGATCGCTCTGTTGTCTCCTCAGTATGTGATTATCTGTGAATGCTCTGAGGCAGTCAGTGGCAATCACCTAGCTGGATCTGGATGGTGACGAGAGAGGCAGGGCTTCTCTCTGCTGCCCAGCACCCTGTACTGGGCATGGACTTCAGTGAACGGGCCTGGGCTGAGTTATGTGGAGACCAAATCAAGCAGCAGGAGGTGCAGCTGGGACCAGGTGGGTTACAGGCAGGCAGGCTGGGAGACAGAGAGCCCGGGAGTACCACAGATGCACCTGGTCCAGAGCCGGTGGCCATGGCAGGAGCAGGCAGACAAGCAGCTGGAACCAGCCTTGAGGAGAATGAAGTAGGACTGATGGCAGTGCTGGCAAGATCCTGGCTGGGTGGTGTGGAAAATGAGAAGGGGGCTTCTCCTTCAGTTACATGAGTCTCTCTGTCCTTTCTACCTGGAGTCTGGACTTTTTTCCTTTCATGTTACTTGCTCTGCACTCCAAACTCCTCTCTAGGCTGTATTTTCCCTGTAGATTGTAGTTTTTGTGTGGTGGTGGTAGTATGGAGAGCAAACAGAAGCTGGTAGTCCACAACTTCTTAGTTAAATTATTCTTCCAGTCGTTGTTAACAAAGCAAAGAGATTGCACTCAAGATAACACTGTGGTCCAACAACTGACATGTTGGGGTGGCTCCCAGAAGTAGCTTCATGCGTCCCACCCCTGCAGAAGCACTGACTGGAGCAGCCAGTGTGAGTCTCAACAGTTCCTCTCTCCTGAAGTCATTGTTCTGCACTGAGAGGTTCTCCTCCTGCAGGGTCTGAGCCCCAGTTCTCGTGCCAGCTCTAGCTGGGACAGCCCTAGTCATGTCAGCATCCCCACAGCCCTGCTCCTTGCTACAGCCATCACCTCTGTTTTGCATTCGTCTTCGACGTTTGCACTTTGATTTCTCCAACACGGGCATAGTCAGTCTGATGTTAGATTGTCTATTTACCTGCTAGAGCTTAGCAAATACGTGCATTATGAGAGAACTAGGCAGCAATTAGAAGCAGAGTGTAAGTGTGGCAGCATACAACTTGGAAGTCCCTATTTAATAGTACTGAATGAAATGTCAATAAACAGAACAATATAGTTGACATATTGCCATTTACATTCACTTCAGACATTTTAGAAAACCAGTGCGTATTTCCAAGAAGGCACAGAACTATGTTAGTACAGTGACCTACAACAGAGTCAGGAGTCAGAGCAAAAGAAGAGGGCAAAGGAGGAGGAAGGGAGCAGGGAAAGTGGCGCAGAGGAGGAGAAAGATGTAAGAATGACTTTGCATGAATCGGTGAGCTAAGGTGTATGTTTAGCTCAACCTTCTGACCTTAAAAAGTATAGGAACGAAGAAAGATTCATGCTTGTTTCAATTTTTCAAGTCACAGAAACTCTAACTTCAGTATGCAGAAAAAAAAATCAAAAGAAAGAATGACTTACATAACAAAAATATTCAAGGATAGATCTAGGCACAGCAGAATCCAAAACTCGGTTACCCTGTTACATAACTTTGTCTCTCATCAGCTTCAGCCAAGCGTACTCATCCCACCAAGAGCTCCTAGAACTATAGGCTAAAGGCTTATGCTCTAGTATTTAAGGAAATCAGACTTTTGCATTTTCTTTCTCCTTCCTCATCATTCTGTCCACACATGTGGGAGCCTCCCATCACTGACTCTGGCCAGCCTGCTCAGGTCATGAGCACTTCTTAAACCAGTCGCTAGGGGATGCATTCCTTAGCCCGTCATGGACCATGCTCCCCAGAGAGTGTGGTCAATCCCCTGGAATCTGTTTGTAGAAGCAGGAAGTTCTTAAGGCAACACCAACTCCATCAAAGCATTTCCAATAGTGCTCAGTCACTTGTCACTGTGCATCCACTGTGCATCTCACTAGGTCACTGAGGTGGAGCTGGTCTATAAGGGAGGACACAGAAGGTGAGTCATGGTCATGTGGCTATATTTTAGGAATGCTGTGAATTCCTCTGGCCTAAAATATCTACCCCATCTGCCAGCCACAGTCTTAGATTCCAGTTTCACGACTGAGAGCCATTGTGTTGCACCGAAAACACGGCCTTTTCCTGATACTTGGAAAAGCATGTAAATACTTCTCACTGTTCATCAACTTTTAAGACCTTGGTATTGACACTTTTAGAAGACTGATGATGACAAAAAGGCAACAGTGAAGAATCTCCCAAGGAAAGAAGACTAAAGAGATTAAAAGTATCAAATATCACGGGCAGACTGCACAGCACCGTCTAACCAGGCTGGTAGGGGAGAGTGAGCAAAGAACGAGTGGTGTGGACTAGGAGAGTCAAAACTTAACCTGTCTTATTCTTAATTTCTCACAGTAACACCATCACCCTCAAATATACTGAATTAAAATTTTTTGGGAGTCGGGCGGTAGCACAGCGGGTTAAGCACAAGTGACGCAAAGCACAGGGACCGGTCAGGATCCCGGTTCAAGCCCCCAGCTCCTCACCTGCAGGGGAGTTGCCTCACAGGCGGTGAAGCAGGTCTGCAGGTGTCTCTCTGTCTCTCTTCCTCTCTATCTCTCCCTTCTCAATTTCTGTCTGTCTCTATCCAATAACAAATAAATAAATAATAATAAAAATTTATAGAGACATAGAGGTAGAGAGAGCAAGAAAGAAAGAGATTACAGCTTCCTTCAGTGTGGTGGGGGCTGGGCTCAAACCTGGATTGTGCACATGGCAAAGCAGTGGACTGCTGAAGTGAGCTATTTCACTGGCCCACTTAATTTCATTACATCTTAAAGGGGGCATATTGTGAGAGGATGTATGGAAATCTAGTCCTTGTCCTAGTAAGAGAAGACAACTTCTGTGGCAGACATGGCTGTGGGAAGGGTGTAAGTAGAAGGTGATCACCAGAAACAACCTCAGAGCCTTGAAAAATCACTTGGTGTGTTTTCAACTTCTAATTGTCTGATACCTAAAGACACCCCTAGGCCTCTTGCATTTTTGTTTTGTCTTTTATTTATTTATTTATTTATTTTCCTCCAGGGTTATTGCTGGGCTCGGTGCCTGCACCATGAATCCACCATTCCTGGAGGCCATTTTCCCCCTTTTTATTGCCCTTGTTGTTGTAGCCTAGTTGTGGTTATCATTATTGCCATTGTTGATGTTGTACGTTGTTGGAGAGGACAGAGAGACATGGAGAGAGGAGGGGAAGACAGAGAGGGGGAGAGAAAGACAGACACCTGCAGACCTGCTTCACCGCCTGTGAAGCGACTCCCCTGCAGGTGGGGAGCCGGGGGCTCCAACCGGGATCCTTACGCGGGTCCCTGCGCTTTGCACCACCTGCGCTTAACCCGCTGCACTGCCACCGCCCGCCCCCCTGTTTTATCTTCTGTTACCATGAATGTACCAGGGTCTAAATTAGGTGGCATTTTTTTTCTACTTGATATAGTTACAGAAACAGAACAACACCCTCCCAAGCTAGTTTTCCATGGGATCTGGGCTAAGATACTGTTCCTCAAAATGTTCCAATTCCATATTTCTTATCACGGAGTTTCCTGTCTCACCCAGACTCACCTTCCTAAAGGTGAAAAACAATAATGTGTAACAACAAACATCTTCCCCAAAGTTTGTATTAATAAATAGGACAGAGAGAAAGAATCTCATGAAACTACTGGTCTTGGCTGTGTGTGGAAAGAGTATATAATGAGTATATGAAACTTTTCTTTCATACATTCTGTTACAGTCTGACACTGGTATATAATCATCACAAACTCACCAACCATCTTAGTAATTCAGAATTTATTAAGCTCTGTGCTTAAGTGAGTCATCTAACTAAAAGGCATTTGTTCTCACATTTGGGGTTAAACTCCGGGGATAGGGGGAGCAGCTCTTTAGTCTTGAGAAATGCTGACCATCTGGAGAAAAAGTATATCATAGAAATGTCTCTGCTGCTTGAATTAAGCTTAAGAGCAATGCTCGAATAACATAAAACCGAGTGAAAGAAAAATGCAAAATACACCTGTTCTTTGTCACATCTATTTTCCCCCCAGTTCTCACAAAGAACAAGTGCTAGGGAGGTGACGGAGCCGTTCTGCAAAAGGCTTTCAGGAAGAGTGAGCTACTGCTGATGTTGAGAGCACCATAACGATACCGGCCTTTATGCTGCGCCTCATGACAGGTTTCAGTTGGTAATAAATGGTTTTCTGAGAGGTTTGAGTTAAAGCCCTTATGTAAATAGAAGGAGGTTTACATAATGCCCTCTAAACTACAACTCTGAAGACAGTCTGCAGTAGGCATATGAAATCTGCCTGTGCTTCAAATGGCATCTGAGAACTAACAGGAAACCATCCAAGACTCGGTTTAAGAAAACAGGAGGGGAGTTGGGTGGTAGTGCAGCAGGCGCAAGAACCGGCTTAAGGACCCCGGTTCAAGTCCCCGGCTCCCCACCTGCAGGGGAGTCGCTTCACAAGCAGTGAAGCAGGTCTGCAGGTGTCTGTCTTTCTCTCCCCCTCTCTGTCTTCCCCTTCTCTCTCCATTTCTCGCTGTCCTATCCAACAACAATGACATCAATAACAACAATAAAAAAAAAAGGGCAACAAAAGGGAAAATAAATAAATAAATTTTTCTAATTAAAAAAAAAGAAAACAGGAGAGGCCAGGTGGCAGGGCACCTGGTTAAACGCACACACCACCATGCTCAAGGACCCGGGTTTGAGCGCCTGGTCCCCACTTACAGGAGGAAAGCTTCATGGGCGGTGGAGCAGGGGACGTGTCTCTCGGCCTCTCTCCTATCTCACCCTTCCTTTCCATTTCTCTCCATCTCTATCCAATAATAAATAAGCACCCACGGTGCAAGCTTTCCACCAATTATTCCGCCAAGCTTCAACCACAACCAGAGGCTGCGTGGTGAGGCCGGTTTCCACCACGCCCATGGGCTTGTTCCTTGTAAATTTCCTTGTAGAGCCCTGGGGGCTGGAGCCATGCTGTCCGCTTCTCCCTCATCATCCCTGGAAGAGGCTAAACTAGTATTGATTTTCCAATTCTAGACAGAGTGACCATTTGGAGCCAAGGCTCGCTGGGAGCTGGGTGAGGGGGCAGGGGGGCTGTGCCCACAGACTTCATCCAAGCAGCGGAGAAGGGGAAGGGAAGGGAAGGGAAGGGAAGGGAAGGGAAGGGAAGGGAAGGGAAGGGAAGGGGCAGCGCTGTGAGCCGCAAGGCAAGCTCCCCGCTCTGCTGCAGGCCCGCCCCAGACTCTTCTCTGCCACCCCCCAAAAGCTGTGTGTGAGTGTGTGCATAGTGTGTGTATGGTGTGTGTGTGCATGGTGTGTGTGTGAGTGTGTGTGCATGGTGTGTGTATGGTGTGTGTGTGTGTGTGTGCATGGTGTGTGTGTGTGTGCATGGTGTGTGTGTGTGTGTGTGTGAGTGTGTGTGTGTGCATGGTGTGTGTGTGATTGTAGTGTGTGTGTGTGGTGTGAGTGTGTGTGTGAGTGTATGTGTAAGTGTGTGTGCATGGTGTATGTGATGTGTGTGCGTGTGGGTGTGTGTATATGTGTGAATGTGTGTGTATCTGAGTGTATGTGTATGTGTGTGTGATTGTGTGTCTGTGAGTGTGTGCGTGTGCACGCTGTGTGTGTGCATGAGTATGAGTGTGTGTGTGAGTGTGTGTGAGTGTGAGCATGCGTGGGTGTGTGTTTGTGAGTGTGTGATTGTGTGTGTGAGTGTGAGCGTGTGTGAGAGTGTATTATGTGAGTGTGTGTGAGTGTATGTGTGTGAGTGTATGTGTGTATGAATGAGTGTGACTGTGTGTGTGTGCATGGTGTGTGTGTGGTATGAGTGTGTGCATGGTGTGAGTGTGCGTGGTGTGTGCTGACTGCTGTGCGGGTCAGGGCCATCATCAGCCCCCAGCCCCTGAAGGGCAGCAGCAGGGCAGAGGCGCTGGGCACCCGCAGGGGCTTCCCGGAGTCCTCAGAGCGGGTCCCAGGTGCCCTCCGGCTTGCAGACCGGCCCGGGACCCAGCTGGGCACACCGCGGAAGCGGAGGCTCTGGGCCCCGGAGAAGAGCTGCTGACCGGCGGGGTCTGCAGCCCCGAGCCTGGACCCCGAGGACTGGGCAGCGCGGGGGCCGGGCTGCCATCCTCGCCCGGGGTGGGGCGGGGGCGCAGGGAGCCCTGCGAGCGCCCTCCCAGCGCAGGGGTGATGGGGGGGGTCCTGCTGGAACTGGGGCCAGTGCCCTCCCAGTGCAGGGATGGGGGGGTCCTGCTGGAACTGGGGCCAGCGCCCTCCCAGTGCAGGGATGGGGGGGTCCTGCTGGAACTGGGGCCAGCGCCCTCCCAGTGCAGGGATGGGGGGGTCCTGCTGGAACTGGGGCCAGCGCCCTCCCAGTGCAGGGATGGGGGGGGTCCTGCTGGAGCCCGGGCCAGCGCCCTCCCAGTGCAGGGATGGAGGGGGGGTCCTGCTGTAACCCCGGCGCTCCCCCCCCCCTTCCAGAAGTGTCCCTTCCCCGCTCCCGCCCCTGCAGATTGCAAGCGCCCTTCCCGGGCCCATCTGCTGACTTCCCTACTCCCAGCTCCCAGCCTGCTGGCTCCCCATCTTCTCCCGCCACCTAACACAGTATTTACAGCAGTGGAGACTCCAGCTCACGCCAGCCTGCCCTTTCCCCAGAAGCCTGAAAGTGGCTGAATGGAAACACTGACACGTGAAAACTCTATTCTGAGTGATTTAGAACCCGCCGCCTGGTGGGTTCAGTCTTGCTGGCTCGCCCCGCCCTGAGCTCCGGGCAGCTGGCCGAAAGGTCCCCCGGGCTCCTTGCTCTTCACTGTCCCTCCCTCAGGCAGCTGAATTGGGGGTTGGGGAGGAGGCAGACAAGAAAATGTGTGTGTGGGGGGGGCACGCTGAACATCAGAGAAGAAACTACAAATCCAGAGAATTCAGGTCCACATGTCCATAGCAAACCCAAATCCGGAGTACACTGCCATCTGTCCTGGCATGCGGTGAGGGGGTAGGGTGATCCAGAGGGTTCCTGTCCTCGGCATCAGCAACAGGTTGATGATACCCGCCCCACCCCCACCCCCACCCCCCCCCACACACACACAGCCCTGACTCACTCCTCACTCCTTGGATGAAGAAGCCCACCACCAGCTAGCCCCAGACGAGGTCTGACAGAGGCCCGGCTGTGGGCTTCTGTAAGCAGGCTGGCATGACATCCCTAAAGGCCAGGGCACTGTTGAGGGGTGGCAGAGAAACCATTTACAAACTTCCCTGCGGACAGAAGTGTCACTGTCCTTGTTCTCAATCCCCACCCCCACCCCTCTCCTTTAGGGAGGGTCTCTTATCCAGCCCCGGCCCAGAGTGGGGTCTTCACACTTCTTGCTTTGACATTTCTGCTCAAAAGGACCAGTGGTGCATTAGGGCAGAACTTTTCCTCTCTTGGCATTTGTGCAGGACTCTGACTGCTTTTCCTGACCCGAGATAAGGACTGGTGACCCAGCCTTGTTCTGGGTAGCCTCAAGGACCTCTCTTGGGCCCCAGGTCGACTTGGCTACTGCCCACCCAGCTCCCTGCTGTCCAACTCCTCCTCCTCCTCACCAAGATGGAGAACGAGATTACCTCTCCAGGATATGACCTCCAACTGAGAGCTCTTCTTGGAAAAGCCAATGAAGGAAGAAAAGAAAGCAGTGGAGATAGCAGTTAAACCCTCCTGCCCCTTCCACCACCACCCCCCACCCCCCCCACACACACACAAAGTCTGACCTTAGAAAAGAAAAAACCCTTAACTATTGTCTCTTCCCATTTTGCATTGTGTTTCTTGAAACCTGGAAATGAAAATGAAAATTGTTTGATGTATGAGGAGATGTTATCTAATTAGGGCGTATGAAATTTAATCTTTCCAGCATGCAGGTCATATAATTAATGTTAATTTAACGCTCAAATTCTCAGTCATTAATTTTTATTCTCTTAAATGCAGTTTGGCAGGGGCCCCTGAGCCAGGACAATGGATTGGACTGGATGTGAGAGCACACTTGGTCTTTGTGGTGACTCACCACGGACCTCCCTCTCCCAATAACAAGATCGCATCATGTATGCATTATTAAGTCACATAATTGAACGGTCCATAGTTTGCATATCAGACTATTAAAATAATGTGTTTTGCTTTTCTCTGAACACGTATTGTTCAAGCCTCTGCGAATATGTGACGATTCTGTTAATTATCACCAAATTACTGCAAATGTTCTCTTCATTAACATGATTTCTTTCAAGTCTTTTTTAAAAATGTGAATATTACAGTGAATTAAGGAACTTTTTACAAAGTTCCACAAACTTTTTTTTTTTTAAGAAGAGGAAGTTATCACTGTGGAAGGAAAGATACCATTTAAATGCAGGGATGAAATAAATACATTTGATTATGTCTTTGAGTTGACTTCCTTTGCTCAAAATTTCTGGGGGGTTTTGTTGTTGTTGTTGTTTGTTTGTTTTCTTTTTTAGCTGACATCTAAGCAAGAGACAAAAATAGGCAGAGAGAGGGTAGATCATTTCAAAGTCACAGGAGAATCATAGTTCATACTTTTAAGTTTCTATTATCAGGTCCCTTTCTAGTTTATAACTCTTCTTCACAAATAAAAGGGCATGCTACCTGGCAGAAACTAATATTCTTACTTCCCCTCCCATTAACAAGAAATCCCAACTCCAAATGTCTAGCGCTCACAGATGTCAACTAACTAAATGTGGCCGCTTTCCTCTGGTCATCCTAAACTAGACTGCTGGAGAAACGACCAGCCACAGAGAGCCTTTCTTGTAACTTTCTCTGCGCATTGTTTTCTAAGTTGAATGGTAAGACATTGAAAAAAAAAAAAAAACTACTGCAAAATAAGAGTCCCTTCCAAAATGTGAGAAATGTGTGTGGATGCTGGTCCGGAGTGAATCGCGGTCTTTGAGCAAGTCTTCACACCCCTGTCCCAGGCGTGTGTGTGTCTCTCTCTCTTTCTCCCTCTCTCTCTTTCTCCCTCTCTCTTCTCTCTCTCTCTCTCTTTCTCCCTCTCTCTCTCCTCTCTCTCTCTCTCCCTCTCTCTCTTTCTCCCTCTCTATCTTCTCTCTCTCTCCCTCTCTCTCTCCTCTCTCTCTCTCTCTCTCTCCCTCTCTCTTTCTCCCTCTCTCTTTCTCCCTCTCTCTCTTCTCTCTCTCTCTCTCCCTCTCTCTCTTCTCTCTCTCCCTCTCTCTTTCTCCCTCTCTCCCTCTCTCTTTCTCCCTCTCTCTCTCTACTCTCTCTCTCTCTTTCTCCCTCTCTCTCCTCTCTCTCTTTCTCCCTCTCTCTCCTCTCTCTCTCTTCTCTCTCTCTCCCTCCCTGTCTCTCTCTCTCTCTCTCTCTCTCTCTCTCGGTACCCGCCTCCTTCCTTCCTTCCTTCCTTCCTTCCTTCCTTCCTTCCTTCCTTCCCTGCAGGACTTGTGCGCGCAGCGGGTCCCGTCCTCCGACGGCGCTGCCCCGGGGCCCTGGGTCCAGTGAGCTTCACCCGCAGAGAAGGGCGCACGTCCTGGAGAAGGTTGTGCAATTGCTCCCCACCCCCTTTCCCTAAATTAAAATAGGCCAGAAAAGAGCGCAGGAGAAGGGCTGGAGGGGAGGAGGGAAGGAGTCTGGGTTGGTGTCCTGTGCCCGCTCCAGCTCCAGCTCCAGCTCCAGTGGCGACCGGCCTGCCCGCTGCGGTGACCCCGGGCTCCTCGCTCCCCTTCCCCGGTAGCCCGCTCCGCCGGCCCCGCGCCCCAGGCCGCACTCAGCTTTCCCCCAAGGGGTGCCTGGCCCCGGGCGGCACTTTTATTTTGGCTGAGAGGAGGGAACGCCGCTCCCAAGCCCGAGGAAGCGAACTGAGCCTTTCTGTTTGGATTTCCCTCCTCGCTATAGCAACCAGCAGCATCGGGACAAAAATGCGCCCTCCCTGGACAATGGCCTGCCGCCCGCTCCTCGCCCTCGCCTTCCTACCGGGGATCGCAGCCAGCACCCGCCCGGGCGCTCAGCGGGTCCGAGGCAGGGACGCCCCCACCCCATCCCCACCCAGCCACCCCCGCAGCCTCCGCTCCTTAAACCCCACCCCGGGGCCCGGGGCAGGCCAGGCCCAAGCCGGAGCACTCAGCCTGCCTGCAACCTGGGACGCTGGGGGGGCTCCCCGGAGAAGAGTCCTGGGCTGGTGGAATGCCTGGAGTTGCAGGAACTCCACAATTCCTCTGGGTTTGAAATATATGTACTTGTACACGTATTAGTGTCATACACAATACAGACTACAATCGTTCAGAGAGAGAGAGAGAGACTGAGCCCTAAACTATGGTTCTAGGCGTGATCTTTGAGTTTCTTTCATTCTCCCAGGCTTAATTAAGTTCCCTTTCACAAACTGAGCCCCGTGCTGTAGACCATCATTGGAAACTGGGGGGGGGGGGTGTTTGTGTGCGTCATTGCTACCACCTACCACCTGCCAGACTTCTTTCTGCATCTTCTTGAGGCCAAAGCCAGTTTCTACAACCTCAGGACCCACATACAGGGGACTTGTCTATAAAATCATCATCATCATAATAGTCACCTTTAACTTGAGTAAGTCCACAGTTGCCTGAAATTGCTGTTCAGGGTCTCAGAAATCTAACAGAAGGGGTCTTATGCTCAGCTGTTACAGCTGTGGTTAACTGCTCTTAAGAAAAACCTGGCTCAGTGCACTGACACCTCCCCCTCATTATATCTCCAGGACAGGAAGTACACACTTACTTCCAAAGTGACATGTATTTGTGCCCTGTGCAGACAGAATAAGAACGCCTGAAGCCCAGCCTCAGCCAGCTCTAGTCTTCTCTCCACAGCAGTGGAAACCTAGCCTCCAGCCCTAAGTCACCCCACTGAGTAATACAGCAGAGAAACCCTCCTCCACCTATGTACAGGTGTGCTCAGGTGTGCCGGCCCCTCCCGGCAGCTTCACACGTTGATCCAAGGAATAAGAAACAGAAAACAACTGCCCATCTTTATACATCTCTAAATGCTTTTCTGCTAAGGAGGTTTCTGTGGAAGCCACTTCAACTTATCAAAGAGTTACCATCCCCTCCTGGTGGTCAACTTTCCCCCTGCTTTAAGAGAGGCAAGACAACAACTGTACACTTGCTGTTTGCAAGTCACTTAAGGGCTAGACCTTGAATGTGAAATCTCAAGAAAGACACAAGGAGTCACCAATTGCCTCTGTTCTGTTCCTATGATTTCCATCTGTATAATCTGTATTAGTCTCAGGTTGTGTTTGTCTTACACGTGGGTGGAATGACTATCTTTTATGCTTTCTCTCTCCCCCCCTAATAAGACTTCATATTCACCACTCAAAATTTAACAGGAATCTTTTGATAAATTACTCAAAGTAAACCTTGAAGCAGCTAGACAATGTGGTGTCTGGTCTCAGAAGTCTTCAAGCCATGTCTGTCTATAAAATATTCACTTAAGGAATACAAAGGGAGGGTTACTGGTAATGATGAGATACAGAACTAGAAAGAAAAGAAACTAGTATCCATAAATTCAAGTCATTTCATTTTTCAGATACTGAACATCGAACATTACATCTCTCTAGTTTACATAGTGGTTAAGGTAAAATGGAATTGTTTGTATGTGAGGCATGGACAAAGACAAATTTGCCATGCATAACGAAAAGTGCAAGTTTCAACTTCCTGAAAAGTTTCCCTTCTTTAAGACCCTAGACTCTGTGTAGACAGGTGCACACAGAGGGACTTGTGCGATGCATGTGGCTTACATAAGTCTATGAGTTTTTCTTCTATTCGGGAAGCAATGTGCTGTTACATAATTACAATATTAATTTATATCCTTAAAAATGATAAATGTTTCTTGTGTCTAAAATCACTAGCAACTTGGAAATGCATTTTTTGTGCTTCTTATACATGTATCCCGAGTCTGCAGTCCCTGAGGCTTTAAAGCAGTTTTCATTAATGCTACCAGCTGCCTCTTTGTGTGAACTGATTGACTGCTGAAAGCCGCAGCGCTGAAGTAGAAGCCTCAGTTTTGACATTCTGTAGGCCCTTAGCAAAGAAGTTCCATTCAGATATGGAAGAGCTCTCAGCAAATCAAATAGCTTCTTCAAGCCAGCAGGCAAGTACAGGAATGAATGAATGAATGAAGAAAACCAAAAGGAAGCCTTTAGACATTTTTTTTTTCTCCCAAGTGAAAACAAGAGAAGGAAAAAAAAATCAGCAAGCATGTTTATCCAAGTTTAAATCACTTGTCACCTTCTAAGGGAAATCTCTGTTTGTCAAGTCATATTATCATAGTGCTCCACAACTAAGAAACAAATCAGGATCTGTTAATACAGTCTCACGTCTGTTTTAATAATTGTCCTTCTAGTGCCATGCACAGTAGTGATGAAAGAGTTGTCTGCCAAGTCCTGGCAGAGAGAAACATTTTGCATGCAGTATACTTCTATTTACTACACGAACAAGTTCACAGAGTTCAAGTGAAGAGTATCTGAGTTGATTTCATTACTGTTAGCCAAGTCATGACCTTAGGGTTTTGGGTCAAGGTCCCAGATGTAGCCATGAGCCATGCCCATTCCACTCTTTGAGGGGTGAGAATGTGTGTTTTGGGGTGTGGGAGGTGGGTAAGAATCTTTTCTGCTTAGCTTGGATAAGCTGACTGGCTTTCTCTCTGAGGATGCTCTCATTGCTTCTGCAGAGCAGCCTAGGTCAGGCTACAACTATGTAGAGCCTTTCTTCCAGCCTTGGATGGGGGGGTCTCCTCTCTGGAGTGTCTGGACCCTGCTTGGCCACTGTCCTAGCCGGTGATCTCCTGGAGGTGTGCAGCAAGTGTGAGGGGGAAAAAAATATCAAGACACCTTGTCAGTTCAAAGCATTTTAGGGTTGTTTGAAATCCTCTCCACGTCAAGGGAAGCAGCCTCAGTGTTTGAACAGCTGCTTTGAATAGTGAAAGGGAATGAGCTGCAAGGAGACCTGCAGGCGGCCCGGGAGACACCTTCTTTCTGCAACGTGCTCTCCTGCGGGCTGAGCAAGGCTGGCAGAAGCGGGGGCTCTGACCTAGTAGGGTCAGCCGCAGAGGAAAGGTGGCGGTGGTGCGGGGAAGGAGAAAGGAGGATGAAAGCAGCCCCTCTGCCAACACCCCCTTCCCCCGGCCCCTTATGGAGTTAAACCCAGTGGTGAGAGCCTAGGTTTCTGCAGCCCCAAGGTGGCACTGCGCAGGGAGGCCTTCTGGACTGGGCGTTCTCACCAACTGGGCCTGGAGAGACCTGAGATGCTTTGGGGGTGGCAGAGAGTATATCCTGAAGCCACGTGTGCGCTCTGCCCAGTACATCCTGGGGGTGGCCCAGCACCCTCCTTCACTGGGGGGTGGGGGTGGTTAGAGGTTGAGGCCCAGGGATGAGCATTGCTTTGTGTACTCTCCAGGATGTGTTGGGTGTAGTCATCCAGTAGAGCCATTCGAGTTTACCCGGTTGGGAATGTCTCAGCTCCATCACCTACCAGGGAAAAGAGGCGACGGATGGGGCCGTCAGCGTGGACTGGGTCGCTGAGCCGTGGCTCTGGCCAAGTCCCATCACAGACAGGAAGTTGGGATGTGCACGACCAGTCTATTCTTGGACCCTCCCTCCCCTGCACAACTGGCCGCCACACACGGGGAAGTACAACCGCACAAGTGGACTGCAGTGGGGCTTTTCAACTGACTGACTCACACCCCCGGCGCCTCGGTTCCCTCTCAAGGGCAGCTGGAAACCGTTTTCCCTCTTTCCAGTGGATCCCCCCACCCACCAACCCACACACACGCGCACACAGGGGCTGCAAAAAAGGGCCTTGTCCCTGGAGAAAAGTGAAATCAGAGCCAGCAAAAGGCAGACACCTGCCCCGGAAGGGGGAAGGGTGAGCTTGAGTAGCTGGACACGGCCCTTCCCGGCGGCGGCTGGATTCTCCCCTCTGTCGGGGGTCGGAAGATGGGGAGGGGGTTGTAGGTTGTAGGGAGATGGAAGGAAGGAAGGAAGGAAGGAAGGAAGGAAGGAAGGAAGGAAGGAAGGGAAGACCGCTCCTGGCGGGCGGGCGGGGAAGGGGACTGGGCTGGCGGGTTCTCCCCAAACCTCCAAAGCCTCCGAGAGCTGCGCGCCCCCGGCTGGGAGAGCAGAGCTTGGGGCCCCAGTCCCGGGGAGGCTGCCGCTCCGCCCACCAGCTCCTGGGCTCCGGTCGCTGAGGTCTGGACTTGGGCCATTTTCTGTGCTTGCCCGCAAAGTTACCCGGTGGCCCGCACCCTCCGGAGCGCGGCTGGAGTGTCTGTGCGCTCGCGCTGGAGCCGAATGCGGGCGCTGTGGGTCCCCGCCTGGCCACGCGGGTGCGCGCGTGGGGGGCCAGGGCCGTCCCGCCGGCCGCCCCGGCCTAGCCCCTCCTCTCTCTCTCTCTCTCTCTCTCTCGCTCGCTCTCTCTCGCTCTCGATCTCTCTCCTATAAACACAGGGCACGTGGGAAAGCTCTTGCCAAAACGCCAAAGCGGTGATTCATACACAGCCCAGCCACTCCCCAAAGAGCTGCGCTCCTCGTTATTCGGGATGAATCCTCTGGCTCGGCTCGCTCCACTTTGCTGTCTAGCTGGAGACTCTCGGAGGCCCCGAAGTGCACCGCCCGCCCCCCGCCCCCCCGCGCCTATGCGGCTTTCTTGCCCACCCCAAGAGCGCCTGCAGCGGCCACACTTGGGCCACAGCGCCAGAGCGCGGATGGGAGGTGCAGAAACAACCCATGCTCTCTGGGGTGCCCCCAACATTTCTTTGCAGCAACTTTTGATTCCACTTATCCCTGCGTGGCGCCCCCGCTCCAGGCTGGATGGGCGCTGGGCAGCGGCTCCCCGGCTACCCGCATCCCAGGCTGCGGCAGCGACGGCGGCCGGCACCTGCTCCCGTACCGCAGTCCGCTCCGGGGCTCCAGGCTGAGGGCTAACCCTCCGAGCACTGCCAGCCAGCGCCTGGAGCTGAATTAGACCAGCCTCACCCGCAGCGCCAGCAGAAGGCACTGGCCACGAGGGTTTCCTTAGCTCCGGCCCGCTGAGCTTCACACACTGTCCCCTCCCTTTGGAAGCAGTTCGCGGAAAGGGGGTGGGGGGTTTGCACCGAGAAGAGCTAGAAGCAAAAGAGAAGCGCACAAGCAGCCCTGGCGCTGGGTGTCCCAGACCGTCCACCGGCACCCCAGGCCCAGCTCCCCTCCCCAGCTCCTCCGGCCTCCCACGCGGGGAAGGGCGGCCCCCCAGTTCTGACAGCCCACACTGCGCGCCGGAGTGGATGGGTCAGACGTGCCGAGCTGGGTTTTGTTTGCAATCCCGAGCAGGCAACTCCGCGCCTGAGCAAGACTCTCTCTCAGGCTTGCCTCCCGTGGCATCCTCTAGCCGAGGGGCTGGGACAAAAGTGGGTCTGGTACCCCAGAGGAAGCAAGCCTGCGAAGGAGGCTGGGTGGAGGGGAAAGAGAGAGAGAACCTTTGTTGGAGCAAATGAATCCACACCCCCCCCCCCAAACAAAACAAAACTAGGAGCACACTGAAGTGTCCTCGGTTGGAGAGCAGAGCAGACTTCTAGCAGGACCTAAAACTGGCCTCTGGCTCCTGGTGTGTGTGTGTGTGTGTGTGTGTGTGTGTGTGCACTGTAACAGGGTGAATTAAAAAAAAGTCCTGGTCCACGGCTACTCATCTTTCTCTTCCTCCCACTCTACAGCCCTCCCACCTTATTGGTAAGATGCTTGGGACCAACACCCGCCCCCCCCCCCACACACACACACACTCCTTTCCTTCACCCCATCCAAGTCACCCAAGTGGCCCCCACCCAGCTTCTGGGGCTTCTGGGGGGGGGCAGGATCCATCCTGAGAGTGGGAGGGTGGTGCCATAGAGACCAGAGTGGGTGAGGGTGGGGGAGAGAAGTGGGGAAGGAGGGGAGAACTCTGAGAATCTGACTCAGGTAGCAAGGGAGAAAGGGAGAAGGAGGAGGAGAGGAAGGAGGAGGAGAATGAGGAGAAGCAGAAGCGGGACGAGGAAGAAGAGGAGAAGCAGGAGGAGGAGGAAGAGGAGAAGGAGGGGGAGAAGCAGGAGGAAGGGGAGGAGGAGGGGGAGAAGCAGGAGGAAGAGGAGGAAGAAGAGGAGGAGGAGCAGGAGGAGGAGCAGGAGGACTCCGCTAGCCAGCGAGCAGGAGCAGGAGGGCTGGACAGGGGGCTAGAGAGAGGGAGGGCAGATCCGAGCCAATCAGAGGCGCCGGGCTGGGAGGTTGCTAGCGGTATCCACGTAAATCAAAGGGCGCGGAGCCAATGGGAGGGGGCGGAGGGGGCGGAGGGGGCGGGGCCCCGGCGCGTGCCGCCGCGAGCCGGCGCTGCCAAGAGAGCGGGAGAGAGCGAGCGGGAGAGAGCGAGCGGGAGAGAGCGAGCGGGAGAGAGCGAGCGGGAGAGAGCGAGCGGGAGAGAGCGAGCGGGAGAGAGCGAGCGGGAGAGAGCGAGCGGGAGAGAGCGAGCGGGAGAGAGCGAGCGGGAGAGAGCGAGCGGGAGAGAGCGAGCGGGAGAGAGCGAGCGGGAGAGAGCGAGCGGGAGAGAGCCGGGGCGGGCAGGGGGAGCGCGGGCGGGCGGCAGAGGGCGGCCGCCGGGCGGGAGCAGCCGGAGCGGAGCCGGAGCCGGAGCGGAGCCGGAGCCGGAGCGGAGCCGGAGCCGGAGCCGGAGCCGGAGCGGAGCCGGAGCGGAGCCGGAGCAGCGCAGCGGGGCGAGCGGGCAGCCGGAGAGCCGGAGAGCCGGAGAGCCGGAGAGCGAGCGGGCCAGCGCGGGCGGCGGGCGGCGGGCGGCGGCAAGTCACCGTCCAATGCGCGGCCGCTGTCCCCGCAGCGCCCAGTCCGGCCCGGCGAGTCATGGCGACCGCAGCGTCTAACCACTACAGCCTGCTGGGCTCGGGCGCCTCCATCGTGCACGCCGAGCCGCCGGGCGGCATGCAGCAGGGCGCGGGCGGCTACCGCGACGCGCAGAGCCTGGTGCCCGGCGACTACGGCTCGCTGCCCAGCAACGGGCACCCGCTCAGCCACGCGCACCAGTGGATCGCCGCGCTGTCCCACGGCGGCGGCGGCGGCGGGGGCGGCGGCGGGGGCGGCGGCGGCGGGGGCGGCGGCGGGGGCGGCGGCGGGGGCGGCGGCGGCGACGGGTCCCCGTGGTCCGCCAGCCCGCTGGGCCAGCCCGACATCAAGCCCGCCGTGGTGGTGGCGCAGGGCGGGCGCGGCGAGGAGCTGCACGGCCCGCCGGGCGCCCTGCAGACGCAGCACCCGCCGCCGCCGCCGCCCCCGCCGCAGCCGCAGCCGCCGCCCCCGCCGCCCCCGCAGCCGCCGCGGCCGCCGCACCTGGTGCACCACGCGGCCAACCACCACCCGGGGCCCGGCGCCTGGCGCAGCGCGGCGGCCGCGGCGCACCTGCCGCCCGCCATGGGCGCGTCCAACGGCGCCCTGCTCTACTCGCAGCCCGGCTTCTCCGTGAACGGCATGCTGGGCGCCGCCGGGCAGCCGGCCGGGCTGCACCACCACGGCCTGCGGGACGCGCACGACGAGCCGCACCACGCCGAGCACCACGCGCACCCGCACCCGCACCCGCACCCGCAGGGCCCGCCGCCGCAGGGCCCGCCGCCGCAGGGCCCGCCGCCCGGCCACCCCGGCGCGCACCACGACCCGCACTCGGACGAGGACACGCCGACCTCGGACGACCTGGAGCAGTTCGCCAAGCAGTTCAAGCAGCGGCGCATCAAACTGGGATTTACCCAAGCGGACGTGGGGCTGGCGCTGGGCACCCTGTACGGCAACGTGTTCTCGCAGACCACCATCTGCAGGTTCGAGGCCCTGCAGCTGAGCTTCAAGAACATGTGCAAACTCAAGCCTCTGTTGAACAAGTGGCTGGAGGAGGCGGACTCGTCCTCCGGCAGCCCCACCAGCATAGACAAGATCGCAGCGCAGGGGCGCAAGCGGAAAAAGCGGACCTCCATCGAGGTGAGCGTCAAGGGGGCCCTGGAGAGCCACTTCCTCAAGTGCCCCAAACCCTCGGCCCAGGAGATCACCTCCCTGGCGGACAGCTTGCAGCTGGAGAAGGAGGTGGTGAGAGTTTGGTTTTGTAACAGGAGACAGAAAGAGAAAAGGATGACCCCTCCCGGAGGGACTCTGCCGGGCGCCGAGGACGTGTACGGGGGCAGCAGGGACACGCCGCCGCACCACGGGGTGCAGACGCCCGTGCAGTGAACTGGGGCCGGGGAGGGGGGAGGGGGGAGGGGGAGAGAGAGAGGGAGGGGGAGAGAGAGGGAGGGGGGAGAGAGAGAGAGGGAGGGAGGAAGACGGGGAGGGGGGCGGGCGGCCTCCGCTCCGCTCCCCTGCCAGCCCGCTCCCCGCGGCCCCCTGGGCCCTTCACTTCCGAAGGTTCTTTTATTTTTTAATTATTATTTCCCCGTCCCCTAAAAAGAAAAAAAAATAATAACGGTTGATAATAATAATAATAATAAGGAAAGCAACTAAGATCCTGGACTATCCTCTTAACGGTAGCAGGCGGAATGATGTGTTTTGAAACCTTTCCAGACTAGTCCCAGGCGATGGAGTGGAGTGTCTCAGAGAGTGAGGAGTGTGTGATAGAGACAGAGAGAGAGAGAGAGAGAGAGAGAGAAGAGAGAGAGAGAAGAAAGAGAGAGAGAGAGAGCCAACACTGAGATGGATATCTAGCAAAAGTAAATAAATTACCAAAAGGAAAAAAAAATTCACCAGGCCCTGATAATAGCCAGACACAGCTTCCGGACGCCGCCGGGGAGTTGGCACAAGCCTCTGTGTTTACTCGGAGTCCCCATCGGGAAAGAGGAAAAAATAGACACGCTCCTTGCCGTAGACACGACAACGTTCAGACGCACGAATTGCACTGCGAGCAAACTGAAGTTTACACGGGAAATTTTTCATAAACTTAGTTTTCTTCCTCCCACCATTATCGTTGTTGTTGTTGTTGTTGTTATGATTTTAAGTCGCCGGGTTCTGTTTGCTTCTGTGCAGCGCAGAGCTGAAGCCGGCTCTTGGCTCCTCTTCATTTATAAAGTCCTTGTGTCACCCCCGTTCTCCTTGCTGCTTGTGGACTTCGGATACCTCCAGCCTCCTCACCACCACCTCCTTCACGTTGGTGTAACATTTATTTGCTCCTTTTACCAAAACAAACCGATTGGCTTCATACAAAACAATAAATTACTCGCTTTCAAGAAATGTGAGTAGTGTCACATTGGGCTTTGCTTTCCCCAAGATCCGAATTCCGTTTGGAATTCAAACATCATTATTTTTGGTTTTGGTTTTGGTTTTGGTTTTTTTTTCCGGGGGGAACCAGCCTCAAAGTAAACTTCATTTTCAAGCAGTGTTTCTGGGGGAGGTTGTGGAAGGAGGAGGAAAAGAAAAGGAAAAATAAGTCGACAGTGAGTCACCGACTGTTTCATTTTATCAAGCGGGGCCCATTGTGAAAGAGCTTAGACGGAAATGTGGAGCTTCAATATATTTTCAGAGTTACCCACCCAACAGAAAGAATGTGGCACTTTGAAAAGAGCTAGGAATTGCCTATCTTCAGACACCCCTGTATATTTCTCTGCCTTCAGGTCTCATAACTTAATTAGGAGAAATTATTCGTGCTGACAGTAGCAGGTAAATTTTGTCCCTCTGATAGATCTTTTAACAGAAAACACATAATCTGGAAACTTCATGGCGTATGCAGAGACTGTCTTTCTGTCTTTCTGGACGCAGAAGCGCCCACATGCATCAGAGACTGTCTCCACTGCTAGACTGTGTTTTTGTCTCCACTAGCCCATTTGTTTTTCGAATCACACGTAAGATTGCACAGCCCCATATCGTTTGCTACAGTAAATTCTGTGTTTCACTTGGACAGCCTCCCCCTCAATAAGGAAACCAAACGGGGGGGGGGGGGGGGGAGGAAGCTCTTTTCAATATCTTCTCCTCCTTTACAAGTAGTTTTAAGTATTTTTAACCTTATCTTGATGGAAAACTGTTAACTCCCATAACAAAAGACTCTGCTGGGAAGTGTAGGTGAAGAAAAAAAAATAATAACTTGTAACTGTATTTAAGATAAATGCCATTAAACTGTGATCGGTTAAAAAGATTTCAAAACAAGCAGCACAAAGGGTATTAAAAAGGGAAAACACTTTCTTTTAATCGTGAAAGTTTGGGGCTTTTCTTTTGGTTGATTATTAGACACATTTTTATGTTAAAAATCAAATTCTCACTACCATAAAATTATGGCTGGCTCAGCATCACATCAGCATTGCTTTCCATAGTTCGGATTTTAGAAGTATGCTTTATATTGTCTTTTCAAACACCTGTGATTGTTTCATTTCTAATGTTTTTGCAAGATAAAGGATGACTTCTGCTGGGCATATTTACTTGCCTGTGCTTCATTTCCCCCAAGGAATGTCACAAGGAGATGGGCATGGGCTGCTGCAGGGTGCATCTGGCTGCCAGTTCCTGAGGTGTGAGGACTGGCCCTTCCTGAAGCATCCTGAGCAGGGCAGGTAGCCAGTGGTTAAGGGAGGGAGTGAATTTTCAGATTCTTATTACCTAGTGGGTAAGGTCAGGAGCTGGAGTTGAGGGCATGTGTCTGTGGCTCCTCTAACTCTCCTCGGTTTACTGAGATGAAAGTTACCACTGAACCTTACCACGATGTATATATGTTTAATATCTGTCTTTTGAAATGCAGAAATAGTTTAAATGTTTCTTTGTCTATTTTTCCTTTTTTTTTTTAATGCTACCCAGGGAAATATTTTCATATCATTTTTAAGTGGCCTGCCTCAATGTATATTTATTTCTTTTGAAAACAAAAAAGGTTCTGGAAACTGTTTTTTCTGTAGCTTTAAATGAGTAGGTGAGCAAAATCTATATGGGATGTATTTTTTGTTCAGTCTTTTAAAAAATACTTTGTTTTGGTACATTTGGTTGTGCTTGTGGGGAAAATAAAAACGCAGAGATCCTTATATATTTATGTTAAAGTAATATTTTATTATCTACATAAAACAGAAATGCACAATACCTTCATAGTTTGTTCTAATTATTGAAATATCTTTATTTTATTTTAATAATAGTGCCGAGTTCTAAGGGGGGAGGGAAACCCTAGACCTTATACTGACTGAGTTGAGTTGTATATGAAACACCTCCCTTCCTTTATACTTCATAAAGTTTTGGAATAAATTTTATGCATATACTGTCAGGTTTCCTGTTTATAACTTTCTGAGGGTTTTTACTTTTTTATGGAGACGACTATTCACTTTTCTGCGCAAAAGCTACCAGTCCCAAACCTTTCAGTCACTAGCCCTGTAGCATGCAATTGAAATGGTCCTTGGGTTTGAACTTCCATTTGTTTACCATTTCATGGCCCAACAAAGAGATGTCTGTTCTTTTTAAATACGCACAGAGCTCCCTGCATCTTCTTCCCAGGTTAGTTTCACCTCTCCCATCTGGGCTTCTCTGGAAAGCATCAGTGGAAGGGAGTAGACTTTAATCTTTACCCACATGTCCTCACACACTTTGGAGCCTACAGGAAAACAAGGCTTAGTTAATAGGACTCTTTCTTTTAATCTTGAAGCAACATCTTTCAACAAAGAATAACACTGAAAATATACTATATGTGTGATTAGTGGTAAGGATGATAGATTATTCCTATTAGGTTTACAGGAAAAAAAAAGATGATTTTTTTTTTTTTACAACAGTTTGTACAATGGTATCAGTTCTCAGTAGGCAAGAAAAACAGGCTCAAAAACAAGAAAATATTTTTCAAGAGAAAAGAATGTGTGGAAAGAGACTGGCGCAGATTCTTTAAAAATAGTCTGATCTGGAGTACTCCATTGACTCAAATCTGTTCTTAATGAGAAATTCAAGCAACATTGGTCAAGTTACTTTTACGAGTTTGCTGATGTTTTTAAAAGTAGTCTTTGGAACACTGGTTTAGGTATAAATGTTCATTTGGAAAGGTAGTTTCTGGGCTTATTACATCTGATCATCTCTCCTAACTCCTAGTCAATATTACACAGGTCCCAAACAGATTCAGCCAAATGATCTTATCAATAGTCTGAACAAGAAGTGACAGAAAGAAGAAGTGTTTTGTGACCACAGACATGCTGATGGGTAAAAGGTTTAAGCTAGGTATAGATTTGAGTTCTGGGTCAATATCCTTGTACATTGTAGGCAGAAAACAAGCAACATCTGCCCTCTGCAGGGCATTTTGGTGGACCTTGAAAAAGGTCTTATTTATTTATTTTACTTTTGTTCTTAGAGGGACTAGAGACTCTAGACCATGATGTATTCAATGGATACAGTCTGGTTACTCAGTTACTCAGGTAGTTTCTCTGTCAGTCTGGAGGACGTATTCATGACTTAACTAAGGTGGGGGGAAATAACTCTATCACTGGAAATAAATAATAACTATCACATTGGGAGAAATTTGTGGGGCAGACTCTCCCGAGCTGTTGGTTAGTCACAATGGCAAGCCCTTTCTTTCCCCTAAGACAATAGAACACAATAGGGCCACCTTGAGAGAGCTCCTGTGTTTTCTCAAAATATGTCATTAAAAAAAAAATGTATAGTGCAAGATAAAAAGAAATGACCATGTGGTAGAGTTATGTGGAGGTCAGACGGAGGGGCTGGCCACAAACAGTATGAAGCTGGGTTCCCAACGCTAGAAGAAGAAGAAGGAATCACCTCCTTTATAGTTCAGATGACAACAACAAAATAATTCTTGCCCCCTTCCCCAGTGAAACTCACACACTGGTTGGAAACTTTTTCTGGTGAAATGGCTTTAATAAAGGCACTCATCTTTCCTTCTCTCTCTCTCTCTCTCTCTCTCTCTCTCCAAATTTGACTAATAAAGAGATTGCAACAGCAACCATGAGTGGGGGAGTGGCACTGCTACCTGTTTCTGTCTGTCTTATACCTTGAGATTCATTCACTATGGAAACAGCTTGAGTAGTGCTGGCTTGCTCGGTGAATATATATATATTATATCTTCTGCTGGTCCCTGTGATTGGTCTTTGTTGAGTCGTCATTTTTCTAGAATGTTGATCAAATTCTGTCGAATTCCTAGACAAGTTAAAGAAACAATAAGCATATATGGAAAAATGAAAAAAAGGCTGGTGGAAGGGGATGGTCGAAGGTAAAAATGTTTCCTCTGGGTCTGCGGGTACATTTCAGAGAGGCAAGTTTATTCAAAAGAAAAGGAAAGGATGTGTCTTGGAGTACTGAGAATGGAGATGCGATTAAACAGGAGTGTCTTGGAGTACTGAGAATGGAGATGCGATTAAACAGGAGGGCAGTTCAATGCTAGGCGAGCATTTTCCCTATTGAGGAAAGCTTACTTTTCCAGTGACAGATGATCTCTTGATAGGCAGATGGCCTTAGGAAACCCCTGAAACCTATTTTCACCACTTGATTCAGAATGAGAAATAGTGCAGACGCAATGGAAATTTTGCAGTCAGCCAACAAATCATGAATCAAACCCTCGTCCATTCATTTATTTATTTATTATATGAACTTGGGCCAAAGTTATATCAAAGTCCTTGTCTACAGTGAAGACTAGAAAATGAATTTTAGTTTGCTTTAAATACTTCCTTCCTGATGGAGATAAAGAAAAATCAGATTTTTTTTTTACCTTGTTTTGTTTGGTGGGAAGCTAGGCGATTTATTCCCCCCTTTCTTTTTAAATGTAAAAGTTTATAAACTTTATCATATAATACTCTCTCTTCTCCTTAGTAACGACTCTGCTTGGCTTAGCTGTTAGAGGTTTTAGAGACAGTACCATATTCCATCAGAATGCCCCTGGCCCCTCTTATTGTTCCTAGAATTCTCATTGTTGATAACACTAAGGTGTATTCCTTTTTTAAACAAATGTCTGAACTATTATTTAATACACCAGTGAAAGTGCATCAATATCTGAAAGTTTACTCCTGCCATGTCTTCATGAGTTTTTATAGCTTTGTCTGGGATTTGGGGTGGGGGAGGACTTCCATATGCAGCTCATTCTGTGAGGAGCCTGGACTCTGGAGTGGGCTGTAGCTGGCGGGCACAGCTCTCTGCTCTCAGAATGGGGAGTTGTCATTTAGAAAAAGGAGGAAATAAATGTCCCACAAAGACTCACTTGTCACTGATTTTGGGAAGAGAGGGTGAGTGTCAGGACCCCATCTGAGCAATATGGAGGGGATTTTGATCATTATAAATTGTATACAATTGATTCTCGGTATGCAGAAGGACAGCCGTAGAAACCTCACTGTGGAGTCAGTTTGGAGGCATGTCCCTTTTGATTGGGGTATCTATTTTTCCTCCCACTGGCATTTCCTCTGGGTTTGTTGAGTTTTAAAAATGCTTCTCTCTCTCTCTCTCTCTCTCTCTCTCTCTCTCTCTCTGTCTCTCTCTCTCTCACACACACACACACACACTGTGCTCAGAGTTTGGAGTGAGATGGAGTGTTTTTTGTGAGTCTGCCGCACAAATTAGACATTGTAAGTCACTGGGCTTTAAGATTCAGGGAAAACCTTTGTGGAATCTTGTTGGGAGTTTTTGTTTGTTTGGTTGTTTTTCCCCCTTTTTAAGTCCCTCAGAAGCATTTTTAAGTCCCATTGCACATGATTCTGGAGAGAGTGATTTGGAATGAATAACTTGTGTATGCTCCCCCCCCCCACACACACACAAAATTGTTGCAGGACCTGGGTCAAGCAGGGTGAGTTGACTGCTGTCCAGCACCCAGTGGGTACTCTGAGCAAAGGCCCTGCCCCAGCCTGGCAGTGTGCCCCCACAACCAACGATGCCAGGACTCTGAAGGGGCAGGCCCAGACAGCCCCTCTGGAGCTGGAAGAACCAGGACAGAGGAGAAGTAAGAGTAGTCAGACTTTCTCTTGCCCTGGGCCTTTGCAAGCTGAGCCATGGTCAGGAATCTAGGGTGCTCAGGAGTTTCCTGGGATGCCCTTGGGTGATGAGTCCACACCCCAACTTGGGGCTCACTCTGTTCCAGCACTCTCTTTCACCAAGGATACTCTGGCTATGGGAGAGGAGGTACTTGATGGGAGAGGAGGTCCTGGAGGCCCACCCAAGAGAGTAAAGGCAATGGTTAGAGGACCTGTGTCTTGAGTATCTTGACTATAGGCACAGCTGGATCCAGGAGCAAAGTTGGGCAGCCTCTGTGGGGACTGGCCAGGTGTGAGGCAGAGCAGTGGTTGAGGGTCGCCAGTGGACCTGGGCCTAGCCCCCCCCCCCCTCCCCGTGCCTCTGCTGCTTTCCCATTTGACTCTGTAAAGTTTGGCCCAGGACTCAGTTTTCTGTGTAAGGGAGAGAGGTCATCAAGGGAGAAAATACCCCAAGGAGGATGGAGGAGGTAACTAAGGGAAAATCGAGGGGAGGAGGAGAAAAAAGAAAGAGAGAGGAAAAGAAAAAAGAACAGTTGCCTGTGGTATGGAGCAATTAGTGTGTGTTTTGTTGTTGTTCAGTTTCTTTTTTGGAGTGGATCTTGGGTGGATCCAGGAATTGGGGTGTAGGAGCGCAGGACTGGCAAGCCAGGCTGTGAGGCCCCTCCATGGCTCCCTGCCTCCAGGGCGAGGAACCCACTCTGCCCAAGTGCTGAAGAAGGAAAAAAAAAACAACCTCCAGATCCCTAAGAACCACCACTCCTTGCTGGGCCCAACCTCTTCAATCTTTCTCAGTTTTTCTCTCCAGTCCAGTTTTCCCAGTGGAAGGGGCTCTGGGCCACCCTCTGGGTCCCACCATCCAGAACAGATGACACGAAGCAGGGAGGGGCCGCACTCAGGGCTGGGGGCCAGGGGGTCCCTTCTCGGGAGTCTGTGCAGACACCCATTAAGCCCTCCCAGAATCCAGAAACCTCTCCCCAGTGGAAGAAAGGCGCTAAATCCCAAAGCCCTCCTCCTCCTCCTCCTCTTCCTCCTCCTCCTCTTCTTCCTCCTCCTCCTCCTCCTCTTCCTCCTCCTTCTCCTCTTCCTCCTCTTCCTCCTCCTCCTCTTCCTTTTTCTTGCCCCCTGGCAGGTCCGCTGGAGTGGCAGGGGTGGAGGATGGAAGGTCTTGGAGCGAGTGCGAGGCCCAGGATCCCAGGCGGGAGGCTGGCTGAGCGGCAATGGGAAGGCGGCCAGAGGCGGAAGGCAGGGGCGGCAGGGGCGGCAGGGGCTCCGGGGTGGCGGGCGGGAGCGGGTCCGAGCTGGCTCCAGGCCCGGCCCCCGCCCTGCGCTCGGGGCCTCGGGTTCGAGGGCCTCGGGGCCAGCCCGGGGCGGCCAGGCCGGCAGACCGGGATGCCCCCGTTTGCTGCGTCTGCCTGTGGAATTCTCAGACACTGAGCGGGCGCAATCATTAAACTAATTTGTATTTGATTGTTTGGGCGGACGGAGGGTAGTTTTATTGCGCTCGGCATTCAAGCAGGCACGCACCGCTGATTACCAGTATACATTAGATAAAGTTGTTTGTACACATTGTCTTGCCACATATAGGCAGAGGCTTATTATTCTAATTACTCTAATTAGTGCATTGAAATGTTTTCTACTTGATTTGAGGAGACAGTGATTAGTTCTATCACTTCTTTTAACTCGTATTTTATGGAAAACTGTTGGTGCATGTTCAAATGACTTTAAGTCGCCACTGGAATATAGCGTAGACCCAAACGCAGTGAACTGACGGCCCTTGTGGGGCCCCGACTTTGATGTGGACCTGGGCTTGGAAGAGGCGTCTGTTTCCTTCCCTCCCTCCCTCCCTCCTTCCTTTCTCTCTCCCCCTCTCTCTCTCTTCCTCTCTTTTAAAAACAATTTTATTAAGAACCTTCCCAGCGACCCGCTGTCCCCGCCCCACCCTGGGCCCCAGCTGCGCGCCCCTCCTGCACCGCACCGCCCGGGTCAGCCCGCACGCTGGCCGCCTGGCTGGCCTGCTGCCCCGCAAGTTTCCTGGGCGAGAACCCTTTTAAAAGACACCCTCAAGCATATATATATATATATTTCCCCGGGATTCTGTTTCTTGAGCTTTAATGTTACTATTAATTGATAAGATCAGCTCATCAAACATACTATTTCGATAGGGAATTGTAATTAAAACCTTAATCCTGTTTGAGACTTTTCCCCCCTTTAAACTCCTTTCTTCTTCTGGAAGGGGTGCAAAGTTCACTATAAAAAGTATTATAGCAGGGAGATTAATTCATGATCTAAATAACAATCTTTGCTATTGATCCCACGTACTCTCGCCACCTTTTGTGTGAGTCTGGGAAGCCCTTTTTACAAGGAGACCATGACAAAGCAGAAGTGGACGCAGCCCCCCGGAGTCGGACCTGGCCGAGTGAGGGGTCCGGCCCTCCGCGGAGTGGCTGGGAGGCGGCCCGGAGGGTGGGCGCTGCTCTGCCCTGGGGAAGGGGGGCTGCTCGCTTGCCAGGCCGATATTCACCGGCTCTGCATTTACTGTTAATATTTAAACTCGGATTAGCCCCCTCTAAATGCGCCTTCCTAACCTTTGCTGGCGGCCGGCATGTAATAAACACCGGCTGGGCCTTCCAGGCCTTTGCTTCCCAGGTGGGGGCTGCGGCCTGGCCTCCCGCACTGCTGCCTGCGGCCACCCGGCCTGCACCCACCCTGAGCACAGCACCTGCACCCTCGCCCACCACGCCAGCCCTGCACCACATGCCCCCTGCACCCACATGCCCCCTGCACCCAGACTCACTTGCACCTACACCACTCAGCACCCACACCACCTGCACCCAACCCTCTGTACACACCCCTGCACCCACACCTCCATGCACACACACACCCCTGCACCCACACCTCCATGCACACACACACCCCTGCACCCACACCTCCATGCACATACACACCCCTGCACCCACACCTCCATGCACACACACACCCCTGCACCAACAACCCCCTGCACCCACAAACCCCAGAACCCACATCCCCAGCACCCACACCCCTGCACCCACACCCCTACACCCACCCCCCCTGCACCCACACCCCTGCACCCACACCTCCATGCACACACACACCCCTGCACCAACAACCCCCTGCACCCGCACGCAAACCCCAGAACCCACAACCCCAGCACCCACACCCCTGCACCCACACCCCCTGCACCCACACCCCTGCACCCACACCCCTGCACCCACACCCCTGCACCCACACCCCCTGCACCCACACCCCTGCACCCACACCCCTGCACCCACACCCCCTGCACCCACACCCCCTGCACCCACACCCCTGCACCCACACCCCTGCACCCACACTCCCTGCACCCACACCCCTGCACCCACACCCCTGCACCCACACTCCCTGCACCCACACTCCCTGCACCCACACCCCCTGCACCCACACCCCCTGCACCCACTCCCCTGCACCCACACCCCTGCACCCACACCCCCTGCGCCCACACCCCCAGGAGCTGGCAGGATGGAGGTGCCGCCCTGGGCCGGAGCCCAGGAGTCTGGGGGCTGCAGACGGACTCGCAGCCTGGGCGCCCGCGGGAGAAAAAGGCGGGAGGCGGGGGTGCGGGGCTGGTGTGCGGGGTGCCGGGTGCGGGGCTGATGTGCGGGGCGCGGGGTGCCGGGTGCGGGGCTGGTGTGCGGGGTGCACGGTGCGGGGTGCGGGGCAGACTCGCCCTCCGCTGAGCCAGAGGCCCGGCCCGGCTGGAGGAGCCCGCGGCGGCGTGGGACCCGAGATGCTGTCTGGCCTTCGGCGCGGCCGCCCCCGGTCCCGCGAGTCCCCGCCGCCGCCCGCCCGCCCGCCCGGGACGCGGCTCTGCCCCGCCGCCGAGTAGACCGCGCGCGCCCCCCGGTGGCCGAGCTCGGGACTGCGGGCTCGTCGCCCTGGGCTCTGGGGCTCAGCCGGTGCGGGAGCCGCGTCCACCCCCAGGCTCCTCCAGGGACGACCGTCGGCTTGCAGCAGTGTCCGCACTGCGGGACCAGCCTCTCCCGAAGAAAGCCGCCCGCGGCAGGGAATCCGGTGAATGCTATTTAAAAACAAACTTTATTTAACTTGATAGGAGAGAGAGAGAAATTGAGAGCGGGGGTGGGGGCGAGAAGAGGAAAGGAAAGACAGACAGACAGACACCTGTCGCACTGCGCTGCTCGCTGCCTGTGGAGCTTCCCCTGCAGGTGGCGGCCGGGACCTGTGCTCGGTGCCATGTGCACTGACCCAGGTGCGCCACTGCCTCGCCCCAGTGGATGCTGGTTTAACTTGGTCCAGGCTTCTTTTCTTTTCTTTGTTCTTATCTTTCCTTTCTTTCCCTCTTCTTCTCCTTCCCCTTCTCCTTCCCCTTCCCCTTCCTCCCCGTTCCCTTCCCCTTCTCCTCCTCCATCTCTTCCTTCTCCTCCTTCTCCTCCTCCATCTCTTCCTTCTCCTTCTTCTTCTTCCCCTTCTCCTCCTCCTCTTCCTTCTCCTCCTTCTCCTCCTCCTCCTTTCTCCTCCTCCTTTCTCCTCCTCCTCCTCCTTTCTCCTCCTCCTTTCTCCTCCTCCTTTCTCCTCCTTCTCCTCTTTTCTCCTCCTCCTTTCTCCTCCTCCTCCTCCTCCTCCTCCTCCTCCTCCTCCTCCTCCTCCTCCTCCGCCTCCTCCTCCTCCTCGTTCTTCTTCCTCTAGGGTTATTGCCAGGGCTTGGTACCTGCCCTACAAATCCACTGCTCCTGTGGACATTTTCTCATTTTTTTTTTTGGATAAGACAAAAAGAAACGGAGAGAGAAGGAGAGAGAGAAAGGCAGACACCTGCAGACCTGCTTCACCACTTGTAAAGCTTCCCCACCCTCGCAGGTGGGGACCCCGAGCTCGACCGGATCCTTGAGCATGTCCTTAGACTTGGTACCATGTGCTACATGTGCTTAACCCTACCAGGCTTTTTTCTTTGACCTGTAGACTGTTCAGCTTTCTGGTTGCAAAATGGCCATCCATCTGTCCTCTGAACTAGTGACCTATCCAGGGAATAACTTTTCCAGAGCAGGGAATACATTCTCCCCTTTCCCTTGAAAGGAACACCCAGCAAAAATATCATTCGGTTCAGCATGGGGACCTGAGCACTGTTTCTTCCAGGACCCAGTAAGTATTAGTCCTCTTCCATGTTGTAAGGGATTTTCACCACGACAAGGAGAGAGAAGAGGAGAGGAAAGAAGCCCAGGCAGCTCTCGGTGTCACTCAGCGCACTGGAAGTGGCCTCTGTGCAGCTCTGCTCCAATGTGCGAGCGACCTGGAGGAAGCCAGTTAACCCCTCCAAATCTGTTTCTTCCCGCACAGAATGTGAATAATGCCACTTCGTTCTTTCCAACAGGATTTGAGGAAGGTTCCCATGCAATAATGAATGTGAATGCATATGCCAAGTGCAAGTCCAAGGTGAAGAGGCTAGTTGCTAATTCCAGCCAAGGCCTCTGCTGTGCTTGTCCAGCAATGGATGTTTTTAACTTGGAAATAACAATGCAACTGTGTGTCTACCAGGATGGGGAAAGAGGGGGGGGGGAGGCTAAGGGGGCGGGGAGAGGGGGAGAATCATCTGGACTGCACTAGCCAAGAAAGGTTTAGCTTAAAGGTTTAGGTTTAAATCAAGGCTGCCAAGGGGGGCTGGGCTGGGGGAGTGTTTTAAACTCTGTCTGGTAGCTACAGCAGGCACACACTAGCAGGCACAGCAGTGGTGGTTCTGGCAGCTCGGCTGTGATACCAGTTCTAGCCAGCACGCCTGGGAGCCACTCCATTTCTGCAGCCTCTCCTGTCCTCTTCACACGTACCCTATCCTTCTCCTGGGGTCATTTGTAGCAGTCTGCACTAGCCAAGGAGGCAAGTCTGGGATCTTACACTTCCAACAAGCATGCACACGCGCACACGCACAAGCACACGCACAAGCACACACACACACATACACACACATACAGATGCATGCACACACGCACACATACAGATGCATGCACACACGCACACACGCACACACACAGCAGCAGTGACTGCAACAGCTCAGTCCCCTGTAGCTCCTCTCACCTGATTCAATCTCCCACCTGTGAAGGGCTCCAGAGGTCAGGAGGTGCTCCCTTCGCCTGCCCTGCGTCAGGGGCACCCTCTTAGGGAACAAAAAAGGAAGGAGGCTCTGGGGCACTGAGCTGGGGGTCCCCAGGATGGAGTCTGTGAGCGAGTCCCTGTGCTGACGTTCTGAAGGCATGGCCACTTTGAGGTTGGAAGTGGGGAAGGGTGAGGGAAGGAGGTCCCCTGCTCCCCCTAGCCTCTCCACAGCTGTCCCAGCCCTTCTAGCTAACACGGAGAACACCCAAGCTGTGCTAGGGTTCACTCTTACATTTTATTCTCCGGGGGAGTTCTGGCGGGGAGGTGACAAGCCGTCAGAGGCATTGTGGCCAGCAGCCCAGCTTGGGCTTGCCCCTGGGGACCCATCAAGACCAAAGAGAGGACCCCACGAGGAGGGGATCCGTCCCCAAACTGACCTGTGACCTAAGGTCCTTCTCCAGCCCCAGCCTCCCCAGTCCGGCCTCCCCAGGCTCTGGCTTTAGTAGGTCTCTTCCTGAAAGGCCGCGGGTCACCACAACCCCTCCGTGCGGTCACACAGGACTGACTGGGGACAGAGGGGACCCTTGAGGGCTCTGCAAATCACCAGGCTCAGCCTGAGTCAAGGGCCTGTGCTGGGTGCACTGAACCGCCAGACTACCTGCCCGAAGGCAGCAGGACTTCTGCCTACTGCGTGTAGTCCCTGAACGGAAGTGCATGGGCACTGTTCCCGGCACGAGGCGAGGATAATGCAGGTACGTAGTGTGACACACGCTTTTCCAAAAAGACAGGTGCATTCAATCCATTTGGATTGGATTCCTCTTGTTTTTGTTGATCTAGTAGTGATTGACAAGATTGTGGTATAAGAGGGGTACAGTAATATAGAATCCCCACCACCAGAGTTCTCTATCCCCTCCCCTGGTGGAAGGAAGCTTCCGTATTCTCTATTCTTCTGGAAGCATGGACCCAGGGTCATTATGGGCAGCAGAAGGTGGGAGTTCTGGCTTCTGTCATTGCTTCTCCACTGGACATGGGTGTTGGCAGGTGGACCCACACCCCCAGCCTGTGTCTGTCTGTCCCTAGTGGGGCAGGGATCTGGGAAGGGGAGGCTCCAGGACACATGGGTGAGGGCATCTGCCCAGGGAAGTCAGGTTGGCGTCATGGCAGCATCTGTAGCTTGGTGGCTAAAAAGCATAAAGATATAAAGCAGAACAAAATGTTTAATAATCAGGAACCTAAAGGTAAGAATAGAACAGATGAGATTTGTGGTCTCCATTTTGGATAAAGCTAAGAAGTCTACTTTAGGTCTATTCCAACGGGCCTAGGACTTTACTAATTTTGCCTGAGCCTGACAGCTAGCATGCAGGTGGACGAAAGGAATTGTCTGGGGAGATGGTATCAGATTCGGATTGGATTCTTAGTTGGAAGAACAAACTTTAGAAGGGGAGAGCATAATGTAGCCCTGGGAAAAAGGCAGCAAGGGAGCTCCTTCTTCTTCTTCTAGTGTTTGCCCTTCTTCCGTAGCCAGTCAAGAGCGTCAGGTTGAGCCTGATGTCTGCTTGTTGCTGGCTTTGAAAGTGACTGGGATCCATGTGGATTCAGTCGGCTAGGAAGGATCGTCAGTTTCCCCAATAAATGGGGACTCACGGGATGCACCACGAGAAGGTCGATCCAGTGCATCCCAAGGGAGCTCCTGAGCAGAGAGAAGGCAGAAGGGGCATGCCAGTTAAGAGGCCTTTGGGAGAAGGTGAGGCCCAGAAGCCAGAGCGTGAACAGAGAGCAAGCAGAGGGTGAACCGGTCGACTTAGCTAGGCAGAGAATGGGAGCTGGAGGAGCCGGCACATGCTGGTAGTTGGCAGAGGGTCGTGAAGAAGTTTTGATTAGACTCAGAAGGCAATTAAGAGCCATTGTAGAGGAGTGGTCCCAGGAAAACGATACTGCAGGAAGGGACGGAACTGGCCACGGGGCACTGCACAGGGAGGAGAGAGGTGAGCATCAGGAAAGGGGTGAGTTGGGAGCCCCCGAAGCAGAGAGACTGGGGGGAAACAGGCAGAGGATGGGGCCAGACTGGACTTAGTGACAACAAAAACAGGGAGGAAGAAAGAATATTGGATTATTGGGAGTCGGGCGGTAGCGCAGCGGGTTAAGAGCACGTGGCGCAAAGCGCAAGGACCAGCGTAAGAATATTGGATTATCATCATTAATTCATGAAGATTGAGATGGACTTCTAAGGACTGAGAAATGGGAATAAAGGAGAATTGCAAACATTGTGTTTTAAAAAGTGTATTAACTTGACTAGAGCATACACACACACACACACACACACACACACACACACACACACACACACTAGATCAATCAATCAATCACAAAGCCATCAGGATACCAGGCTCTTTTTTTCCCAACAGCATTTATTTATTTATGGAGTCTGCCTCTAAGACTGATCCTAGGAAAAAATCAGCTTAATTTTAATGTGGGAGGTTTTTATTGAGTACTTACTTTGGGATTTGTTAAGGTCTTTCTTATGGGGCATTTTTCTAAGTGAGCTGTAGTGAACAGGAAGGAAAAGAAGGAGTGAAAGTTTGAACCTGAGGCCACACCTTTCTTATCCATGGGCAACGGAAGGTGAGAAGCCTCAGGGATTCCAGTGAGGCAGCTGCCAGCTTCCTAGAAAGAGCCTGAGTCCATCAGTTTGTAAAGTCTGTCTTTTGCCACATATTTTCATTTTCCCTATATTTATTTGAATATTTACTTTCTTCCAAGGGAGTTAAAGAAAGTCATCTATTTTATTTTTAAAAGTTTTATTTATTTATTCCCTTTTGTTGCCTTTGTTGTTTTTTTATTGTTGTAGTTATTATTATCATTGTTATTGATGTCATTGTTGTTGGATAGGACAGAGAGAAATGGAGAGAGGAGGGGAAGACAGAGAGGGGGAGAGAAAGACTGACACCTGCAGACCTGCTTCACCGCCTGTGAAGTGACTCCCCTGCAGGTGGGGAGCCGGGGGCTCGAACTGGGATCCTTATGCCGGTCCCTGCGCTTTTTCACCACCTGCACTTAACCCGCTGTGCTACCTGCTGACTCCCAAGTCATCTACTTTAATATCTACTGAAACTGTGAGGAATTAGATTTGTGGGTAATATGTTTATTTACATTTGAGATGATTTCCCAATGCAAGTACAAAAAAGTTCCTTTCTAAGATTCCTTGGCCTTCAAAAGATAAGAATGGTATACTGTATCACTCTGAGTCAGGACGAAGGCAATTTAAATAGAAGTAGAATACAAGTCTGTCAGTAGTCTCCCAAATATAAAGTAACTGAGACTGGCTGGTTTGAAAGGCAGCATGAACTGACTTCCATACAGTTTTATCCTCTTTCGTATGACGTGGATAGTCAGCCAGCATTGGTTCTGTTTCAACCAACCTTCCATTCAAAAGTGAGCCAAGCAGAGGGCCTTGGGCCCCCACCCTGTGGAGAGCTTCCTGAGTGATATTCAGGAAAAAGAAGAATGTTTCACTTCAGAGTGTTAGAAAATAACTTTTTGGGAGTCGGGCGGTAGCGTTGCAGGTTAAGCGCACATGGCGCAAAGCGCAGGGACCAGCTCAAGGATCCCGGTTCGAGCCCCCGGCTCCCCACCTGCAGGGGAGTCGCTTCACAAGTGGTGAAGCAGGTCTGCAGGTGTTTATCTTTCTCTCCCCCTCTCTGTCTTCCCCTCCTCTCTCCATTTCTCTCTGTCCTATCCAACAACGATGACATCAACAACAATAATAGCTACAACAACAATGGAAATAACAAAGGCAACAAAAAGGAAATAAATAAATATTAAAAAAAAGAAAATAACTTTTTTTATATGGAAAAAATGATAAACTTCTGCAATATTTATCTGAAAAGTATTCAACCCTGATTTGTTAAGGAAATTAGTTTTCTTTATGAACATTTTTTTCCCTGGATATAAACCTAAGACGCTCAGCCATGCCATATTTTACAAAATGTACTGTATAAGAATATTTTCCGTGGAAAGACCACTGGCTGTAAATGACAAGAGGCATGTGTATAACGGAGAGTCCCAGATGCCCTCACTGCCCAGAGGAAAGAAATGGGTGCTATGAGGTGGCCTTGCATGGGTGCTGAGTGACCAGAACTGTCTGTTGGGTGAGATAACATGTTAGAAACCAAGAACATTGTTTCTTTTTTAAAAAAATATTTATTTATTCCCTTTTTTGTTGTCCTTGTTTTATTGTTGTTGTTGATGATGATGTCATCGTTGTTGGACAGGACAGAGAGAAATGAAGAGAGGAGGGTGTTGTTTTCGACGGGCTGGCTTCACGAGAGGAGACAGACGACCCGGGACTCATGGTTGAGCTGTAGGCAGTATCTCTTTATTCATGCAGGACGCAGCGCAATTTAAGCCAAGCTAGACTAAAACTAACACAACTACCAACTAACTAAAACGAACAATGTTGTCCTTACATACTCTCCAAGTAGGGTGTAAACAAGATGTGACATACAGAGGGTGGAGAGAAAAGTGACTGATGAAAATCAGGGTGTGACAAGGAGAGGGGGCGGAGCAGGCGAGAATCCTATCACTGAACCACTAATGCCCTGGAAGGAGTGTGGTGCTTTATGTAAATGTAAAAGTGATTTATGTAAATAGACCGCAGCTTTGAATGGGACCAAACCAATCCCTATACAGGCATACCGGTGCTTGGTGAAGCAGAAGCCAGGGGGAGCTGGCATACTACCCAACATCTCCCCCTTTCTTTTTAACTATTTGCCATAGTATCAGGAGTGCGGGGAAGACAGAGAGGGGGAGAGAAAGACAGACACCTGCAGACCTGCTTCACCGCCTGCGAAGCGACTCCCCTGCAGGTGGGGAGCCGGGGGCTTGAACCAGGATCCTTATGCCGGTCCTTGCGCTTTGCACCACCTGAGCTTAACCCGCTGTGCTACCGCCCGACCCCCAAGAACATTGTTTCTAAACACTTCAGGTAGACTGATTTGAGTCCTACTTGAACTGGAGGTAAATCCGAAGTGTGAGATCCCCTTTATAACGTTTGTTTCCTGTGAGAGAAACTCAAGAAAATTCAGTCAGTGCTTGTGGACCTCCTGCGCCCTTTTAAGACCTGGCCATTGTAGTCGTTCTCCTCAGCTTCCCGGAGCTGCCAAGGGGGAGATGAGGGCCCTCCACCATAAAGCTTCAGCCCAGCAGAACTGAGATCTGACTGGAACCACCAGTGAGTGCAGATGAGACCAGGAGACTGGGCAAACCATTCACAGAATATTGAACACAAAGTGCATTTGCTTTAAGCTACCCATGTGTGACTGCAGTGAAAACTAACGCAAACAAGGAGGACTTGGACTCGAGACTGGGTTTGCACTATTAGTTTGGCAGGTTTGCACTAAGTGGACAAGTCAGAAAAGGTCTTCCTGGGCTAAGAACTTGGTAGTGAGTCCAGTCAGTTGAACACACACACACACATCAGTGTGTGTGAAACTATACTCTTAAGATTTTACATTGAAAACTAACATGAAGTTAACTGTTGGGTTCAGCAAAAAACTAGTAAAGTCATAGACCTAAAATAGACTTCCTAGCTTCTTCCAACAGGAAGACCCCAAATTTCATCTGCTATATTCTTCCCTTTGGGATCCTGATTATTTAACAATTTGTTCTGCTTTATATATTAGTGCTTATCAGTTGCAGGTGCTGCCATGATTCTATCCTGATTTCCCTGGACAGACACCCTCACCCATGTGTCCTGGAGCCTCCCCTCCCCAAAGCCCTGCCCCACTAGGGACAGACAGACAGGTTGGGGGTGTGGATCCACCTGCCAACACCCATGTTCAGCAGAGAAGCAATGACAGAAGCCAGAACTCCCACCTTCTGCTCCCCATAAAGATTTTTGGCCCATACTCCTGGAGGGATAAAGAATAGTCCCCTTCCAATGGGATTCAGGTGGTGAGAACTATATGGAATTGTACCCCTCTTATACCACAATCTTGTTAACCATTATTAAACCACTAATAATAGTAAAAAAAAAAAAAAAAAAAAGAAGAAGAAGAAAAGAAAAAGAAAACCAACATGAAATCATTTTAAAGAGAGAGAAAAAATGTTCAGAAAAGGAAATTTTACTAGCGAAGTCTGACATTGTAAAACTCAATATTTATTATTTATTATTTTGTCACCACTGGGGTTTGACTGCTCCATATCAATGCTTTTCCCAGATAGAAAGAGACAGAGATATTCACAGAGAAAGACACCACAGTGTCAGAGCTCTCATGAGTGTGGGAGGGGTGCTGGGCTCAGACCTAGATGACACGATGACGCAGTCACTGTCAGTGCCAGGTGGTGGTGCACCGAGCTAAGTGCTCACACTACAGTGCGCAAGGCCCCAGATTCAAGCTCCTGGCCCCAGCTGCAGGGGAAAGCTCCGTGGGTGGTGAAGCAGGGCTGTAGGTGTCTCTCTGTCTTTCCCTCTATCTCCCTCTTCCCTTTCAATTTCTCTCTTTCACTATCCAATAATAAATAAATAAAAAGATGAAAAGAGAGAGAAATAATAGGTGTCAGGCAGAAACAAAGAAAGGAAGAAAGAAGGCCACCTGGTCAGAATTGGTGGATTCGTTGAGTGTCAAGCTCTAGTGATAATCCTGGTGGCTAAATAAATTAATAAAATGATATGACAATGTTCAACCAAAGGAGATGTGATCTCATAGGAGGTAGGACACTATTTTATAGAGGTACAACTAGAAAAGCCACAGGAAACTGTCCTGTTGTGGTTCAGGAGGTGGCACAGTGGATAAAGCACTGGACTTTCCAGGGGAAGTCGGGCAGTAGCACCACGGGTTAAGCGCACGTGGCGCAAAGCGCAAGGACGGGCGTAAGGATCCCGGTTCGAGCCCCCGGCTCCCTACCTGCAGGGGAGTCGCTTCACAAGTGGTGAGGCAGGTCTGCAGGTGTCTTTCTCACCCCTCTCTGTCTTCCCTTTCTCTCTTCATTTCTCTCTGTCTTATCTAACAAGAACAACAACAATAATAACTACAACAACAAGAGCAACAAAAGGGAATAAATATTGAAAAAAAAAAAGCACTGGACTCTCAAGCATGAGGTCTTGAGTTCAAACCCTGGCAGCACATGTATCAGAGTGATGTCTGGTTCTTTCTCTCCTATCTTTATCATAAATAAATGAATAAAAAATTTTTTAAAATAAGAAGAGGGCAGGGGTAGATAGCATAACGGTTATACAAAGAGATTCTCCTGCCTGAGGCTCCAAAATCCCAGGTTTAATCCCTCTCTCATAAACCAGAGCTGAGCAGTGCTCTGGTGAAAAAATAAAGAAAAAGAAACTGTCCTGTTTACAGACTAGGTGGGAGGAGGAGGAGGTGCCTTGGTGCCCCTCCTGCAGCCAGGTGTGTCTATCACGGGGACTCCACCACTTACAAGCACCTGAAACATGACCAAGCAGGGTTCCTAACAAACAAACAAGCAGAAAAGGAAATCACTGGGTCATGCAACAGACATGGTATAACTGGGTCTGGTCACACACTCATCAGCAGGGCTGAGCCTGACTCTCCACTGTTGGCAGGTGAACTTATTCTGTCAAGGAGAACAGCTGACTGGAGGGTGTGTTAGCTTCACATCCTGTGCAGAAGGAGTGCAAGATGAAAGAGTTTCTCCCAATGTTCAGGCTAAGTTTACTGACCATTTCTTTTTTTTTTTTTTCCTCCAGGGTTACTGCTGGGGCTTGGTGCCTGCACCATGAATCCACCCCCCTTTTGTTGCCCTTGTTGTTGTAGCCTCGTTTTTATTATTATCATTGCCCTTGTTGATGTTGTTTGTTGTTGGATAGGACAGAGAGAAACGGAGAGAGGTGGGGAAGACAGAGAGGGGGAGAGAAAGACAGACACCTGCAGACCTGCTTCACCACCTGTGAAGCGACTTCCCTTCAGGTGGGGAGCCGGGGGCTCAAACCGGGATCCTTACGCCGGTCCTTGCGCTTTCCGCCACATGCGCTCAACCCACTGCACCACCGCCCGACCACCTACCATTTCTTTAAACTATCAGGAAGGAATGTACACACACACACACACACACACACACACACACACATGTAAGCGGGTTTATACTGACTAGCCTTAAATTCAGACTTATTTCTTTCTTTTTTTTTTTTACGAGCTGGATCAGGGAAGAGAATAGCTCCCTAATATGGGAAAGGGGTATCAATATTACTGTAAACCCCATCGATTTGAGAATCTTTTTTTAACTTTTTTTATTTATAAAAAGGAAACATTGACAAAACCGTAGGATAAGAGGGGTACAACTCCACACAATTCCCACCATCAGAAGTCCGTATCCCATCCCCTCCCCTGACAGCTTTCCTATTCTCTATCCTTCTGGGAGCATGGACCCAGGGTCATTGTGGGATGCAGAAGGTGGAAGGTCTGGCTTCTGTAATTGCTTCCCCGCTGAACATGGGTGTTGACAGGTGGATCCACACTCCCAGCCTGCCTCTCTCTTTCCCTAGTGGGGCAGGGCTCTGGGGAAGCTGAGCTCCAGGACACATTGGTGGGGTTGTCTGTCCAGGGAAGTCTGGTTGGCATCATGCTGGCATCTGGCACCTGCTGGCTGAAAAGAGAGTCAACATACAAAGTCAAACAAACTGTTGGCCAATCATAGACCTAGAGGCTGGAATAGTGCAGATGAAGAGTTGGGGGGTCCTCCATTTTGTCGATAGCTAGTAGGCATATTTTAGTTATATTCCAAAGGGCCTGTAGCTATACTAGTGTTTTTTGTTTGTTTGTTTGTTTGCTGTTCTTGACATCCGACATGCAGGTGGATCCAAGTTATTGTCTGGGGAGATGATGTCATGGCTGGGAAAAGGATCAGAAAGCTGGATCAGGGGAGAGAGTAGTTCCCTAATACGGGAAATGGATATAAAAATCACTGTATAAACCCCATCAATTTGGTGTGATTTGGGGCCCATAATTATCTTAGGAGCCTGTGTGACCTCTGCGTCCCTGTAGATCTGAGCTCACATTTTGTGGTCATGAGTAGGAATGTTCCAAGCTGCCCAAATTTCAGGACCCATCATCCTCAGGTGTAGCATAGAGTATGTTGTCCAGCCTCCCTTTAGAGGATGGAACATTCTCTACCATTGTTGATCCAAGTTGAGAACAAGGTCTTATGGGGGCCCACAAAGGGGTCTATTGTGTTGTTCCTGATAGAGATGACCAGTAACAATGGAGAGAGGGATTTATTTTTTATTTTTTTATTATTTATTTATTTATTTATTTATTTATTTATTTTAAAAAGGAGACATTAACAAAACCATAGGATAGGAAGGGTACGAATCCACACAGTTCCCACCACCAGAACTCTGTATCCCCTCCCCTCCCCTGATAGCTTTCCTATTCTCTATCCCTCTGGGAGCATGGACCCAGGGTCATTGTGGGATGCAGAAGGTGGAAGGTCTGGCTTCTGTAATTGCTTCCCCGCTGAACATGGGTGTTGACAGGTGGATCCATACTCCCAGCCTGCCTCTCTCTTTCCCTAGTGGGGCAGGGCTCTGGGGAAGCGGAGCTCCAGGACACATTGGTGGGGTCGTCTGTCCAGGGAAGTCTGGTCTGCATCATGCTGGCACCTGGAACCTGGTGGCTGAAAAGAGAGTTAACATAAAAAGCCAAGCAAATTGTTGAACAATTATAGACCTAAAGGCTGGAATAGTGCAGATGAAGTGTTGGGAGGTCCTCACTGCAGGCTCTTGTGTACTTCTGCTTTCAGGTATATATTTTCCCCCTAGTTTATGGGCACATGTGAACCTATGCTCTATCTCAGGGGACCTGGACTATATCTAGGTTTGGAGACTTTATTGGGGAGTGGACCTCCTGGAATGGAATTAGAGAATACTATGAAAGGAAAGGTCTCACCGGAGTGATGAAGATGAAGGGTTGTCATTCCACACCTGAAGTCTCTGGTCACAGTCTGAAGTGAAGCATGTTGAGGTGGCACTCGTTGCGTTGATTAGGTAGCAATAGGTGGATGCAATATTATTTGATATGAATTGAGAGCAGCATGCACGAAAGTGGGCCCCACCCTAAGGTTCCAGGACTGGGAGAAATATAGGCTCTTTAGCGAAAATGTGAGGTTTCTGCTATCTTAGGGTTCAAGAAGACAGTGGTTATTGTTATCATCACATTATTTGGTAATTGGGTTAACTTTGAAAGGTCCCTTTGTTAGGATTTGCTGTACAATACCCAACATCTTGTATATAGCTATGCCACTGGTTGCTTCTGTTCTCCCTGGTCTAGGCTTTTTTTTTTAATATTTTTTTTTAATATTTATTTTATTTATTTATTCCCTTTTGTTGCCCTTGTTGTTTTATTGTTGTAGTTATTATTGTTGTTGTCGTTGTTGGATAGGACAGAGAGAAATGGAGAGAGGAGGGGAAGACAGAGAGGAGGAGAGAAAGACAGACACCTGCAGACCTGCTTCACCGCCTGTGAAGCGACTCCCCTGCGGGTGGGGAGCCGGGGTTCGAACCGGGATCCTTATGCCAGTCCTTGTGCTTTGCGCCACCTGCGCTTAACCCGCTGCGCTACAGCCCGACTCCCTGGTCTAGGCTTTTGAGAGAGTCAACATATCAAAGACTCAGCAGATGAATTAAAAAGACTTAGTCTGTGTTTTAAAAAGTTTGAGACATACAATCAATTTTTCACGAGAGAGGTCTAGGCCCATCAAGTCTGTTTGGGAATCTCAGGACTCCCTGACTAGGGTCCCAGCTGATGGGGTGGCCTGATAGTGACTAAAGAGTCATTGTTAAAGTCTGCCAGTCTCTTGCCCTTATTCAGCTTTTGCAGTCCTTGCTTTGATAAGGTTAGCTTTGGAGTGAGTGAGAGAACTATAATAGGAAGTAGGTGAGGAGGGTCTCTAAGTCTAAGTAGACACTATTTCATTATGAACTTGATACTGACTCACTACAGACTATTGTGTACTTTTGCTTTCAGGTATATATTTTGCCCTAGTTTATAGGTACATGTGAACATATGATCTAAATTACGGGATCTTCAAAAAAATTTTCTTAATGATCTTTATTTACTTATTGGATAGAGACAGATAGACATCAAGAGGGAAGGGGGAGACAGAGAGGGAGAGAGAGTCAGAGAGACACCTGCAGCCCTGCTTCACCATTTGCAGAGCTTCCCCCTTGTGGATGGGGACCAGGTTCGAACCCAGGTTCTCGTATATTGTAATGTGTGCTTAACCAGGTGCGCCACCACTGGGGCCCCAGACTAGTTTCTAAAACAAACACAGCAGCTCCATTCAGACTGTTTATCCCAAGAGTCTGAAAAATGGATTTTCACAAATAAAACCAACGTGCTAGTTTAAGAAGAATTAAATAAGGATGTGGATCGGGAGTCGGGCAGTAGCACAGTGGGTTAGGCACATGTGCCGCAAAGCACAATGACCAGTTTAAGGATCCTGGTTCGAGCCCCCGGCTCCCCACCTGCAGGGGAGTCGCTTCCCAGGCGGTGAAGCAGGTCTGCAGGTGTCTGTCTTTCTCTCCCCCTCTCTGTCTTCCTCTCCTCTCTCTATTTCTCTCTGTTCTATCCAACAATGACATCAATAACAACAATAACTACAACAATAAAACACAAGGGGAAAAAAAGGAAATAAATAAATAAGGCAGTAGATTTAAAAAATAATAAAGCAAAAGCGCAAGGACTGGCTCAGGGATCCTGGTTCGAGCCCCCAGCTGCACACCTGCAGGGGAGCCGCTTCACAGGCGGTGAAGCAGGTCTGCAGGTGTCTGTCTTTCTCTCCCCCTCTGTCTTCCCCTTCTCTCTACATTTCTCTCTGTTCTATCCAACAATGACATCAATAACAACAATAATAACTACAACAGTAAAACAACAAGGGCAACAAAAGGAAATAAATAAATAAGAAGGCAATAGATAAATAAACAAATATAAAAAAATTAAAAAATAAGGGTGTGGATCCACCTGCCAACGCCCATGTGAAAAGCAGAGAAGCAATGACAGAAGCCAGAACTCCCCCCTTTTGCTCCCCATAAAGAATTCTGGTACAGACTCCCCGAGGGATAAAGAACAGGGAAGCTTCCAATTGGAGGGGAGAGGACAGGGAACTCTGGTGGTAGGAACTGTGTGGAATTGTACCCCTGTGATCTTGCAGTCTTGTTAATAGCTATTAAATCATTAATAAAAATTTTTAAAAAGAAGAGCTATTCCAAGCTTTGGATCCATGATTGCTCAACAATTTGTTTGGCTTCGTATGTTAACTCTCTTTTCAATCACCAGGTTCCAGATGCCACCAGGATGCTGGCCAGGCTTCCCTGGACTGAAGACCCCACCAATGCGTCCTGGAGCTCAGCTTCCCCAGAGACACACCTTACTAGGGAAAGAGAGAGACAGACTGGGAGTATGGACCAACCAGTCAACGCCCATGTTCAGCGGGGAAGCAATTACAGAAGCCAGACCTTCCACCTTCTGCAACCCACAATGACCCTGGGTCCATGCTCCCAGAGGGCTAGAGAATGGGAAAGCTATCAGGGGAGGGGGTGGGATATGGAGATTGGGTGGTGGGAATTGTGTGGAGTTGTACCCCTCCTACCTTATGTTTTTGTTAATTAATCCTTTCTTAAATAAAAAAATTTAAAAAAAAAAAGAAGAGCTAAATGAAGGGGGCTGAATAAGCAGAGGGGGAAAAATAAAACTGAATCTGCTATAATCATATGTGTTTAATCACCGTAAAAGAAAATAAGGCTTGTATTTAAAACACCTTTACCCTGATTCTTCGGAAGCTTTTTTTCTTTTCTGAAAGAATAAAGATTTAACAACATAGAGAAATAGGTTATATCAGTGTTTAAGTAAGTTACTAAATTGAAGATTACTAGTCTCTTAACCTACCATTTTCTGTTTCTTGGTGTTGAAGTAATAGACTTTTCTAGGAACTTACTCTTAGAAGATGAAAATATTTCATCTGAAAAACTGTACATATTTGAAATTCCACAACATTCTTAACGAAAAAATATTATCTACATAATTACATTAAATGGCTTCTGGAATACATTACCACTAATGATGCTAATAGAGTTAGTCCAGATGCAAACTATAAAAACATCCATTATCTTTTGTCCTTGAAGGAACTTCAAAAATTGCTTTGTTTTTTTCCTTGTAGGAAGCCTACAAATGCAATACTCTGATTTTGTTCAAGTTGTTTTGTAAACTGTTTTGTAGAGTCTCAGCATCTCACAGAATTTTCTAAAAGATCTTCATTCACTGCACTTTTTCCTTATGGTGAAATTTCATTTATAATTGATTTAATGAGTGTGGTTGCAAACATATTTAAATCTGATTTATATTTCTTTCTAGCTTGTATTCAGCCTACAGACACTAGGTAGCACCATATATAACATAAAACACTTTCTTGTTTTTTTCAAGAAATATATTTTTTGGTTATTAATAATATATATGAGAATAAATTTTATTGTGCATCAGTTCTTCTTCTTCTAGCGTTTGCCCTTCTTCCGTAGCCAGTCAACAGCGTCAGGTTGAGCCTGATGTAAAGTTTTGAGACCTCCTTTGAATCTGGAGAGGTGGCAGTCGTTGACTATGTGGGTCATAGTCTGTCTGGAGCCGCAGGGGCAGTTCGGGTCGTCTCTGGCTCCCCAGCGATGGGACATAGAGGCGCACCGGCCATGGCCTGTTCGATAGCGATTGAGGAGGACCCGATCATAACGTGCCAGGTCAAAGCCGGGTGGACGCTTGCAGGGGTCTGTGATGAGGTGTTTGTTCTTTACCTCAGCTGACTGCCAACTCTGTTTCCAAGAGTCTGGAACAGAGAAGTTCAGTGTAGGCGTAGGGGACCAGATTGGGTGACGAGACGTCAAGCGTTGGACAGGGTGGGCGAAGATCTCCGCGTATATTGGCAGGTCCGCTCGAGCGTAGACGTGGGAAATGAACTTAGATGATGCTGCATCCCAACGAATATCTGGCAGGGCGATGTTGCTAAGAACTGGCAGCCATGGAACCGGGGTGGAACGGATGGTTCCAGAAATGATCCTCATGGAGGAATATAATTTGGAATCGACCAAGTGGTCATGGGGGCTACGGAACCATACTGGGGCACAGTATTCTGCACTGGAATAGCATAATGCCAGAGAGGATGATCGCAGTGTGGAAGCGCTCGCGCCCCATGAGGAGCTGGCCAGTCTTGCAATGATGTGATTCCTCGCGCCCACCTTTGCTGCAGTTTTTATGAGATGTTCGTGAAATGACAGAGTGCGATCGAGAGTAAGGCCAAGATAGACTGGCTGGGCTTCATGCCGGATTCTCGTATCGCCAAGCTGCACATTAAGCTCACGCGAGGCCGAGGCACGGTGTAGATGGAAAACAGATGATACCGTTTTTGCAGTGCTAGGGATTAGTCGCCATTTTTTACAGTAATCAGATATCAGAGACATGTCTTTCGTGAGTGTTTCCTCGAGGATGTCAAACTTGGATGCCTGAGTTGCACAGCAGATGTCATCGGCGTAGATGAACTTCCTTGAAGAAGTTTCTGGGAGGTCATTGATGTAAATATTAAATAGCGTAGGAGCCAGAACAGAGCCCTGGGGGAGACCACTTGAAATAAGTCTCCATCTGCTAGACTTGTCACCCAGATGCACCCGGAATCTTCTGTTTTGGAGAAGAAACGATATAGTGTTGGCCACCATGGAGGCAGGCATCTTGAGATCTTGACTAGGAGACCACGGTGCCAGACCATGTCATAGGCTGCTGTGAGATCAACAAAGACAGCACCCGTCTTTAAATTCTTCTGGAATCCATTTTCAATGTAAGTTGAGAGGGCCAGGACTTGTTCGCAGGTAGATCTTCCTGGGCGGAAACCAGCGTGGGCGGGTGATAGGAATTTCTCTGCAAGAGGAGAAATACGTGACAGAAGCAGCCTCTCAAGGAGTTTGTAACACACGGAGAGGAGAGAAATTGGTCTATAGCTGGCAGCCAGTGTTGGGTCTTTCTTTGGTTTCAAAACCGCTATTATCTTCGCACGACGCCAAATTTTGGGCATAGATTCAGATTCCAAGATGTGGGACAGGAATGCAGTGAGCCACTTCTTTGCCGCGGGGCCCAAGTTAAAAATGAGTTCTGGGGTGATGTTATCATAGCCAGCAGCCGTTCCCGGTTTAACCGTCTTCAAAGCGTCTTCCAGTTCAGACAGTGTAAAGGGAGAGAGTTTTGGAAATGGACAAGATAACCGGAAGTGGGATGACCACTCGTGGGAAATTTCTCTTTTCCAGACTGGGTCGATCTTAGCACGTCCAACTTGAGTTAGGTGACTGGCCACTGAGTTTGGAGATACGGGAGGATGGGAGACGGGAGGGGGTTGGCTCCCGCACCCAGTCTGTGAAGAAGCTTCCAGGCCTTCCTACTTGAGTGGGTGAAGTTCAGACTTTCCGTGAGTTGTTGCCAGCGGGCTTGGCGTGCCGCATCCAGGGAGGCAATGAGATGGTCGGCCACATCTGGGTCGCCTCACTCATCATACTGCTTTAGTAGTTGCTCACATTCAGCATCAAGACCAGGCGTATAGTTAGCACGTCTCCCACGAGGAATGGCTTGGGAAGCTGCTTTGAAGATGGCTTGGTGGAAGTGCCTGTAGGAATCTTCAGAGGGGATAGAGTTAATTGGAATTGCAGGAATAGATTTGTTGGTAAGATCACTGAACAGACGCCAGTTTGCTTTCCGAAAGTTCCATCTTAGTTTCTCCAAGCACAGAATCAGTGGGAGCTGGAGACCAATGTGGATGATAGCTGGACGGTGATGACTGTGCGGGAAGATCTTGAGAACGTGTCTCGTAGTGGGAAAGGCTTGGCCGTTGACTGTGCTAATCCAGCACAGGTCGGGTGACGAGTCTTTATTCCATCTAGCACTGTGAAAAGAGCCTGGCTGTTTTTGCATTAGTGATACCCCAAATTATAGAATTTACATTTGTGGCCATGGGTTAACTTAACCGGTCAAACAAACAAAACCCTAGAATTTACAGAAGAGTCTTAAATTTTAAAGCATTTAACTTAAATGTCCTGACTCTATGTGAGTCAGGTACACATAATGTGAAGCACAAGGAACCGTGCAAAGATGCTGGTTTCAGCAACCCCTCCACACCTGCAAGGGGGACACTTCACGGGCAGTGAAGCAGGTCTACAGGTGTCTATGTTTCTCTCTCCCTCTCTGTCTCCCCCTCCTCTCAATTTCTCTCTGTCCTGTCCAATAAAATGGAAAAAAAAACGACCACTAGGAGCAGTGAATTTGCAGTGCAGGCACTGAGCCCCAGAGTTTATGGTGGTGCAGGGATTGAACCTGGGACTTTGGAGCCTCGGGCATGAAAGTCTCTTTGCATAACCATTATGCTATCTAGCCCTGCCCACTAGTGTGCCTTTTATGAGCTCGGTATCTACATACATTGCCTGAAATTATAGTCAAAATCCAAATAATGGGGGCTGGGTGGTGGTGACCAGGTTAAGTGCACAGAGTATGAAGCGCAAGGACCGGCATAAGGATCTTAGTTTGAGCCCCCGGCTCCCCACCTGCAGGGGAGTCACTTCACAAGCGATGAAGCAGGTCTGCAGGTGTCTGTCTATCTCTCCCTCTCTCTGTCTTCCCCTCCTCTCTCAATTTCTCTCTGTCTTATCCAACAACAGCAACAACAGTAACAACAAAGGTAACAAAATGGAAAAAATGGCCTCCAGGAGCAGTGGATTCATAATACAAGCACTAAGCCCCATCCATAACCCTGGAGGCAAAAAACAAACAAACAAAAACAAAGAGACACTATTTGCCCAACATACTATTCTGCCTACAACCCCAAATGCAGTGATTACCCTTTTCATGAAAGAGGATTCAGTCAGTAGATGATGTTTCCCTGTGACTTAAATGTGACTGTTATGATCTAAAGCTAATAATACTTAAGACAATGTGACATGTCGTCAATATGCCTTACATTACACACACACAGACAAAGGAAGACAAGAAATGTATTTGCTATGTAAACACATCCACAGACATAGACATAACAAAATACTCATCGACATCTTTTTTAAATTTTTTTGAATTTGCTTTTCCTTTTTTTGTTGTTCTTGTTATTTTATTGTTCTCATAGTTATCATTATTGTTATTGTTATTGATGTCATCAATGTTGGATAGGATAGAGAGAAATGGAGAGAGGAGGGGAAGACAGAGAGGGGGAGAGAAAGACAGACACCTGCAGACCTGCTTCACTGCCTGTGAAGCGACCCCCCTGCAGGTGGGGAGCCAGAGGCTCAAACTGGGATCCTTACGCAGGTCCTTGTGCTTTGGGCCACATGCGCTTAACCAGCTGCACTACCGCCCAGCTCCCAAGAATTCTTTACGGGGAGCAGCAGGTGGGAGTTCTGGCTTCTGTCATTGCTTCTCCGCTGGACATGGGTGTTGGCAGGTGGATCCACACCCCCAGCCTGTGTCTGTCTGTCCCTAGTGGGGCAGGGCTCTGGGGAGGGGGGGCTCCAGGACACATGGGTTGAGGGCATCTGCCCAGGGAGGTCAGGGTGGCATCATGGCAGCATCTGCAGCTTGGTGACTGAAAAGCATTATGATACAAAGCAGAACAAACTGTTTAATAATCAGGAAGCTAAAGGTAAGAGCATAGCAGATGAGATTTGGGGTCTCCATGTGGAAAGAAGCTAGGAAGTCTGTTTACCTAAAATAGACTCCCACTGACCATTTCTAATCACTAGATCAGGCAGTAAGGAACAAGCAGGGGATAGGTTTGAGAGAGGGGAACATTCAAGTAAGAAGAGCATTTTAATGGGGTTCATTTTCTTTTTACTAAAGATGTTGCGAACATTCCAACATCACTTTTTCCCCCATTTTTTCAAAATTCTTGGAACCTACTATCTTAATAACCTCAGTTCCATTCCAGTCAGGCAAGTGCTTTATGACATAAAAACCTCTACTAGCGCGAAGATTGGTTTCCGAAGGCATGTATCACAGGACGCTGAAGAATAAATTATATTCTGTTAGTTCAATTACTTTGTAGTCAGGATTTCAGGATATCGTAGGACATCCGCTTCCCTAGTTTTTCACTCACATGTCTCAAGTGAAAGCAGGTATCGATTTTATGAGAATGTAAATTTGCTACATTTCACCAACATGGAATTCTTGTTTGGAGTTTCATATTTCAATTAAGTAATTAAAGCTTGTTGAAATGAAATATCAATTTTAAAAAGCCATAATTCAAAATAAACTATCACACACAATTGAAAAATAGAACATAAAAAGACGGAAAGAAAATTTGCAAAAGGGACAATCAGTCTAAAGGAAATAAACCTAAATGACTTTCCAAAATAAATAGGAAATTAAGAGAAGATAAAACTATCTTTGAAAATATTGCTTATTCTACAGGACCTGTATCTTAGTAGCCGTACCCTGGAGAAAAATAAGACTATAGGTAGTCTCCAAAATGTGATGGCAAATGGCTACTGAGCATAAACTATGTCCCAGACATTATTCTGAGCTTTGGGAAAATAGTGGCAAACCAAAAGCCCTGATGATACTTACAGGGTTAGAAATTATGAAAGGGGAGATATAAGTCAATGCTTGGCAAGTCAAATAGTCTGAGGAGTTTAGCACAAATGTGGCTGGGTCCGCAATCTATAGGGGATCGGGATCCGACTAGGAGCTACTGCTGAGGAGAGTAGATACAAAGTAAACATGAGAAGAAGCCAGGGAAAAAGATACAATAATCCAACAATAGTTTTAATGTTGCAATACTTCCTGGAGATATGAGGTTCCAGGACACATTGGTGAGGTCGTCTACCACGGATGCAATTGGAGAGTAGTAATACTAGTTAAAGCAGTTTCATGTCCAAGGATTAGTAAGATACTTGGGCTTTCACAATTTTAAGATTTATACATGAATATAATTCCATCACTTGCAGAGGTCGAATACACTAAAGGTAATAGAAAATTAAATTCATGAAGACAAAATTCAAGCACCAAAAAAGTACATCTAAAATTGGGAAACACAAAAATAACCATTTATTTTAAACTATTATTATAAGTATATAGTATCCCAAGTGAAGGGTTTTTTCCCTTATTAAAATAATTTATAGGATTTCCATTGCACAGACTAGGTTGAGTAGCTGGGGTGCTTAGAAGGGGAGAAATATTAGGGGAAAATGACCAGAGGTCTCTAAACTCCAATTCCATCAAGACCCCAAGACCCAGAGAGAGAAGAAGAAAAACTGAAGTAACAATAGGTGTAGGTGTGACTTAGAAAGGAAGGGAAGGCAGGACGATGGGGGGGGGGGGGAAAGGATAATATATATAAATATAGACAGTCAATAGGTGTAGGTGTGACTTAGAAAGGAAGGGAAGGCAGGACCATGGGGGGGGGGGAAAGGATAATATATATAAATATAGACAGTCAATAGGTGTAGGTGTGACTTAGAAAGGAAGGGAAGGCAGGACCATGGGGGGGGGGAGGATAATATATATAAATATAGACAGTCAATAGGTGTAGGTGTGACTTAGAAAGGAAGGGAAGGCAGGACCATGGGGGGGAAGGATAATATATATAAATATAGACAGTCAATAGGTGTAGGTGTGACTTAGAAAGGAAGGGAAGGCAGGACCATGGGGGGGGGGGAAGGATAATATATATAAATATAGACAGTCAATAGGTGTAGGTGTGACTTAGAAAGGAAGGGAAGGCAGGACCATGGGGGGGGGGAAGGATAATATATATAAATATAGACAGTCAATAGGTGTAGGTGTGACTTAGAAAGGAAGGGAAGGCAGGACCATGGGGGGGGGGAAGGATAATATATATAAATATAGACAGTCAATAGGTGTAGGTGTGACTTAGAAAGGAAGGGAAGGCAGGACCATGGGGGGGGGGAAGGATAATATATATAAATATAGACAGTCAATAGGTGTAGGTGTGACTTAGAAAGGAAGGGAAGGCAGGACCATGGGGGGGGGGAAGGATAATATATATAAATATAGACAGTCAATAGGTGTAGGTGTGACTTAGAAAGGAAGGGAAGGCAGGACCATGGGGGGGGGGAAGGATAATATATATAAATATAGACAGTCAATAGGTGTAGGTGTGACTTAGAAAGGAAGGGAAGGCAGGACCATGGGGGGGGGAGGATAATATATATAAATATAGACAGTCAATAGGTGTAGGTGTGACTTAGAAAGGAAGGGAAGGCAGGACCATGGGGGGGGGAAGGATAATATACATAAATATAGACAGTCAATAGGTGTAGGTGTGACTTAGAAAGGAAGGGAAGGCAGGACCATTGGGGGGGGAAGGATAATGTATATAAATATGGACAGTCAATAGGTGTAGGTGTGACTTAGAAAGGAAGGGAAGGAGTGTCGGGCGGTGGCACAGTGGGTTAAGCGCACATGGCATAGAGCGCAAGGACCAGTGTAAGGATCCCGGTTCGAGCCCCCGGCTCCCCAGCTGCAGGGGAGTCGCTTCACAGGCGGTGAAGCAGGTCTGCAGGTGTCTGTCTTTCTCTCCCCCTCTCTGTCTTCCCCTCCTCTCTCCATTTCTCTCTGTCCTATCCAATAACAAAGCAACGTCAACAATGGCAATAATAATAACCGCAACGAGGCTGCAACAACTAGGGCAAAAAAAGGGGGGCAAAATGGCCTCCAGGAGTGGTGGATTCATGGTGCAGGCATTGAGCCCAGCAATAACCCTGGAGGGAAAAAAAAAGGAAGGGAAGGGAAGGCAGGACCATGGGGGGGGGGGGAAGGATAATATATATAAATATAGACAGTTACAGAAGTAATAGTCAAGCCATATCTGTCACCTTGGGAGAACTTTTGCAGTTACCAGTGAGGGAATGGGGACACAGAACTCTGGCGGTGGGGACATTGTGGAATTAGACCCCTGTTGTAAACTTTGTAAATAATTACTAAGTCACTACTAAGTAAAGTAACCATGTACATAATTTTCTTGATTCTGTCCAGTTTCAAAATCTGTAGGAGCTTGGGATATAGAAATTTACATTTTAAATGCATTCCCAGTGACTCTGACACACACTCTTGTCGAAGCCAGTACATCTCAGGGAATAGCAGAGTAGCAGTTTGAACATTATGATCAAAAACAAGGAGGACAAGGTTCTATTTCTTTATCTCAAATCCAGTTTTGAATAGGATGAAATATGAGTAAAAGCTAATTAAAATTCCACTGCTCTGCCATAATTCTAAGGAAAACAATGAGTAAAATGCTAATAAAAATTGTGGAAGGCTATGCTTTGCTAATTATGACAATAAAAGATGATGAAGGTGAGAGCTTTATAGTGCAGGTAACCTTAGGAAGCTGGTGGCACGACTTTCTCACTCTTCAGTTCGGGACATCGGAACTCAGAAATGTTCAATTAGACATCGAAAGTCCTAAAGTTCATCATATGGATGCCTCTTCACTCCTTTTTCTGTCTTTGATTTCTTTCATTACACCATGATTTATCTAGGAACATGTTTCCATTCATCATAGTTCTAATTTCCGACAGTATTGTTTGATAGCAATATTATGGAAATCTTTTTTTTTAATTTTATTTATTTATTCCCTTTTGTTGCCCTTGTTGTTTTATTGTTGTAGTTATTATTGTTGTTGTTGTTGTTGGATAGGACAGAGAGAAATGGAGAGAGGAGGGGAAGACAGAGAGGAGGAGAGAAAGACAGACACCTGCAGACCTGCTTCACCGCCTGTGAAGCGACTCCCCTGCAGGTGGGGAGCCGGGGTTCGAACCGGGATTCTTATGCCGGTCCTTGTGCTTTGCGCCACCTGCGCTTAACCTGCTGCGCTACAGCCCGACTCCCCTATGGAAATCTTTAGTTCTTAAGATATGGGTGATACATGTCTATTTTAAGTATATATTTATTTATTTACTATTGGATAGAGGCAGAGAGAAATTGAGAGGGAGGAGAAGATACGAGCACATCATGTAAATACTAAATGAAGAAACTGCACAGTGAAATTCTGTATTCAAATATTAAGAATAATCAGATGCTGCCGCAGGTTTTAAGCATTTGCAACAACTATACTATGATTCACATTTCACAGAATTCTTGACTATCAGAAGTGAATTCATACTCCTGAAATCTAAAAAATGAATACAGACTAAATTTAGGACAAAATAAAAAATTATCCATGCTCAGAAATATACTTTAAATCACATTACTACTACATTAGCCAACTTCCCAGCTGTCTATAGTAATTCATTAAAATTATTAAAAACAAACAGCAGATGAACTCATCATCTGCACTATTCCAGCCTTTAGGTCCATAATTGATCAACAATGTGTTTGGCTTTGTATGTTAACTCTCTTTTCAGCCACCAGGTTCCAGATGCCAGCATGATGCCCACCAGACTTCCCTGGACAGACAACCCCACCAATGTGTCCTGGAGCTCCGCTTCGCCAGAGCCCTGCCCCACTAGTGAAAGAGAGAGACAGGCTGGGAGTGTGGATCCACCTGTCAACGCCCATGTTCAGTGGGGAAGCAATGACAGAAGCCAGACCTTCCACCTTCTGCATCCCACAGTGACCCTGGGTCCATACTCCCAGAGGGATAGAGAATGGGAAAGCTGTCAGGGGAGGGGATGGGATATGGAGATCTGGTGGTGGGAATTATGTGGATTTGTACCCCTCATATCCTATGGTTTTGTTAATGTCTCCTTTTTTAAATAAGTAAAAACAACTGCAGTGCATATTTTTCAGCAAGGATGTTACAAATGACTGAAGTGGACTTCTGGAGGCATGGTCGTGTCAGCATAGAACTGAAAGCTCACATGTCCCAGTGGGCAAGGACCTGAGTTCGACTCCTCAGTCCCAACTGCAGGGGGAAAGCTTCACAAGCAGTGCTGTAGGTGTCTATCTTTCCCCTACCCATCTTCCCCTTTTTTCTTGATTTTCTCTCTGTCTCTATCCAACAAATAATAATAATTAAAAAAAACCAGAATACTTAAAGATTTGTTTAAAAGGAAAAAAAGGACCCATACCAAGATGCACTATTGTAAAGCTACTGAAAGTCAGGGACAAAGGAAAAATATTGCAGGGTGCTGGTCATGGGGCAGGACTGTGAGCCTCGCGTCAGATCTCTCTGCATAAACTCCAGAGGCCAGGAGAGAGACTCTGCAGTGAAATATTCCCAGTATAACAGCTAAGAATTGCTAGTCATGCATATTCTAACTGGCAAAATTATCATTAAAATATGAGTGAGAGTTACAGGCCATCTCAGACACATAAAAGCTAAAGGAATTTCTCACTACTAGTCCTGCCTAGCAAGAGTTAGGCAGGGTCCCACTAGGAAAGAAGAGACAAAGCAAGTCTGAGCAAGGTGACAGTAAACATAATGGGAACACAAACAACAGCAGCAAGAAAGAACAATGAGGTAGGAAAGGGGAGGGAGAAATAGACAGAGTAGCATAACTAAATGATGAGACCAGCTTTAAAGTGACTACAGAAGATACAGTTAAGTTATCCACAGTACTCATGGTAATCACAAAACAAAATATGGAACAGAGAATAAGAGAAGGTACAAATGAAGACAATCATTCTAGAAAACCATCCACATTTAATGACAAACACAAATGGAAAAGAAACATATAAAACAGAAAGACAAAAAAAAAATGAGAATGACTAAACCATGCATGCCAATAATCAACCCTCAGTGGGAAAGGCCTAACCTCACTGATCAGAAGACAGTGACTACATACTATTAATAACAAATAAAATTTTTTTTAAAAAGACACTGACTGGATAGATAAAAAACAAAGAAACTAAAAACAATACACAAAGACCCACCTGGTCCATGTCTACAGGATCCATGCATAAAAAGACAAAAAGCAGAGGCCCAGAGTAAGTGTCTGGAGCAAGATGCTTCAAGCCAATAATAGAAAAAAAAAAAAAAAGGCTAGAATGCTTCTCTGCTATCAAATAATAAGATGGGATTTAAGGAAAAGAAAGCAATACAAAAGACAGAGATCAGTATTATATAATGATCAAGGATCAACCCAACAAGAAGGTATAATAATAATAGCTATTATTATTATTTTGCCTCCAGGGTTATTACTGGGACTTGGTGCCTGCACTATGAATCCACTGCTCCTGGAGGCCATTCCCCCCCCTTTGTTGTCCTTGTTGTTTATCATTGTTATTATTATTGCTATTGCTGTTGTTGTTGGATAGGACAGAGAGAAATGGAGAGAGGAGGGGAAGACAGAGAGGGGGAGAGAAAAACAGACACCTGCAGACCTGCTTCACCACCTGTGAAGCGACTCCCCTTCAGGTGGGGAGCCGGGGGCTTGAACTGGGATCCTTATGCCGGTCCTTGCGCTTCATACCATGTGTGCTTATCCAGCTGTGCTACCACCTGTCCCCCAGAAGATATAATTATCAATAAAGATACTCCCAAGATGCAAATATATAAAACAACTAGTAACTGACCTCTTGGGAGATTTTAGCAGTCACATAGTAATAACAGAGGATCTCAGGGAGGCCAGGCAGTGCTGCACCTGGTTGAGCGCACACATTACAGCACACAAGGATCTGGGTTCAAGCCCCTGGTCCCCACCTGCAAGGGGAAGCTTCAGGAGTGGTGAAGCAGGGCTGCAGGTGTCTCTCTCTGTCTCTTTCCTTCTCTATCTCTTTCCCTCTCTACCTTCCCCTCCCCTTCAGTTTCTCTCTGTCTCTACCCAGTAATAAAAGCATTTTTAAAAAGAGAAACATTGATATGAAAAAGATAATTAAAAAAAAAATAGGATCTCAACACAGCAAGAGACAGAGTGAGACAAAAGAAAGCAATGCCATCAAAGTACTCGTGGCTTCAGGTGAAGCCATGGTTGCAATGGCCTGAATAGATACAGACAGACTGTTCCATCCCTAAAGAAATGAAGGTGTATTCGTTTCACCCCTCTCTAGTGCACAAGGAACATTCTCAGTGGGGGACGATCTGCTGTGATACAAAGACAGACTTGATGAATATGTGAAAACTGAAATGAAAAGCATTTTCTCAGATCATGATGGTGTAAAAATCAACCACAAAAAGAAAAGAAAGAAACGCCTCAGAAAACGTGGATGGGGGCTGGTGCGGTGGCGCACCTGGTTAAGCACACGTATCACAGAGCACAAGGACCCAGGTTCAGCCCCCTGGTCCCCACCTGCAGGGGAAAAACTTTGCAAGTGGTGAAGCAGGGCTCCAGATGTCTCTGGTTTCTCACCCTCTCTATCTCCCCTACCTTCTCAGCATCTGACTCTCTCTATCCAAGAAACATAATAGAAATATTAGCACCAGCCTTCTCAGTAACATCTGTGTCAATGGAGAAACCAAGAGGAACTCAAAATAATCTGAAGGGCAGTGAAAATGAAGAGATGAGTCACTGCAGGCTACGAGAAGCAGCACTGAGGGGCCAGTTCACACTCACACTGGCCAAGGCTAACAAAGAAACACTGCACGTAAACATTACAGCTGAAGGAAATAGGAACGGAGCAACAAGTATCAGAAGAGGGACAGGATAGCAACACTGGGGGGGGGGGGGTCAGAAAAGTCATGGTGCATTTACGCATAGGAAAATATGTCCTGACTTTTCTGACATCTGAAGAAAGAAGAAAGGAATGAAATAGAACCTCAAAAAGATGATTCACAAATATCAATAAAACAAGGAGTCGATTCTATGAAAGTATTCATAAAATAGACCAGTCGTTGAGCAGACTCGCCAAGAGGAACAAAGCGAAAAAACAGTCAGAAATAAGGGGAGAAGACAGCCAGTGATGCAGAGATACCAAGGATCGGGAGAGGAGATCACTGGCTTCTCTGTGTAAACAGCAAGGACAGTTAGATGCAATGAATATGTTCTTAGAGACATACCACCTCCCAAGAGAAGCTAACACTACCCTCTAGTTTACACAGAGATGCTAAGAAGATCCTCTGATGGTCCTTGACATCACTTGGCATGCCTTTCCAAGAGGAAGTAGTTTGAAGAGATCTACTTTGGTGCAGAGAAGGAAGCAGCAACCAAAAGCCTCCCCAAGAATAAATGTACAGAAATAGCCTTTACTAATGACTGATTTTAAGACTTTCAAAAAAGAACTAACATTCATCCTCCTCAAACTTTTCCAAAAAAAAAAAAAGGGGGGGGGGAGGGATAAGCAGACACAGTCTATGAGATCAATTATCATACAGCTCTCCAACACAGAAAAGGACTATCAGAAAATTAGTTCCATATCCCTTACGAACCTTGGTGAAAAAATCCTTAAAAATATAGCGAGAGAATAATACACCAATCAAGGGGAGATGAGAGGTTTGCCTATGTGTTAAGGACTGAGACTATAAACCACTACCCCACCCCCAGTAAAGCCTAAAAGAAAGATCCCTATTACAGACTTAAAAAGAAATACACCATGAGGGGCCAGGTGATGGTGCACCCGGTTAAGCACACACATGACAGTGCACAAGGACCAGGGTTCAAGCCCCTGGTCCCACCTGCAGGGGGAAAGTTTCATGAGTGGTGAAGCGGGGCTGTGGTGTCTCTCTCTCTCTCTCTTCTATCTCCCCCACTTCTCTCAATTTCTCTCTGTCTCTATCCAATAATAAATGAATAAATAAAATTTTAAAAAATAAACCATGAGCAGTGGGATTCATCTGAGGGACATGGGGATGGCTCAGTATATGAAACTCAGTCAAGGTAATATGTCACATCAACTAAGAGAAAGACAAAAACCACAAGGTTTATCAATCGATGTCGACAAAGAATTTGACAAGACTCAGCACCCTTAAGAACTTGGGAAGAATGCCACCAACCTGTCTTCCCTGGGCAGACAACCTCACCCATGTGTCCTGGAACCCCACCTCCCCAGAGCCCTGCCCCACGAGGGACAGACAGACACAGGCTGCGGCTGTGGGTCCACCTGCCAACACCCATGTCCAGCGGAGAAGCAATGACAGAAGCCAGAACTCCCACCTTCTGTATCCATAATGATCTTTGGTCCATCCTCCCAGAGGGACAAATAATAGGGAAGCTTCCAATAGAGGGGATGGGAACTTTGGTGGTAGGAATTGTTTGGAATTGTACCCCTCTTATCCCACAATCTTGTCGATCATTATTAAATCACTAATAAAATAAAGAAAACTAAACAAATCTTTAAAAGCTAAAAAAAAAAAAGTTCTACACACTCATAAAAATGAAATTGGGAAGAGAAGTGATATTCCTCAACATAATATAAAGCCTTTTCTAATATCATATTCAATGACTAGAAACTGGAACCAGATGCATGTCTATACCCTGACTATTACTGCTCAACAAATATATTCCTAGAAGTGCAGGTCAGTGCAATCAGGCCAGGAACAGATATTAAAGAAATCCAAACTGGAAAGTACAAAGTCAAACTACCACCACTTGCAGGTGACACGATGATATAGATTGAAAACCCTAAAGACTCCACCAAAATAAATAAATAATAAAAAAAATACTGGAAAGCTTCAATAAATTTAATAAAGCGGAAGGATATACAATTCCTAAATCTATGGGATTCCTATACATAAATGATGTCAGAGGAAATGAAAACAGCGGAAGCAATCCCATTTACAACTAAACAGGAAAAGATAAAATACTTGGGGCCGGCCAGTTGGCACACCGATTAAGTGCACTTAACACTATGTGGAAGGTTACTCTCAAGGGTCCTAGCTTGTGCCCTTGCGGGTGTCTCTCTGTCTCTCTCACTATCTCCCCCTGAGGCCAACAGAAGCAGTGCCTTCGTAGTGCCGGCACTGAGTTCTAGCAACCGGAGGCAAAAAAAAAAAAAAAAGATAAGATACTTAGGAGTGAATCTAAAAAAGGAGGTGGAAAAACTTGACAATGAAAAGTAGGGACATTGTTAAAAGTGATAGCGGAAGACACAGATAAACAGAAGGATGTAGCCTGTCCGTAGACTGGAAGAGTAAATATGGCGAAGATAGATAGCCATTCTAACTAAGGCAGGTTACAGACTTAGTGTAATCCTTAACAAAATCTCAACAGAACTCTTCAAGCAAATTGAACAAACAGTCCTAAAACTTGTGTGGAACCATAAAAGAGCACACATAGCCCAAACAATTCCGAGAAAAAGAGAGAGAGAGAGACAGCACAGGTCTAGCTAGCATACCTTGAAGTTTTAGTATACCTCAAGGCTATAGTATTTAAAATGTGTGGTATAGGAACAGAAACAAACATCTAGAACAGCGGAATACAACAGAGAGTCCAGAAACAAACCCTGCACATATATGGGCGCTTCAAATATGATAAAGGAACCAGAACCGTTCAGAAGGGGAAAGAAAGTCTCTTCTCCCCACCTGCAGGAAAGTGGCTTTGACTTTTTTTTACTGCCCGACTCCCTATCTACAGTCTTATAATGCTACTTGACAGGATTCTTTTTTTATTTAATGATTTTTCAGTTTAAAAAAAGCCAAAGGAGTCTGGAAGACAGCATCATTCTGTAGGCAGCAGATGATGCTAATTTATCCTGCAATGTGGGAACTCTTTTTAAAAATTTTTTAAATGATTTTTATTTATAAAAAGGAAACACTGACAAGACCATAGGATAAGAGGGTACAACTCCACACAATTCCCACCACCAGAACTCCATATCCCATCCCCTCCTCTGATAGCTTTCCTCTTCTTTATCCCTCTGGGAGTATGGAACCAAGGACTAGAATTCCTTATGGGGAGCAGAAGGGCGGAGGTCTGGCTCCTGTAATTGCTTCTCTGCTGGACATGGGAGGAATATTTTCTATTTTGTGTCATTTATCCCACTCAAACTCATCAAGAGTGGTCTGGGAATTGACTAAGAATGGTGTAACAATTTAGTAGATAATTAGTAATGAAGGAATTGGCTTCCACAAAACGTGAATACCAAAGTACATGACGTCTTGCAAGTAAAAGTAGAAAGACACTCCATCACACTTGTGCTGGCAATAAACAAAGCTTTAAGTGAATGAGATGTGGGTGAATTACTAAGAAGGTAGAGTATGAGAGTGAGTGCAGTTCTCAGCTTGACTGCAGACACATATGATAGAGACAGGCACCCAGGCTCATGTCCTTCACAGCAGGAGGATGGATTGTTGGTTTTCAGCTCGCAGGTGACGGCGTGTCTTCCAGCAGATTTCAGAGAGGCTTTGACACAAACCTACTGACTCGACCCTTCCATTCCAGTCAGCAGTGTCTGTCCTGAGATGATCCGTTTCAAAGCTGAGCTAATGAGATCTTCAAGCCCATCTTAGTATTGAAAGTACAGAACAGAAACAGTACAAATCACTAGAAATTGAATAGTATTTTTACACACACATAAACTTTAAACATTTCACTCAGTTGATTGTAAATAATGGTCATAGTTTTTTGTGTTTATTTTTATTTATTTATTTTTTACCTCCAGGGTTATCACTGAGGCTCAGTGCCTACGTTACAAATCCACTGCTCCTGTGGCCATTTTTTTTTTTTTTATTTCCTTGTTTTGGATAGGACAAAGAGAAATTGAGAGGAAGGGAAGACAGAGAGGGAGAGCGAAAGATGGACACCTGCAGACCTGCTTGTGAAGCGAACCCCCTGCAGGGGGAAGCTGAGGGCTGGAGCGCAGATCCTTGCCCAGGACCTTGCCCTTTGTGCTACGTGCGCCTTACCCGGTGCGCCAATGCTAGGGCCCCCATGGCTTTTACTTTTTTCTTCCCTTGATGTAGTCTACTCAGTTTACCTGATCGTGTGACTGATTTGCCTTTAAACGTCTCACTAAAAACCTTAGCTAGGTGGCGGCAGTGGGTGCCTGGTCGCACGCACCTGTTACCTTTAGCTGACACCTCTCACAGGGAGAGGAGGTCAGGGGCCCTGTCTCAGCAGCTGTAATGTAAACCGCCCACCCCCAATACACTGATACAAGAAAAACAATGAGTTGAGATTGCACTGACTGGCTTTATGAATTAGACTGATAAAGATCGTTCTCTGAGATGGTTAGTTTTGATGTGATTACCTTTATCTTTCAAAATGAAACAAAACAGTAGTAGCTATGTATGCACAATTTTAAGCCAAAAGTTCAAACTTAGAGGTAACCCCCCCCAAAAAAAAACCCATTGAAAAATGGCTTCTTCTATGCCACAAGATATATCTTGGCCATTAGCCACACTCATAAAAATATACAGTCACTCCTGAGCTAGGCCTAATTGTTCTGTTCCGTTTTGACTGGTGGCTATTCCTGCTGTAGGCACCTCATCTTCCTGCTAAGCTTGGTGTTTGCTAGAGAGCTCGCCTGCAGTTGCTGGAATGATAGCTCTCTCTCTCTCTCTCCCTCTCTCTCTCTCTCATACACACACACACACACACGTCAGCTTACATCCTGCTAAACATCGTTGCAAGCTTTTTGAACTAGATGAAAAGAACTAAGCACCAAAATAAAATAAAAATAAGCAGCCCCATTAGAAAATAGGGCCAGGACATGGACAGACATTACACCGAGGAAGAGACCCAGAGGACCGAGAGATATATGAGAAGGGGTTCCCAGTCACTAGAAGCAACAGAGAAATGCAAATAAAGACAACAGTGAGACACTTTCTTCCTGTGAGGATGCCACACATCAGAAAGGGCAGAAATGATCGTGTTGGACTGGATGCAGAGAGAAAGGGCCACTTCCTCAATCTGGTGGGAGTGCAAAATGGTCCAGCCACTGTGCACAGCAATCTGATACTTATCAGGACAATAGACACGGACTTACCCCATGACCCTGCAGTTCCTCTCCTGGGGATTAACCCAAATGAGACAGACTCACCTATCAGAACAGGTCTGTGCACACCTATGTTCATAGCAGCACACGCTGCCATTGCCACAAGGTGGAAGCAACACAGGTAACCAACATCAGATACATAGCTAAAAAAATTGTGTCATATGGATATGATGGAATACTACTCAGCAGTTAAAAATGATGACTTCTCATTTGCATCCTCTGGATGAAACTTGAAGGGCATCATGTTGAGTGTGATAAGCCAAAAAGAAGAGGAGGAATACCAAATGCTCTCACTTATTAGGGTGACAAGGTAAAGTAGGGAGGGAGGGAGAGCACAGAGTGAGACATGGACTGGATATGGGGAATTGCCATGGTGTATGAGAGCAAAGGATTCTGGGAGGGAGGAGAGCACAGAGTGAGACATGGATGGACATGGGGCACTGCACCACAGCAAAGGACTCTGGGAGGGAGGAGAGCACAGAGTGACACATGGATGGACATGGGGCACTGCACCACAGCAAAGGACTCTGGGAGGGAGGAGAGCACAGAGTGACACATGGATGGACATGGGGCACTGCACCACAGCAAAGGACTCTGGGAGGGAGGAGAGCACAGAGTGAGACATGGATGGACATGGGGCACTGCACCACAGCAAAGGACTCTGGGAGGGAGGAGAGCACAGGGTGACACATGGATGGACATGGGGCACTGCACCACAGCAAAGGACTCTGGGAGGGAGGAGAACACAGAGTGAGACATGGATGGACATGGGGCACTGCACCACAGCAAAGGACTCTGGGAGGGAGGAGAGCACAGAGTGAGACATGGATGGACATGGGGCACTGCACCACAGCAAAGGACTCTGGGAGGGAGGAGAGCACAGGGTGACACATGGATGGACATGGGGCACTGCACCACAGCAAAGGATTCTGGGAGGGAGAGCACAGGGTGAGACATGGATGGACATGGGGCACTGCACCACAGCAAAGGATTCTGGGAGGGAGAGCACAGGGTGAGACATGGATGGACATGGGGCACTGCATCACAGCAAAGGACTCTGGGAGGGAGGAGAGCACAGAGTGAGACATGGATGGACATGGGGCACTGCACCACAGCAAAGGACTCTGGGAGGGAGGAGAGCACAGGGTGAGACATGGATGGACATGGGGCACTGCACCACAGCAAAGGACTCTGGGAGGGAGGAGAGCACAGGGTGAGACATGGATGGACATGGGGCACTGCACCACAGCAAAGGACTCTGGGAGGGAGGAGAGCACAGGGTGAGACATGGATGGACATGGGGCACTGCACCACAGCAAAGGACTCTGGGAGGGAGAGCACAGAGTGAGACATGGATGGACATGGGGCACTGCACCACAGCAAAGGACTCTGGGAGGGAGGGAGAGCACAGAGTGACACATGGATGGACATGGGGCACTGCATTACAGCAAAGGACTCTGGGAGGGAGGGATAGCACAGGGTGAGACATGAATGGACATGAGGCACTGCACCAGAGCAAAGGACTCTGGGAGGGAGGAGAGCACAGAGTGACACATGGATGGACATGGGGCACTGCACCACAGCAAAGGACTCTGGGAGGGAGGAGAGCACAGAGTGACACATGGATGGACATGGGGCACTGCACCACAGCAAAGGACTCTGGGAGGGAGGGAGAGCACAGAGTGAGACATGGATGGACATGGGGCACTGCACCACAGCAAAGGAGTCTGGGGTTGGGGGGGAGGAAAGAGAGGTTGAACACTTTGGAGCGGTTTGGAAATTGTAGGCATATGTATTGAATTCACTGGAAAGTATTAACCCCCCTCAGTTAAAACAGACATGTTCTGCTGAGGTATCAATTTTAAATATAAAAAAGATGTGAAACTCGATGTCACCCTGACGTGTGGTAAAGAGTCCTGAAAATGAAAAGTGCTCAGTCACAGGCCTGTGACATGCAGTGAGGGACGCAGTCTTATGTATTATTAGTCACCGGGAAGTCAGTCCCCATTAGTCAAATGCTAAAAGCAGTATTAAAAGACTCAGCAGTTGGCAGTGAAAATGACGTCAGTTTACTTGGCAGCCAATTTAAATGAGCAAAGCTTTGTTGGTGGGTGTGATATGAGACTACCTACCCCTATAATTTTATAAGTTTATAAAGCACTATAAAACCTCTAGCAAAAGCTAAATAGGAAATCTGATTAAGTATCTAGTCTACATGATTTCTCACTTGTTAAGAGACCCTTGTGCTGTACTGCTGAACCGTATATTGATATGCCCACTATCGGAAAAAGCATGGACGTTCCTCAAACAATTAAAACTAGAAATACCGTGTGAGCCAGCAGCTCCATTCCTGGGTCTACATAGGCAGAGGAAATGAAATCAGAAGCTCAAAGAAATCTCTGTAATCCTGTGCACATTTTGGCATTTGTCACCCCCAGCGAGGATATGAAAAAAAATCTAGATTTCAACAGATGAGTGGATACATATGAGGAATTCACACACACACACACACATGCACACACACACGCACGCACACACACACATGCACTGTAATGTATAACACACTACATATATCTGTACATATACTTTTATAGATTTACACACAATCAACTGTTATTCAGTCTTAAAAAGGAAATTCTGCTGGTCTGAGACATCCTGAATAAACCTGGAAGGCATTTGTTAAGTGAAGCTCAACACAGGGGAACATGATATATGATTTTTATTTGTGGAATAGAAAATCCAGGTGTCCAAAGATACGTAAGTTTTTTAAGAAAGCTGTGATCTAAAAAAAAAGAAAAAGAAAAGTCGTGGTCTATGGATACAACGGAATACTACGCAGCTAATAAGAATGACGAGGCCATCTCTATTCCATCTTGGAATGGTAGCTTGAAGGAGCCCTGTCAGGTCAGGTAAGTGAAAGAGGAGGATGGATCACCCGATGATCTCACTGGAAGGCATAATTCAGGCAACAAAACAGAAAGGGGAAACCCAAAGATCAAACTTGGACTGGGTCTGGTATTTTGCACCGAAGCAAAGGACTCTGGGGAAGGAGGGCAGGGAGGGGCTGGGGCGGGCTTGAGGTCCTGTTGTTTGATGGTGCAAAGGTCCCAAGTTGAGTGTGGGAGTGTTTTGCAGACATCTGTCTTGGCGAGATGAGACGTTTTATCCATGTGTCAGCCAGCAACCATACAGTAAACCATTATGCCCCTGTCCCAGAAAAAGGGTGAAAATTTTAAATAGTAAAATTCATAGGAGCAGAGGGTAGGATGGGGGTTACAAGGACTAGCAGACGGGAGCATGGAGAGAGGCTACGCAAGCAGGACAAGGTCTCTGCTCTGGAGAAGCAAAGTCCAACAATCTGGCCAGATAGCACTATCTTAGTCTTACTGTAGCATGAGACTTGGTATGAACGTAGATCTTTTTTTATATATATTTATTTATTTATTCCCTTTTGTTGCCCTTGTTGTTTTATTGTTGTAGTTATTATTATTATTGTTATTGATGTCATCATTGTTGGATAGGACAGAAAGAAATGGAGAGAGGAGGGGAAGACAGAGAGGGGGAGAGAAAGACAGACACCTGCAGACCTGCTTCACCGCCTGTGAAGCGACTCCCCTGCAGGTGGGGAGCCGGGGGCTTGAACCAGCATCCTAATGCCGGTCCTTGCGCTTTGCACCAATGAAAGTAGATCTTAAACATCACCACACAAAAGTGGTGACTGTGTTCATTGGCCTGAACATGGTGGCTATTTTATGATGTATGTCAAATTGGATAGTCTCTTTGAGACATGTAACTCTTAGTTGTCAGACATAATTAAGGAAAAACACCCAGAATCCTCTTCTGATAAGACTTGCTCTCCATAAGCCAATGAAATGATATTCTTCATTTTAACATCTAAATGTTAAGGTAAGAACAGTAAAGGCTTAGGACAAGTTTGAATATGATTGATGAAATCACAGGGGAAAAACAGGGGTTCACTGATTTGAGAATATCTTAGAACAGGAGTCAAAATTCCATCCGTGAGTCAAATACAATTTACCCTAAGAAGATTTCTTACAATTTATATAAAAGCCACATCAAGACAATTATTTTGTGACATGTGACCTTCAATTTTCACCATCGAAAAGCAGCTCGTTAGAATACAGACACACTCACATATTGTGCATGGATGGTCTCATACCACAATGACAGAATTCAGAAGGTGCAAAGAAAACTATGTATATGTTACAATATCTCAAATATATTTCATTACCAGCTCATACTTATACTGTCACAACAATAGCAAAGTAAAAGTAGGTATCAAATATGACAGTGTCTATATGCATGGAGTATGGAAATGTATTTTTAAAAATTTTATTAGTGATTGAATAAAGACTAACAAGATTGTAAGATCACAGAGGTACAATTTCATACAATTCCCATCACCAGAGTTCCCTGTCCCCTCCCCTCCATTGGAAGCTTCCCTGTTCTTGATCCCTCTGGGAGTCTGGACCAAAATTCCTTATGGGGTGTGGAAGGTGGGAGTTCTGGCTTCTGTCATTGCTTCTCCACTGGACATGGACGTTGGCAGGTGGATCCAGGATATGGAATTGTACGGGGACCTTTAAGTATGTGAAAGTCTTTTTGCATAACCATTATGCTACCTCCCCAGCTCTGGAATATTTTGTTCTCAAAAAGCTGTCCAAGCACTGTGCTCAGCATGCCAAGACAGTGAAAGCTACTCAACTTTGCTGGCATTGCCAGAGGAGGCAATTATCACGGTGTTTTCAGTTCATAAGAACGCAGTGGTCAGAAACAAGGCAGCTTATCATAGCAAGATATCTTTACAAAAAATAAAGATGAAAATTATGCCAAAGTAAGTTTCAGAGTAACTCATTCATTAGCTGAGCAAAGAAAGCTTTTACCAATGGTGAGTTAATTAAATTGCTTGTTTGATTCACCACTGAAGAAACAGGTCCAAAGTAAACTTGCTTAAAACTATTAAATTAGTCTTTTGGCAAGAACAGTCGTTAGAAGAATTGAAAACATTGGAAACATCAGTAGTCAATAAAATAGCGAAGTAAATGCGTCCCAGTGGCTTTCCTTGGCTCTTGATGAGCCCACAGATGTTACTGCTACTGCAGAGTCCGTGCCGAAGCTGAAGTGACAGAGGAGGTAAGTTTCTGCAACAGTCTGCATGGAACAATATGGACAGTAATATCTTCTAAGAATTAAAAAAAAAAAAAAGACGCGAATTTAGTACAACCTGAGGTCGTGCTCCAGATGTGTTCGACTGGTGGTTCAAAGATGTCTGGGACAAGAAAGGGCCCAGCTGATCCAATGTGCAAGGCTTGTGAGGAGACAGTGTTTAAAAACCTGTGGTTGTTTTCTTGCATTACTGACCTAGTGGTGTTTTTTTTTTTTTTTTTTTTTTTTTTTAATTTTTACTTATAAAAAGGAAACAGAACTCTCCTCCCCTGACAGCTTTCCTATTCTTTATCCCTCTGGGAGCATGGACCCAGGGTCATTGTGGGATGCAGAAGGTGGAAGGTCTGGCCTCTGTCATGGCTTCCCCGCTGAACATGGGCATTGGCAACTGACTTAGTAATCCTGATCGTTAAATTCACTGCATCGCCACTCATTCTGTTTTCTTTTGTCAGAAATGGAAGTGAGTATCCAGACTCGCCTTACTATGTGGCAATCTTATTAACTTAGTGGTGTTTTATTTCATGGTGTTGAACTAGATTTCATTATTACTTGGTACTGAGTTTTTTTTTTGTTTTTTTTAATCTGAAGAAAAAATAAGCTCAATGAGTATACAGAACACTGAATGGCTTTGGAAGTCAGTACTTCATGCCTGCAAATGAATAGCTGTGGGGCTGGGAGGTGGCACACCTTGTTGAGCACACATTTGAGTCCACAGTGTGTAAGGACCCAGGTTCAATCCCCCGGTCCCCACTTGCAGGGGGAAAGCTTCACCAGGAGTAAAGCAGAAATGTAGGTGTCTCTCGGTCTATCTCCCTCTGTCTCTCTGTTCCTCTCCATTTCTGGCTATCTCTATAAAATAAATAAAGACATGTTTTTATTTTAATATATTTTATTTTATAAAAAAATGAAAGTAGTTGTTTTCACTGTAGGTGGAATTCACTGGATTTATGGAAAAAAGTGACAACACTATTTGAATCACAAAGTAACTTAAACTGTTTTATATACTCTGTGCTATTAAAATGGCTAGAAGAGAAATCTCCATTCTCACCCAGATGCTCCAGATAGCAGGACATAGCATTTTACCCTGTGTGAGACTGACAGTTGTGCTGAACTATACCTTTAATGTTAGTTCGCTATTTAAAATATATGTCTTTTCATAACACCAAATATTTTTTTCTTTAGTTTCTTAGCAGTGAAACTAAGTAAATTTATTATTCAATAAGACAGCATGTGTTTAAGGTGCTAGGGTACAGAAATATACACACAACCCACACATAATTCAGAAGTCTTAAATCTTTCCCTCCACCAAAATTTTAAGGTACCTGCTTAAGTGCTGGAAATTTATTTCACGTAGTACTTTACTTCTTATTCTTGATGAAGCACATATCTGTCGTGCTAGATTAGCTTACAGTAAAATAGACATATCTGAAGAGAAAGAGAAAAAACTACAAGTGTTCAGTTTGAAGATTTGATTTACCAAGTTTAAAATAATTCTTTTTAAATTTTTTTTATTTATAAAAAGGAAACACTGACAAACCTATAGGATAGGAGGGGTACAACTCCACACAATCCCCACCACCAGATCTCCGTATCCCATCCTCTCCCTGATAGCTTTCCTATTCTTTATCCCTCTGGGAGCATGGACCCAGGGTCATTGTGGGATGCAGAAGGTGGAAGGTCTGGTTTCTGTCATTGCTTCCCCACTGAACATGGGTTTTGACAGGTGGGTCCATACTCCCAGCCTGTCTCTCTCTTTCCCTAGTGGGGCAGGGCTCTGGGGAAGCTGAGCTCCAGGACACATTGGTGGGGTTGTCTGTCCAGGGAAGTCTGGTTGGCATCATGTTGGCATGTGGAACCTGGTGGCTGAAAAGAGAGTTAACATACAAAGCCAAACAAATTGTTGACCAATCATGGACCTAAAGGCTGGAGTAGTGCAGACGAAGAGTTGGGGGGCCTTCCATTTTGTAGATAGCTAGTAGGCATATTTTAGTTATATTCCAAAGGGCCTGTGGCTATACTAGTGTTTTGTTTTGTTTGTTTTTCCTGAGCCTGAAATCTTATATGCAGGTGGATCCAAGTTATTGTCTGGGGAGATGATGTCATGGCTGGCAGAAGGACCAGAAAGCTAGATCAGGGAAGAGAGTAGCTCCCAAATATGGGAAAGCTGTATAAATATTGTTGACTGTAAACCCCATCGATTTGATGTGATCTGGGGCCCATATTCAGCTTAGGAGCCTGTGTGACCTCTGCATCCCTGTAGATCTGAGCTCACATTCTGTGGTCATGAGTAGGAATGTTCTAAGCTGCCCCACTTATTAGTAGATGAAAAAATACGCCATTCCAGTTCTCAATGTTGCAAACACCAAGCAAAATATTCATCAGGTCATAAAGCTAATTAATAAGGCATCCATGCAGGTGGTCAGGAAAATCAACTTTATTTTCACATCAATTCCATGATACTTTCTTGCTCAAGTGCTCCTTGAAAGAGCTCTAAGACGTTTCCATATGACTCTCATTAAACAGGGAAATGACCTGTGCATAGCACCGCTGACTAGCACGGGGGAAGTGATAGCAGTCACGCACACATTCTTGAAGAAAACTGCTTCAGTACTTTGTGAAGACATTTTTTTTTTTTTTTTTTACATTCGTAGCTGATTTAATGGACGATTTGACATTCTTCTTTAAAATTTACAAATATCTTAATGGGAGATTAATGTCATAATGCAAACAAAGAAAAAAACAACAACTCAAGCCAACCCCCAGAATAAGACTCTATGAAAGCACATTAATTCTTATCATAGGACGTATTTCAAATCACTGGGTAAAGCTCTTTTTGATGAAAACTTTTGGAAAACTCACATTAAGTTCTTGCACAGCTCTGTTATCGATTTGTGAACAGAAGGACACATCAAGTAGAGAGAGATCTTTACAGGACTCCAGAAGTTTCCTTAAAGATGCTGGGCTCACCATTCTTGTTCCTGTTAAAAAAAAAAAAAAGCACTTTAAATGCAACATTTATAACATTTATAACATTTATATAATGTCTTGAAGAAGAGTCCATTACTATTTATTGTTCAAAATGAAACTGGAAGTTAGCAGTCTTTTAATAATTAAAATATTTTTTAAAAAACTGGAAATATGTTTTATGAAAATATATACAGAAGAGCCACAAAAATAGGCTGGCTGGAGAGCACCAGCTGCTCATATAACCTGGGGAAGCCCAGCACCACAGCACATCGTGGAAGCTCCTGTGCCATTGTCCGTCTGTCTGTCTGTCTCTCGCTTTAATAGTCACAGAAGTCCCGTGTGCATATAAATTCCCCAGCATCGAGGACCAGAACTTCTTCAACACTTTTCACTGTTCCCACCTTCGACTCACTCTTCAGCCTGCCTCTGACCCCATCATGATGACGCGCATGCTTGATGCTAGATTAGCTTGCAGTGAAACAGACATATCTGAAGACAAAGGTGAAAACTACAAGTGTGACAACATGATGACTTTCTTTTTAAATTACTGTTTTTTCTTCCAGTCAGAAGAAGAAGAAAAAGAAGGAGGAGGAGGAGGAGGAGGAGGAGGAGGAGGAGGAGGAGGAGGAGAAGGAGGAGAAGGAGGAGAAGGAGAAGGAGAAGGAGAAGGAGAAGGAGAAGGAGAAGGAGAAGGAGAAGGAGAAGGAGAAGGAGAAGGAGAAGAAGAAGAAGAAGAAGAAGAAGAAGAAGAAGAAAAAAAAAACACTAGTATAGCCACAGGCCCTTTGGAATATAACTAAAATATGCCTACTAGCTATCTACAAAATGGAGGACGCCCCAACTCTTCATCTGCACTATTCCAGCCTTTCGGTTCATGATTAGTCAATAACTTGTTTGGCTTTGTATGTTAACTCTCTTTTCAGCCACCAGGTTCCAGATGCCAGCATGATGCCAACCGCACTCCCCTCGACAGACGACCCCACCAATGTGTCCTGGAGCCCCGCTTCCCCAGAGCCCTGCCCCACTAGGGAAAGAGAGAGACAGGCTGGGAGTGTGGATCCACCTGTCAATGCCCATGTTCAGCGGGGAAGCAATTACAGAAGCCAGACCTTCCACCTTCTGCATCCCACAGTGACCCTGGGTCCATGCTCCCAGAGGGATAAAGAAGAGGGAAGCTATCAGGGGAGGGGAGGGGATATGGAGTTCTGGTGGTGGGAATTGTGACAAGTTGTACCCCTCTTATCCTATGGTTTTCTCAGTGTTTCCTTTTTATAAATAAAAAAATTAATAAAAATAATAATAATAATTTATTTATTTATTTATTGGATAGAGACAGCCAGAAATTGAGAGGGAAAGGGGAGATAGAGAGGGAGAGAGACAGACAGACACCTGCAGCCCTGCTTCACCACTTGTGAAGCTTTCCCTCTGCAGGTGGGGACCAGGGGCTCGAACTTGGGTCCTTGAGCACCGTGACACAAGCGCTCCACCAGGTGCACCACTACCCGGTCCCATAACACGCTTACTTCATGAGCCCACTAAGCACTAATCTCATCCTGGTGGGTCACCGGAGCACGAGTGCTGTGTACGCATACAGAGTGCAAACTGGTGGGTGGTGTGGCCTTGCTAATCGTTGGGAGGAAGTTAAAGTCCAGAGTTTCTGAAGGAAAAGTTACAGCAACCACACAAGACACCAGCCAGAAAGAAGTTTTAATAGAACTGCCTTGGGATCAAAGTCTTCCTGAAACACTAGATTATCAGCGGTGACGATTTCATGATCTTTAAAAAAAAATTTTTTTTATTATCTTTATTTATTTACTGGATAGAGACAGCCAGAAATCAAGAGGGAAGGGGGTGATAGAGAGGGAGAGAGACAGAGAGACACCTGCAGACCTGCTTCACCACTTGCAAAGCTTGCCTCTGCAGGTGGGGACCAGGGGCTTGAACCTGGGTCCTTGTGCGCTATGACATGTGCGCTCAACCACGTGCACCACCACCTGGCCCCCCCATGATATTCCTTATTAAAGAGTTTCACATCTAGAAGTGGTGTGTGTGTGTGTGTGTGTGTGTGTTATTTACTTCATTGTAGAAATGGGTTCACCTATATCAATAGGTCTTAAAGTTCACATAGTTGATTGCTCAACAATTTGTTTGGCTTCGTATGTTAACTCTCTTTTCAGCCACCAGGTTCCAGATGTCATCAGGATGCTGGCCAGGCTTCCCTGGATTGAAGACCCCACCAATGTGTCCTGGAGCCCCGCTTCCCCAGAGACCCACCCCACTAGGGAAAGAGAGAGGCAGACTGGGAGTATGGACCGACCAGTCAACGCCCATGTTCAGCGGGGAAGCAATTACAGAAGCCAGACCTTCCACCTTCTGCATCCCACAATGACCCTGGGTCCATGCTCCCAGAGGGGTAGAGAATGGGAAAGCTATCAGGGGAGGGAGTGGGATATGGAGATTGGGTGGTGGGAATTATACCCCTCCTACCCTATGGTTTTGTTAATTAATTAATCCTTTCTGAAATAAAAAATAGAAAAAGTCCACATGGCGGATCCTCACCTAATATGTCCAGTTGTCGTAATCTGGTACAGTAGCAGGCCAGTTCTTCAATGTCTGCATCGCACACAGATCTGTTGGCCGTAAGAAAGAGTTTTTGCAAGTTTGGGAGCTGGCGAGCCAGCCTGGCGAAACAGCCGGTGCTGCTCTGCAGGGCCGGGCACCAGCCGAGGTCGAGTTCCTGAAGAAGTGGGCACCCAGAGGCCAGCTCCGCCATGCCGTTCTCTGTGATGTTCTTACACCTCCACAGATCCAGAGTGCGGAGCTTTTTGCATTTGGCTCCCATCATGCTGGCTATCACATCATAATCTTCAATCTGGAAGTCAAACCATTCCAATCTTTTACACGTGTTCAGGAAGGCACACTGTTTACAGCCAGTCACCACCACCTCAATCAGCTCCTATCATTTGCTTCCAGGGAAACATACCCTGCTCTTGTCAAGACAGATCTTCCCACTTCCCACTCATCTTACGGAGCTGCTGCGGCTTCATAAAACAGCGAGGGTAATCACGTACTTAAAAATCCACTGAACAGAACCTTAGACAGACGACAACGGAATAAACCCCAGAGCAACCTGAAATCCGCAGTCTCCCGTGAATTCTTTGAGGCTGATGCGTTGCTCTTGTGTACCTCTCTCACTGTGACCTTGCTGCTGCTTTTCAAGGGTGGGGCCTAGTTTCTCTTGTTTTTCACGTGACTACCAATAAACTTTGAGAGGTCAGAGTGCCCTGATAAAAGTGTGTGCTTGGCTGTGTGCTAAGACAGTGCGTGAATTTGCTGGTAGTGCTAAGGAGGACACCAATTTGGGGCTCAGCGAGGTGTTTGGGAACTAAACCTGTAACAGAAAAGTGATGTTGACTATGGTATGTTGATCACCGTTACTGGTGCACCCGTGATTTAGCTCCTGGTCACAGGATAAACCTACACGAAAAATGACTAAGTGCTTCAATCCACAGGCTATATATACACTTTAATAATGTGTCCTCACACAGGCTCTTTGAAAAGGCTCGTCTGATTTTGCTATAATCAGATATGAAAATGGCGCCAAGTCTAAAGGAAACTAAAGAGGAAGTATTTCCAGTGATGACTATACCTTGTCGCTTATTTATTCATATTTTAACTACTATGTGCCAGAACTATTTCAGAATGCTAGGAACAGCACAAAAAGCGCCAGAAAATCCTACTTTGGAGAGAAATACACAGTTGAATAAATGAGTCATATAAAGTCAGACTGGCAGTTGGTGTGAACAGAGCAAGGCAAGGGCCACCGTCAGGGCACTGGGAGCTGAGGGGGGACTGGTGGTCACTGGTGGGAATGTGCCGCATTAAAGGTCGTAAGATAGGGTACAGGGTGGCGAGGAGGGCAGAGTGTGGACACAGACAGTGATGCAGAAGTCAGGCAATTAGACCATGAAGGCACAACATATGGGGGCTGGGTGGTGGTGCACTCAATTAAAAAGACACTGTGCACAGCTCAAGGACCCAGGTTCCAGCCCCCGGCTCCCCGCCTGCAGGGGAGTCACTTCACAGGCGGTGAAGCAGGTCTGCAGGTGTCTGTCTTTCTCTCCCCCTCTCTGTCTTCCCCTCCTCTCTCCATTTCTCTGTCTTATCCAATAAATAAAGGAAAAACAAAATTGGCCACCAGGAGCAGTGGGCAAATAAAAGTCTGCTTTTCTATGTAACACACTATGAAAATCAACGGGGGTTCTGAAACAAATATTGTTAACATTAAAACAAAAGTGTTGAGTGAAATAAGTCAGAAACTGAAGGATGAATATGGGATGATCTCACTCTCAGGCCGGAGTTGAAAAACAAGATTAGAAAAGAAAACACAAGTCGAACCTGAAATGGAATTGGAGTATTACACCAAAGTAAAAGACTCTGGGGTGGGTGGGGAGAATACAGGTCCATGAAAGATGATGAATGACATAGTGGGGTTGTATTGTTAAATGGGAATCTGGGGAATGTTATGCATGTACAAACTATTGCATTTACTGTTGAATGTAAAACATTAATTCCCCAATAAAGAAATAAATTATTAAAAAAATTATAAAAAAAAAGTGTGTCTGACTAATGTCTGGAAGGTGTCTTCTACCGGTAAGATATATATATACAGAAAACATATTTTGATAGAGGGTAAGAAAGTGAGACAGAGAGGAAGGAGACACAGGCACCACCACTCCGCCAATCGTGAAGCTTCACCCCCGCGGGCAGCTCTGGGATCAAAGCCGCCGTCCTTTCACGGTGACACTGTGACACGTGTGCTGTATCTGGGCTCCAGGCGTCTAGTCATCTTATCCAGTAAAGGTGGTAAATCAGAAAAAGAAACAAAACAAACCTACCTGCTATCATTAATACTTCCAGAAAATAATCTTGGAACTTAAAAGTTGAAATTATTTATGAAAATTTTACTGAACTACTGGCAGTTGGGTGTGAGATCCTACTTTGTCAAATAAAAAAAAGTGAGTGCACATGTTATAATGTTCAAGGGCCCCTGTTCAAGCCCTGGCCCAAACCTACAGGGAGAAAGCTTCACAAACGGTGAAGTAGTGATATAGCTTTCTCTCTCTCTCTCTCTCTCTCTCTCTCTCTCTCTCTCTCTCTCCCTCTCTCTCTCCCCCTCTCTCCCTCCCTCTCTCTCTCCCCCTCTCTCCTTCCTTCTCCCTCCCTCTCCCTCTCTCTCTCTCTATATATATATATATATATATATATATCTTCCCCATCCATATTAAAAAGTCAGAGCCATGTCTGTATGACATCTGGTTTGAAGCAGAGCCAGATTCCACCATACTAGACTTCTTTTCCTTGTTCTCACAGATAATGTCACACCTATTCTCCAACTGGAAAGAAAAGAAGATTGAGAATGGGGTACAGAGTGGCTCATCATCATGAATCTGAAACGCTGTGGGTGGGGTGAGTCAGGATAAAACACACCCAGGGGAAGAAGAGGGAGAGAACAATCAGCCCAGTATAAAAGGACTTTTCGAATACTTACCATTCTACAGCTCCCCAAACTGAGGTGTTGAAGCTCTGAACAGAAGTTCAAAATGCTGAGCAGTGCTGTTTGCTGCCATCAGGGACCACATCAGAGGCAGATATGGAGAGCGGAGCAGAGAGAAGAGGTCAATTAGACATTAAAGGCTGTCACTGCTTTTCCTGAAACGGAGCTCAAAACCCAGGTTACCGACACCGCAGACGCCACTTAATGAGTCCCCAGGCGCTCACGCCATTGATTGGCTTGGAGTTGAGGTGATCATTACCAGGCTCTGTGTTAAGTCTGCACTCTGCATGGGGTCTGCTTGCCCGAAAGACACCTATATTCCCTGTGGCCTCAGGATCCATTCCCCAAAGGTGAGTGATTTGAAAAAACTGGTTAGAATGGAATAGGACAAGTGAAGCCACCCCTCCCATCAAACATTTTAAAAAAGAAACAAGTCAGTCACGGAGGGCTGGTGACAGCGGCAGTGGTGGCTCTGACATTAACTGATCAGCTGCAGCTGAGGGAGCTGCCAATAGTCGCCCTGAATCAGGACGGCACCGGTGACTTTAATGCCAGAGCTCTCTGCTGACAAGAGCTCCGACAACCATTGAGCACCTGTCACTGGCATTGTGCTGACTGAAACATACAGAGTGAGCACTTTCTAGTCGTGTTCCTGCCATTTACGCCCGGCTATCCTGGGCAGTGAACAGGGTCTCACCACTGAAGACACCCAGAGCTGTGCTGGACACCTCCAGACATATACCCGGTGCTTCAAATAGCTCGGATTTGCCAAGATGGCATACTTGCTATGGAAAATTGTAAAAAGACAGACACTGAGAAGCAATCAAGTTTCTGGTTGTACCTCTCTAAATTAAGAACTGGACCTACTCAAATTCTGTGGTGAAATCGCTCTCAAAACATCTGAACTAAATATCTAGCAAACATAAGATGCTATTGTGCCACCTGTGTTTAATCTGTTTCAAGTGGAGATGAAGTAAAGAATATGCTAGTGACAGAAAATACAAACAAACTGTCCAGATTCCATACACAGTCTCACTGGGAAAATAAAAGGGTAGTTGTTGGTAAGATAAACTCATGGCAGAATTAGAAATAGTTATAGTAAGCTCTAGTCTATTGATAAAATTAATCGCTACATTACTTGGGCACTTCTTTAAATTTAAGCAAAAATTAGTTTATAGGGGAGTTGGGTGGTAACGCAGTGAGTTAAGCACATGTGATATGAAGCGCAAGGACCGGCATTAGGATCCCAGTTCGAGCCCCCGGCTCCCCACCTGCAGGGGAGTCGCTTCACAGGCGGTGAAGCAGGTCTGCAGGTGTCTGTCTTTCTCTCCCCTTCTCTGTCTTCCCCTCCTCTCTCCATTTCTCTCTGTCCTATCCAACAATGACGACATCAATAACAACAACAATACTAACTACAACAATAAAACAACAAGAGAAACAAAAGGGAAAATAAAATAAATATAAAAAATTGTTCAAAAATTAATTTATATTGACCTTATGCTTAATGCTCAACACAATCTGTAATATTTAAGGTGATTCCACCTACTTCTTATGCTACTATTAGAAGGGACTAGAAGGGAAGTTGAAGTCAATCTTTAAATTCTCTATATTATTTAGTTTATAATAGGTAGAAGGTAATGTCAGACTTACTTCCCTAAAGCACCAAATCATTAAAATTAAGTTCTCACTTTCCCAGGAATAGGTGAGGAAATAGCACAATGACTGTTTAAGAGACTTTCAAGCCTAAAGACCTGAGGTCCCAGGTTCTTTTTTTAATTTAATTTAATTTTATTTATTTATTTTCCCTTTCGTTGCCCTTGTTTTTTTGTTGTAGCAGTTGTTGTTACTGATGTCGTTGTTGTTGGATAGGACAGAGAGAAATGGAGAGAGGAGGGGAAGACAGAGAGGGGGAGAGAAAGACAGACACCTGCAGACCTGCTTCACCGCCTGTGAAGCGACTTCCCTGCAGGTGGGGAGCCGGGGGCTCGAACCAGGGTCCTTACTCGGGTCCTTGCGCTTTGTGCCACTTGCGCTCAACCTGCTGCGCTACCGCCCGACTCCCGGGGTCCCAGGTTCTATCCTCTGCACCGCTGTCGCTGAGGGGAGTAGAGCTCCTTAGTACGTGTGAGCCATACCAGCCCTCCTGCTGTCATGTCTACTCCTCACAGCAATTTCACCTTCCCGTTCACTCGTTCAGCACATTCTTACGGGAAGCCTACTGTTTGCTAGGCACTTGGAACATGCCAGATAGTCAGAGCAGAGAGTAACCTACAAGGTTGTTATCACTGTTCTCCTTTATAGATAAGAACCCAAGTTGTCCAAAGTCGACTTTCTGTACGTCTTCCATCATTCTGTGTATTTTCCTTTTAATCTTTAAATTTAGTCACATTCAAAATTTTAAGATGAAGTTCTCTAAATGCCACAGGTGTTTTTTTCATTATTATCTTTACTGACTGGATAGCAACAGGCAGAAGCTGAGGAGGGAGGGGTGATAGAGAGGGAGAGAGACAGAGACACCTGCAGCCCTGCTTCACCACTCGCAAAGCTTTCCCCCTGCAGGTGGGGACTGGGGGCTTGAACCTGGGTCCTTGTGCACTGTGACATATGCGCTCCACCAGGTGCACCACCACCCGGTTCCAGATGAAGTTACTTTATGCCATCAAACGATGACCGCATGCAGCTCTTTATTGTGCCAACAGTAACGCACTGTGATGGTGCCTTCTAACAGGCGCTGTGGAGGGTCATTTCCAGTGACTCTTGTTACTGAAGACGTAACACACCTCTGCCAGATGACTCAGATGAAATGATCTCACTTAGATGATGGAGATGGTGGGTAAAGGGAGAATCAGGATGGTGTCGGAGAAGGTGCCCTGAGAAGCACAGTGATGCACCCGAGAGAAATAAGAGGCTGGGGGCAACGCAGGCGCAAGCAAGCAGCGCTCAAGTCCCGCAGTTTCTGCGGCAGTTTCCAGGGAGCTGGGAAGTTCGGGGGCAGCTCAGTTCAGAGAATGCACCTCGCCCTCAGTCCAGCTAGCCCACTGCCTCCCAGGGCATCCTGACGACGTTCCTCCAAAACGGCCAGTATTCCTAGTTCAAGCGGGGCTAGGAATGCTTAGGCGAAGAAGAAGAAGGAGAAGGAGAAGGAGAAGGAGAAGGAGAAGGAGAAGGAGAAGGAGAAGGAGAAGGAGAAGGAGAAGGAGAAGAAGAAGAAGAAGAAGACACAAAGAAACTGACTCTTGACTTCCAGGTATCAAAGGACTCGATCCTGGAAAGAGCAGAGCAGGTCAGAGCAGGTTTGGGCGGGACATGGCGGGACGGAGCTAAATACAGCCCAGGCGCAGGTTTCCGCTAGTAAAGTTTCACTGCGACAGTCACGCTTGTCTGCTGGCTGTACTGTCTCTGCCCCTTTTCCTGCTTCCACAATATGGCGACACAGCTGTGACAGGGACCCAACAACTGGCAAGACTACACGATTTACTTGGTCCTCCATAGAATCTCGTCGAATCATACTTAGTCACCCCACCACAGAGTCCTGTGCCCCTTCTGCAGGCCCAGGGCAAAGCTGCAGTACCGCCAGGGACATAGAGGAAGGGGTGGCAAAGCTCTGGGGTTCCCAGTCCAATTTCCAGCAACAACACAGAAGCCAGAATTTAGCGATTTAGTAAAAACCAACTAAGTGACATTATTGAGCATGTGAATAAAGGTGTCAACAGGGACCGGCCGGGCTGGGGGTCAGGTGGGGACGCACCTGGATGAGCGTCACATTATGGTGCAAAGGGTTCAAGCCCCGGCTCTCCACCTGCAGAGGCAAAGCTTCACAAGTGAAGCAGGGCTGCAGGCGTCTCTCTGTCTCTCTCTACCTTTCCCTCCTCCCCTCTCAAGTTCTCCCTGTTTCTATCTAATAGTTAATAAATAAATAAATGTGACCAGATGGTGGCGTGTGCAGGTCACCACACATAAAGATCAGGGTTCAAGTCCCTAGTCCCCACCTGCATGGGACAATCTTCACAAGTGCTGCATGTATGCCTCTTTCTCTCCCTTCTCTCTTTCTGGTTCTGTCATAAATATAAACAAAACACCAGGAGGTTCACTTCCTAACAAAGTCCCAAAACCTAGATATAGACCAGATCTCATGAGACAGGGCATATGTTCACATGTATCCCTAAATTAGGGCAAAATATACACCGGAAAGCAGAAGTACACAATAGTCTGCAGCAAGCAAGTAGAAAGACCAAAAAAGACGTCATAAAGTTCATAATGAAATAGTATCTACTTAGACTTAGATACCCTCCTCACCTACTTCCTATTATACTTCCCTCGGTCACTCTGAAGCTAACCTTAGCAAAGCAAAAACTGCAAAAGCTGAGTAAGGGCAAGAGACTGGCAGACTTTAACGATGACTCTTTAGTCACTATCAGGTCACCTCATCAGCTGGGGCCTTAGTTGGGGAGTCCTGAGATTCCCACACAGACATGATGGGACTAGACCTCGAATAAATCCCTCTCTCCACTGTTACTGGTCATTTCTATCAGGAACAACACAATAGACCCCTTTGTGGGCCCCCATAGGACCTTGCCCTCAACTTGGATCAACAAGGGTAGAGAATGTTCCATCTCCAAAGGGAGGCTGGACAACATGCTCTATGCTATACCTGAGGAAGATGGGTCCTGATATTGGGGCAGCTTGGAACGTTCCTACTCATGACCACAGAATGTGAGCTCAGATCTACAGGGATGCAGAGGTCACATAGGCTCCTAAGCAGAATATGGTCCCCAGATCACATCAAGTTGATGGGGTTTACAGTCAACAATATTTATACCCCTTTCCCATATTAGGGAGCTACTCTCTTCCCTGATCCAGCTTTCTGGTCCTTCTTCTAATCATGACATCATCTCCCCAGATAATAACTTGGATCCACCTACATATCAGATGTCAGGCTCAGGGGAAAAAAAAAAAAAAAAACTAGTAATGCCACAGGCCCTTTGGAATATAACTAAAATATGCCTACTAGCTATCTACAGAATGGAGACCACCCCCCCAACTCTTCATCTGCACTATTCCAGCCCTTAGGTCCATGATTGCTCAACAATTTGTTTGGCTTTGTATGTTAACTCTCTTTTCAGCCACCAGGTTCCAGATGCCAGCATGATGCCGGCCAGACTTCCCTGGACAGACGACCCCACCAATGTGTCCTGGAGCTCTACTTCCCCAGAGCCCTGCCCCACTAGGGAAAGAGAGAGACAGGCTGGGAGTATGGATCCACCTGTCAACGCCCGTGTTCAGCAGGGAAGCAATTACAGAAGCCAGACCTTCCACCTTCTGCATCCCACAATGACCCTGGGTCCATACTCCCAGAGGGATAAAGAACAGGAAAGCTGTCAGGGGAGGGGATGGGATACGGAGTTCTGGTGGTGGGAATTGTGTGGAGTTGTACGCCTCTTATCCTATGGGTTTGTCAATGTTTCCTTCTTATAAGTAAATAAATAAACAAATAAAATACAAACAAAACAAAAAAGGAAAAAATGGCCAACAAGAGAGGGGGAGTCACTAGGCAAGTACTGAATCCTAGCAATAACCCCAAACAACACTGGTGACAAGAAAGAAAAAAACCCAAGAAATAAAATATAAAAATTTGACGGGCTTATTAAAGATTTAAAATCTCTCTCATGTCCCCAACTACACAAACTGTTCTAGTTAGCTTTATAAAACTCATTCAGTAAAAGTTTAAAAGTCATTCAATAAAATTAAAGTACAATTTAAATAGTCAGCAACTTTTATCAAGGCGGCAGACTCATTTTCAAATGGGTGTGTCATTTTTAAACAAAGGACAATCTTATTTAAATCCCTATGAAAAGGAATTCACTAAAAGGGTTCTGATTCATGCTAATTTCTTCTACAGAATTATCAAAACATATCCTAGGTGAATGCTGACATCTGGTAATAGATTATATGTTCATACAGAATGAACTCTGGTATTCTACCTAAGAGCTATCAACTACACACTGTTCATCAGCTTCCAACCCCATGGCTACCTTTTAAGTTAGAGAGAACTGCTATCAATGCTTCTGTTTGTTACAAGGGCATTTCCTAAATGGCAACAGACCTATTTATTGGAGGCTTTCTGAGACATGCTTCACATAAACTTTCTAACCTCCCCTCCTCGAGACTTCTAAAGAGCTAATCACAAACAGTGGGTACGATAACTATTATTTATTCTGCTCACAAATAACTCTTAGATATCACAGAGTTCTGACTGAGTAGAAGTCACGCCCGCCTTGCCACTCAGAAGATGAACAGACACACACTATTACTACAGTCACAGCTTTGCAGCTGTTGTAACTTTTTACTCATCTAAATATAACTGTTGCTTGTCTCCAGGTCAGAATAAAGCCCTTCACTGTAACACTCTTAGTATTAGAAGGTAAGACTCTACACCAGTATTCTTGCCCTCCCGCCTGGTTCCTAGGGTGTATGCTAGGGGAGCATGTAGCAGATTTATAGGCTAGTGTAGCTACTGGCTAGCAATATCACCCACGAATAAAAGTACAGACCAGAACAAGTCCTACAAGTAATGAGACAGGACTTAATGAAAGTGGACACGTGCATGAGTATTAGCACTGTGCATCTGTGCAACGACCACTACCAAGGAAACCGCAGTGACACAATCATGTAATTGTTGCCGTTTAAAATAGGCATACAAGGGCAACCCAGGAAATGGTACAACAGATAAAACACTAGAAGTGTCTTGGGGCCGGGGGCTGGCGCACTTATCAGACCAGACCTGCTACAGTGCACGGGGTGGGGCTGGGGGGGGGTCAAGTGCCAGGCCCCCACCTGCAGGACAGAAGCTTCAGGAGTGGTAAGGCAGTGTTGTAGGAATCTCTCTCCCTCCTTCTCTACCTGCCCTTTCTCACTCAAGTCTTTGTCTCCATGATAAATAAATATTTACTTTAAAAAATATCTATTTTTATTGGATAGAGACAGAGAAAGTGAGAGGGGAGGAGGAGAAAGAGAGGGAAAGAGGCAGAGAGACACCTGCAGCCCTGCTTCACCACTCATGAAGCTTTCCCCCTGCAGGTGGGGACCGGGGGCTTGAGCCTGGGTCCTTGAGCCCTGCAGTGTGTGTGTGTGTGTGTGTGTGTGTGTGTGTGTATATGTTTAACCAGGTGTGCCATTGCCTGGTTATATATATATATATATATATATATATATATATATATATATATATATATATATATTACTGGACTCTCAAGCATGAGGCCCCAAGTTTGAGTTCCAGCATCACGTGCCAGAATAGTTCTCTCTCTAAAAAACTAATTAAATATACAAGACGTCCTTAATTTTATCTTAGTGTTCCAAAATGAATAGATTTAGGGAAAGAGAAATGTTTAAAGTACTCACTAAAAGTCAACTATACATAGAAATAAGTAATCACCACCACAAGGTATTTAAATTCAATTACTTGGGAATCGGGCGGTAGCGCAGTGGGTTAAGCACATGCGGTGCGAAGCACAGGGACCGGTGTAAGGATCCCGGTTCGAGCCCCCGGCTCCCCACCTGCAGGGGCGTCGCTTTACAGGCGGTGAAGCAGGTCTGCAGGTGTCTGTCTTTCTCTCCCCCTCCCTGTCTGTCTTCCCCTCCTCTCTCCATTTCCCTCTGTCCTACCTAACAACGACGCATTAACTCCACGTAAGAACAGAAGCCATCTCTCACATGCCTCTGTGTTATAAGGTATGTCATCTAGTCAAACCCGTCGGAAGCAGAATCCACGGTAAGTAATTGGTGGTCAGCTGCTGCCAGCCCGCATGCTCTCTTGTTCCTGATTTGTAAGTGGCTGTGTGTTGAGGGCGAGGTCATCTCTCTCATTGGTATAGTACAGTCTGGGTTTGTTACTATGCTGGTTCTAGCAAAAGCACAGCTCTCTCTGCTTCTACTTACCACCACATAGTGATGTGGTCTTTGGATCTAGTGAGAAAGGGGTAAGCAGGTCATCCTATGTATGTGTCAGAAAGAAAAGACACGTCACGGAATCAAATCATGTTTGTTTGTGTTTTTGCCTCCAGGGTTATGGAGCTCGGTGCCTGCACTATGAATCCACTGCTCCTGGAGGCTATTTTCCTAATTTTTGCTGCCCTTGTTGTTATTATTATTGTTGTTGTTGGATAGGACAGAGAGACATGGAGAGGGGAAGACAGAGAGGGGGAGAGAAAGACAGACACCTGCAGACCTGCTTCACCACCTGCGAAGTGACTCCCCTGCAGGTGGGGAGCCGGGGGCTCGAACTGGGATCCGTACGCCGGTTGGTCCTTGCGCTCCGCACCACGTGCGCTTATCCCGCTGTGCTGCCTCTCGCCCCCAAATCATGTACTTTTCAAGGCAGTTAAGGATCTTTTGTAGGAAAGACCAGACATTTAGATCAAAAGACAAGGAGCTGAGCTTTCTTCTTTTCTATTCTTTTTTACTGAACAAGTTGGCTCAGAAAAAAGAACATAGGAGGGGTGTGCCGATATCCAACTAAAGCAAAGATCAGCTACTTTTCCTGTGTCCTTGTTCATGGAGAGGAAGGCAGTGGGGCCCTGGAGACTGCCATTCTGGCCTAGTCGGTTAAGCGAGCCGTTGTTGCACCCTTCTTAAGGATAACCGTCAAATACTAGTTCCCCACAATAGCTATAATCAGTTTTTCACGTCTTCAGATTCTTTCAATTTATGCCCTCTCATTCTTGAAGTGAGGCCATCAAAACTGCATGCAGGTGTTCCATTTATAACTTCAGCTTTTAAAAAATACTTTTGGTTTCCTTGCCTGCTGCTAAGAAACAGAAAGGCTTCCTTGCTGAGCGGCCTCACCCCCTCCCCACAAGAAAATAAAGGTAAAGCAACATAACTGAACTTCTCCGGTCAAAACTAAGTTGTAGGTATTCTGAAATATACACATATATGTATAACGCTTCTTAACTGAATTATAAATTGGCTAGGAGTTAGTATCGTATTTCTTCTAAGAGAGAGCTGGACCCCAGCGGTTACGTCTCTCGCTGTACATTACACAGCAGGAGGAAGAGGAGAGGCCAGGGCTGGTCGCAGGCTTTCAGATATGAAAATCTAAATATCGAACTGTGGATTAAGAATTATTATTGGCCCATAGCAATTCATTTAGTGGTTTGCAATGAGCATTTCTGAGTTAAATTTGATAAAACAGAATAAGCTATCAGATTTCACATATAAACATGGTATTATTGCACGAAGCTTATTTCTGTTTTGTATGGCCAACGGGTCCCAAAAGACTTTAAAGCTGTTGCTCTGAGATCTATACCTGTTAAAAGTAGAAGAAGGGCAGTCAGGCGGTGGCACAGTGGGTTAAGTGCAGGTGGCGCAAAGCACAAGGACCGGTGTAAGGATCCTGGTTCAAGCCCCCGGCTCCCCACCTGCAGGAGAGTCGCTTCACAGGCGGTGAAGCAGGTCTGCAGGTATCTGTCCTTCTCTCCCCCTCTCTGCCTTCCCCTCCTCTCTCCATTTCTCTCTGTCCTATCCAACAACGATGGCATCAACAGCAACAATAATAATCACAGCAATAAAACAAGGGCAACAAAAGGGAATAAATAAATAAATAAAAATTTGGCATGCATCATCTCAACAAAGAATTGAAGAGAGGGCCGGGTGGTGGTGCACCTGGTTAGCGCATGTATTACAGTGCACAAGGACCCGGGTTCAAGCCCCCAGTCCTCACCTGTAGGGGAAAACTTTACAAGTGGTGAAGCAGGACTGCAGGTCTCTCTCTCTCTATCACCCCCTCCCTCCTGATTTCTGGCTGTCTCTATCCAATAAATAAAGATAATAATAAATAAAACATGAAAATAAGAAGAATTGAAGAGAGAACACAATTTTCAGGAATTAAAAAAAGAGTAGAAGAAAAAAAAAAACAGGCTCAAGCTTCTAATACAGCAAACTTTGCATTCCGTGTTCTTACATCTTTTACAGTTTTTAAATGTATTTTGTTCTTGAGGTAGCCCTTGTTTACAAGACTACAGATGTTTTAATACAATGTCACGTATCTTCCAAACGCTACCATCCCACTCCCAGCACTGAAGAACGAACGTCCTCCCCTCAAACCACACCTCACACCCTTTACCCTTGCAGCCTGCCCTGCCCACTGTCCCTGCCGCCTTTAGCAACCTCAGCTCCGCAGCTCAAAGCCAAAGGTCTGCCTTCATTTGACTTTGCTGGTTCCCCTGACTTTGTTTCTGTATTTACTCATATGGGGGAGAGTCATATCATATATGTCTGTTGAGGGTTGTTGTTTTTTTTTTTTTTGCATAGCCAGTTTACTGATGATGGATTTATCTATCTGGTCTTTATTTGGCAAGGGCTTCATTGCTCCTTCAAACCCAAGTGGTGACTCAGCTGAGTAGCAGGCTGTTGGATCTGAGTTTTTCCATTCAAGACTTTGAATCTACCCTGCCAGTCCTCTGAGTTTCTGCTAAGAAATCAGCTGAGAATATTAGAGAGATTTCTCTCTGGGTCACTCTGCTCCCCTCTTGCTGTTTTTAGAAGTCTCTCTTTTTCTTTGACCTTTATCGCTTTAATTGCTGTATGTCTTGGTTAATTTTTATTAATTTTATTTAGATTAATTTTATTTAGAACTCTTAGTAATTTTTTAGTCTGTGAGTCTTTTTCCTCAGTTCATGGAAATTCTTGGCTTCTACTTTCTCTAAAATGAATTATCCCTCTTCTTTTTTATTTTTTTTTACTTATTTTCCCTTTAATTGCCCTTTTTTATTGGTGTGATTATTATTATTGTTGTTGTTGTTGTTGCTGGACAGGACAGAGAGAAATGGAGAGGGGAGGGGAAGACAGAGAGGGGGAGAGAAAGACAGACACCTGCAGACCTGCTTCACCGCCCGGGAAGCGACTCCCCTGCAGGTGGGGAGCTGGGGGCTTGAACCGGGATCCTGACGCTGAACCAGCAGTACTACCACTCGACTCCAGAATTGTCCCTCTTCTGACACTACTGTGAATGAAGTGACTACTGTTCCTCCCGGTGTCGCTCATCGTTTCATTGTGTCCTTGGCACTTGCTTCCTTTCCTGGATTTCGTTTTTGCTGATTTCTTCTTCATCTCCCAGCTCCTCACTTCAGCCTTTGGTTTCTGTCTTTTTTTTTTTAATTTCTTTATTGGGGGATTCATGTTTTACGTTCAACAGTAAATACGATAGCTTGTACATGCGTAACATCCCCCAGTTTCCCATTTAACAGTGCAACCCGGCCTCTGTCGGCTTCTGTCTTTCTGACGGTGGCCTTTCCTACCATGCTTTCTGCGGCAAGCTTAGCGGCGGCACTAAGGTTACCATCACTACTTTATCGCATTCTTGTCATGCTTTCTCTCATACTTTCTGTGATTTTGATGAAGTTTTCCTCCATTAAACTAATTTTGTTTTACGTCCTTAACATTATAGCTTTGAT